>NC_086155.1:52776475-53079505 GCF_035149785.1 Candoia aspera | reverse complement strand
ACCTAATAAAAAAAGAAGAGGCCCAAGTTTTTTTTTAAAGGCCCAGGTGTTTCACCTTTCCTTTAATATAGGGGTTGGGGGAGGAAAGAAAGCTCCATAGTGACCATTCTTCCTGTCACTTGAGCTGGAAGGGAAACTGGCAGAACTTTTGTCAATTTTGCCTTTAAATGTTCTCAGTCTTGACACTGTTTCACCCCCCCCCCCATAGTGAACTTGTAAAACAACAAGGCACAGATCACAGCTGCCTTGTGCCATTCCACCACAATATGTGCATTAAAAAAAACCTCCAGCATTTCACAGGCCCACCAAAAGTTCCCCTGACAAAGTTACTTCAGAAGGGGACAAGCCCCAGACAAAATGGCCATGGTGGGAAATGACCAGTGACTGGCGGGGAGAGGGTATTCCTGCCACATCACAAGGTGGCCAGCTGGAGTGTAGATGGAGTGCTTACAATGAAATGAGATATAACAGGCAAACCAGACAGCACTGCTTGTGTTGGCACAGGTTGGAAAATGCTACTTTTGATGTGTAGCAAGAAAATACTCGTGGGGGGTGCCTTCTTGGTGGGCTGGGTGTGGGTAGAAGACAATGTCATGCATTCCTTGAGAAACCGCAGCCTGTATTTCCACTGGAGCAGTCTGGTTCTGCACATCAGTCTACAATCCATTGCCACAAGATTCTCCACAGGATTCTCCCTGCTTTGAAGTGTGAAAGTATGCACACACATGCACAGTGAAGATACCATGCTTTGTTAAAAGTAGCTGTATGTAAGGGCTCCCCCGCTTGTGTACTTTAAGACCTCATATCTTTTGTTATGACAATTTCATATATTGTAGAGAGAGAAACATGGTTTGGAGACCTGAGTGTAAAAACCAGGGAGTTGTAGAGAGAAGGTTACTGCTGTTCTTTGCTCCATAGCCAGGTGGGAAATACCACGAGGGGTTAAAGGAAGGTATGCATTTTAAAAACATTCATTCTGAAGAGAGGACTAAATGAATTATCATTAAAAAAGCCTGAGTTTGTAAGGATGCGGAGGAAGAGAAAAGTGATGTGTTGTGATGTCCAGACACTTAATTTGGGAAATAATTTTCAGTGAAGTATTTGGTGCTTAATGATTTTGAAAAAGGGAAAGAATCGCAGAGAAAGAATCGCAGAGACAAAAGGGTAACTTGACTTACTGCCATGTTAGGTCTTGGTTAGAATTATATTATGAATTCCAAAATATGTTTTCCACCCAAAACAATGCCGAAGTTTTGTACCAGCTTTGTACTGTTTTGTTCTAATAAGCCCAAGAAGCATGCAGTGCTCTTGACAGATTATCCTGAGAGAATGTGGCCTTTGACAGGGAAAAAAAAATCCCAAACCCTCACCCTTTCCATAGGAAGTTTAGACTATATGATGATCAATGTTGGAAACATGTATCTTGCATTTATGCTTTACATATCTGCATCCAAACTTAAAAATATGTATACCTTTCTTTTAGCAATTCATAAATTAGGTGATGCAGGTATGAACCCAGTGGCACTATCTAACAAAGCTATCTCCATGATGCCTGCAAGAGAGCTTAAATGACCTCACCCCATCCCAATTAGGTCAACACTTAAACACACTTGTCATGTTATTGGGGTACCAGTTTTGATCTTTATCTGTCCTTCATGCCACCTAAAATAGGTGGATTCTGCCTGCTCTTGGTGTTGAGCTAGAGATCTTCTGATCAAAAGATGTTGGTATCATCCATAAGAAAACAATGAGACTTTTTCCCCCCTGTCTCTTTACTTCCTGACCCAGAAAACCTTCACATCTTTGCCAGAAAAAAAAAATACATTATTTGTCACTCACTGTTTCTGAAGAGAAAGGCAACAGGTGATTAGTTGTTGGCAGTTTCTTTGAAAGGATATTTAGTTTTGACCTACATTTTCAAAGCTAGGTGTGGCTACCAGTTTGGAAATCTTCAATGAAAAATAAAACCCTTCAGATGTTATAGCAGATTGTTGCATGTAATGAGAAAGTAACATCATATAGAAGCTTATAGTTAATAACTGGCTGGCCTTAAGTCCTTCAAAATAAGGGTGTATCTGCAGAAATCAGATGAAATGACACTCAAAGATGCTGATGCATAGAAGGTAAGTTCTAAAAGAGCACAGGTAAGGTTACAGAAAATATTTATTGCTTTCATGATGTGGACATTAGGCTCAGTTGCCTTAATTTACAGTTTCTGGGCCTTTTGCTGCTTAAGTGGATCAGTAAGTGGCTTAATATTTCTTTTGAACCTAAGTTTCTTTAAATATTTGAATAATATTTTTGGCCAGCATCTAAAGAGAAACAGAGTTCCTAGCCTAGTTTCTATCATCAGAGGACCTATTTCAAATGCTTAATTTAATGTTCTGCCTTTATACTTAAGCAAATACTAACATTTTAAAGAACAGTGTAGAAAAAGTTAAACATCAAAATTAATACTTTGATTTCTAAGAAAATTAATTTTCCTTTAAAAGTCTGGTGGAAAATATGCATTTTTACATCTTTTCTGAATGCAGAGAGAATGAGGGCCAACACAGCTCCCAAGGGGGAGCATTCTGTAGCCAGCAAGCAGTGCAGAAGACCCTCTTCCCTCCTGCCCTTTGACAATGAGGGCAAGGAAGAAGATGGCGGCGCGATGTAAAGAACAGCGTTCTGTAAAGCCCATGTGTGCATGCAAGCCCACCATAGTCGCTGTAGTTGTGGAGACTGCCTGCTGCCTTGGGGCTAGGACCAGCCTGAAACCACCCAATTTATATCAGTCCTCACTTCTCAGTTCACTTATAAGATACCTTTGTGTAGCTTCAGCCTGTTTTCCTTATTAGCTTTTGCTCTAAGCATGTAACATGAAGGTTTCGTCTGGCCTGGAGAAAAGATCTTTAGTTTTTTAAATAGATACAATGAATCTCCAGATTCCATTAATATTATCCAAATATAAATGATCAATGGAAAAACATAGATAGCATTCAAATAACTTAATCTTCACAAAGAATCTCAGACTTATTTGAAAGAAATAAGGATCACCTATGATACTGAGGGTGCTTCAAAGAGACACACACCCCTCCCTGTTTTTTTTTTTTAATGGAAATGGGACTAGACAGGGACCTTCCAAATAGATATGACAACGTGGGCTTGAATGCACATTTAGTGGTCTTTGGCATCCTTCAGTAATCTTGGACAAAAAACAGAAGGAAAGAATTCAGAACTACTTTTGGTAGACAGAAGCATCAAGACAAAACTTGTCTGCATGAAATAGGACAGGAAGGTTGCTATGGAATGAGGAAGCTAGGAAGTTGTGCCACATATATTAGATTTTTGTTCTTGATCTTTTCTTCTATAGCAGTGTTTTAGATAACTGTTCCAAACTAGATGGGGTTTTGAATTATGGTTGGATGAAAATAGGAAGTTTGTAGAGATGGTATAATGGTGTGATTAGAAACTCATGCTGTATTTACCAGTGTAGCTTTTGTATTTTGAACTGTAGAAATTTTGGACAGTTTTCAAAGACAAACTCATGTAAAATACACTGTACTAATTAAGTTTGGATCTGTCTTCTGGAAAGAATGCAGTTGGCATGTTGTATCACTGAAACTGCAAAACTACACTTATCTACACTTCCAGTTTGATCCAGATGCAGGAACCTTTCCAAGCCAACCCCCCCCCCCCTCAGAAGTTAATACAGGTAGGCCTCATTTAGTGACTGCCTCATCAAGTGACTGTTCACAGTTATAATGGTGATGAGAAAGTAACTTTACAACCAATGCTTGCATTTACAATTGGAGGTCTGTAAAGCAAAGGAAAGCTGAAGCAAGATCGTAAGCACAGTTACAATTTCACTTAGCAACCACTTCACTTAACGACCAAGTTGCCGGTCCCAACTGTGGTTGCTAAACAAGGACTATCTGTACAGTTCCATTCAAGAGATGCAAAATACTAAGATAAGCCATTCTACCAAGAAACAGTACTTCTGCCTTGCTTGAATTAAATCTATTTGTTAGTTTACCCACATCATATTTTTCATGGGGTACATTCTTTGTGTCTATGATGAATAGAATTCTCAGACATCAGTGCTGTTACCCTGAGAGAGCTAGCTACCTCAATAATATGGCTGCTCCCACAGCTGTGGTATAGCTTGCTGATAAGCTTGATCAGTGGTCAAATTCTATGGAGGTCAAAGTTGAAGGAAAAATTGCAACAAATATGCTTTGTATTTTATCTTGATCTATGGTAAATAGGTCCTGAGGGTTTGTTCATCTGAATAAACATCACATTTCAATTTTCTTTGGCAGAACGAAACCAGAGGAGTAAAGTTCCCAGGCTTAAGATTTGTATTGCTGTGCATGTGTGGAGTTAGTACTTGCTTGAAGTGCAAATTAATTGTTCCAAGTGGACCAACCAGGACAGGAGCCTTTATGATTGATAGTCATACCTAAAATTAATTTATATAATGTATCATACGTTTTGCAATCCCCATTTTATTTATACCTTGGACAACATCATTAGATAGCCTTTTCTACTCTGTGAAAGAAGGCTGAGAGTTACAACTTGCCCAATAACATCTAAAGGATCCATGAGTATGGCTGATGGTTGCATTCTGACCTTTAGATGCATTTTCCAGATTTTACTGGAGGTCCTGTCTGAGCTAGGTTGTAGGCAACAGTCTAAGGTGAGCTGGGACTCACCTTAGGAGTAAGAACAATTGAAGAGTAAAAACAATAGACAAACGAGACAAACCAGAAGCTAAACCAAATATCAAATGGGGATTGAAGCACAGATCAAGAAGTAGGGTTAACGAGCAAGCCAAATGTTAGAACTGAAGAACAAAAAGACAGAAGCGCTGCAGAAGGTTTCTTAGTCAAGACAGGTTCAACTGGAACAAGCAGTCCTTTTATATTCCTTCCAGGGACCAGCTGGGGTGGGCAGAACTTTACCTGAGGATATTTCACTAAGAAACAACAATTTCTTAGTGAAAGTTTGGTGACTTCCCATGCAGGATAGCTGCTGGCAATCCCACTGCCTCCTAATTGGTTCACATCAGTGACTCAAATGTAGGATAATAAAGACCCTGAACTGCAATATTAGCTTTTGAAAAAAAGATACAATGGCGAACATATGCCGGTGTAATTTTTTCTAATATTTATGTTGTTAATATTCTTGTTTTTACTGTTTCCGGTAGAAATAGAATAAGGAAACAGCTGCACATAAGGGAAATTGATTTTATCTGTACAACAAAGGAAAAAAAACTGATGTTCTAAGTTACTATAATGACCACTTACTGGAACAGGTAAAAACTGTATCAACATAGTATTTCTGTTGTGTACCTATAAACATATAACTTACTTTGTGTTAGTAGAGGCTATATAAAGTGATAGGCTTTCAAAATCTTTGCTGTCTGTCCACATTCTTCTGTCCTATAGGATGTATGATCAGCATGAGCTTCCATGGGTTTGTGCTTTTCATTTGCAGGACTAGAGCTGCCCAGATAGAAATGAAACTGGCCAATAAACGTTCCTGCTCTAATCTCATCTTGATTTTGTGCCTAGTTCTCTGCCTTCTACTAACGATAGTGGAATATAGGAAAGGCTGTGAGAAGATCATTTTTTATTGCATCAGACCATTTCTTAACATGTCAGCAGGTCAGTGTTCAGCCTGTGCATTCAGAGGCCAAAGAGGTGGCGAGAAGAATGCCTATGCAAGCTCTGGGCATGAGGGCACCTTTCCAGATCGTTGTACAACATACCACACAAAGGGGTATCCGAAGCAGCTCTCTTCCAGAGTGAGGTGTTTCTAATGTTTTGGAAGGCTCCACAGGAGCATCACTGGCTGCTTTTCTAGAGTAGCAAATATTCTTTAAAATGAAGCATTTGCAGCAGCAGTGGTAGTGCTGTATGGCTGGGGCTTCGGCAGCGGCAACTGCTGAAGGGAGAGCAGTGACCTCCTTTATGAAAGGTGGATGCAGTGAGTGAGTGTGGCCCCAGAGAACTGGGAAAGTGTTTACCAAATTGTCATTTTCAGTATGACAGGAGGAGAAAATTATTACTGTATATACTTGTGTAAAAGTCCATCTGCGGATAAGCAGACCTTCAAATTTTTAACCAAAATACCATGAAAAATGTACCAGCTGTGGATAAGCTGACCTGCATTTTTCATGGTACTTTGGTTAAAAATCTGAGGGTCTGCTTATCTGTGGATGGGCTTTTTGTTGTTTATTCGTTTAGTCGCTTCCGACTCTTTGTGACTTCATGGACCAGCCCACGCCAGAGCTTCCTGTCGGTCGTCAACACCCCCAGCTCCCCCAGGGATGAGTCCGTCACCTCTAGAATATCATCCATCCATCTTGCCCTTGGTCGGCCCCTCTTCCTTTTGCCTTCCACTCTCCCTAGCATCAGCATCTTCTCCAGGGTGTCCTGTCTTCTCATTATGTGGCCAAAGTATTTCAGTTTTGCCTTTAATACCATTCCCTCAAGTGAGCAGTCTGGCTTTATTTCCTGGAGGATGGACTGGTTTGATCTTCTTGCAGTCCAAGGCACTCTCAGAATTTTCCTCCAACACCACAGTTCCAAAGCATCGATCTTCCTTCGCTCAGCCTTCCTTATGGTCCAGCTCTCGCAGCCATATGATACTACGGGGAACACCATTGCTTTAACTATGCGGACCTTTGTTGTCAGTGTGATTTCTCTGCTCTTAACTATTTTATCGAGATTTGTCATTGCTCTTCTCCCAAGGATTAAGCGTCTTCTGATTTCCTGACTACAGTCAGCATCTGCAGTAATCTTTGCGCCTAGAAATACAAAGTCTTTCACTGCTTCTACATGTTCTCCCTCTATTTGCCAGTTATCAATCAAGCTGGTTGCCATAATCTTGGTTTTTTTGAGGTTTAGCTGCAAGCCAGCGTTTGCACTTTCTTCTTTCACCTTTGTCATAAGGCTCCTCAGTTCCTCTTCGCTTTCAGCCATCAAAGTGGTATCATCTGCATATCTGAGATTGTTAATGTTTCTTCCAGTGATTTTAACTCCAGCCTTGGATTCCTCAAGCCCAGCATGTCGCATGATGTGTTCTGCGTACAAGTTGAATAGGTAGGGTGAGAGTATACAGCCCTGCCGTACTCCTTTCCCAATCTTAAACCAGTCCGTTGTTCCGTGGTCTGTTCTTACTGTTGCTACGTGGTCGTTATACAGATTCCTCAGGAGGCAGACAAGATGACTTGGTATCCCCATACCACTAAGAACTTGCCACAATTTGTTATGGTCCACACAGTCAAAGGCTTTAGAATAGTCAATAAAACAGAAATAGATGTTTTTCTGAAACTCCCTGGCTTTTTCCATTATCCAGCGGATATTGGCAATTTGGTCCCGAGTTCCTCTGCCTTTTCTAAACGCAGCTTGTACATCTGGCAATTCTCGCTCCATGAATTGCTGAAGTCTACCTTGCAGGATCTTGAGCATTACCTTACTGGCATGTGAAATGAGTGCCACTGTTTGATAGTTTGAACATTCTTTAGTGTTTCGCTTTTTTGGTATGGGGATATAAGTTGATTTTTTCCAATCGGATGGCCATTCTTGTGTTTTCCAAATTTGCTGGCATATAGCATGCATTACCTTGACAGCATCATCTTGCAAGATTTTGAACAGTTCAGCTGGGATGCCATCGTCTCCTGCTGCCTTGTTATTAGCAATGCTTCTTAAGGCCCATTCAACCTCACTCTTCAGGATGTCTGGCTCTAGCTCACTGACCACACCGTCAAAGCTATCCCCGATATTGTTATCCTTCCTATACAGGTCTTCTGTATATTCTTGCCACCTTTTCTTGATCTCTTCTTCTTCTGTTAGGTCCTTGCCATCTTTGTTTTTGATCATACCCATTTTTGCCTGGAATTTACCTCCAATGTTTCTAATTTTCTGGAAGAGGTCTCTTGTCCTTCCTATTCTATTGTCTTCTTCCACTTCTGCGCATTGCTTGTTTAAAAATAATTCCTTATCTCTTCTGGCTAACCTCTGGAATTTTGCATTTAATTGGGCATATCTCCCCCTATCACTGTTGCCTTTTGCTTTCCTTCTTTCTTGGGCTACTTCTAGTGTCTCAGCAGACAGCCATTTTGCCTTCTTGGTTTTCTCTTTCTTTGGGATGTATTTTGTTGCCGCCTCTTGAACAATGTTGCGGACTTCTGTCCATAGTTCTTCTGGGACCCTATCTACTAAGTCCAGTCCCTTAAATCGATTCTTCACCTCCACTGCATATTCCTTAGGAATATTAGTGAGCTCATATCTAGCTGATCTGTGGGTCTTCCCTAATCTCTTTAGTCTGATCCTAAATTGTGCAAGAAGAAGTTCGTGATCTGAACTACAGTCAGCTCCAGGTCTTGTTTTTACCGACTGTATAGATGTCCGCCACCTTTGGCTGCAAAGTATGTAGTCAATCTGATTTCAGTGTTGTCCATCTGGGGAAGTCCATGTATAAAGCCGTCTCTTAGGTTGCTGGAAGAGAGTGTTTGTTATGCACATTGAGTTGTCTTGGCAAAATTCTATCAGCCTATGTCCTGCTTCGTTTTGTTTTCCCAGGCCATGCTTACCTGTAATTCCAGGTGTCATTTGACTGCCCACCTTAGCATTCCAGTCTCCCGTGATGAAAATAACATCTCTTTTAGGTGTGTTGTCCAGTAGGTGCTGCAGATCCTCATAGACCTTGTCCTAACAGCCAGGAAATACGCTGAGACAAGGAACTGGTCTCTAATGTTTTATTGCTTGTACATAACAGGAATCCTAACAAACTGAAGAAGCGTGGGAAAAACCCAGACATATAAACCCCAAAGGTTAAGGCGGTCCCGATCTGTGTCTCTTTGAATGGCTGCCCAATTCCTCAGTGCTACGCATGTGCTTAACAGTCTGGATGGGAGCCCCCTGCTCGCCATCCTTACTCATGACAGAACTGCTCTACTTCAGCTTCTTCAGCATCTGTGGTTGGGGTGTATATTTGGATCACTGTGATGTTAGATGGCTTGCTCTGAATTCGAATTGAGATCATTGTATCATTTTTTGGATTGTATCCAAGCACTGCTTTAGCCACTTTACGATTAATTATGAAGGCTACTCCATTTCTTCTGTGGTCCTCTTGTCCACAGTAGTAGATCTGGTGGTCATTTGATGTGAAGTGGCCCATTCCAGTCCATTTCAGTTCACTGATGCCCAAAATGTCTATCTTTAATCTTGACATCTCACCAAGAACCACATCCATTTGCCCTGGCTCATAGATCTTACATTCCAGGTTCCAATGGCGTGTTGATCCTTAGAACATCGGATTCGCCGTTCACCACCAGCACTGTCGGCCGCTAGCCGTCCTTTCGGCTTTGAGCTAGCTGCATCATCACGTCTGGGGCTAGTTGAACTCATCCTCTGTTCCTCCCCAGTAGCATTTTGACCATCTTCCGACCTGGGGGTCTCATCTTCCGATGGTATACCAACATATCTCTGGTTGTACTGATCCATTTAGTTTTCATGGCAAGAATACTGGGGTGGGTTGCCATTACCTTCCCCAGGGATCGCATTTAGTCTGACCTCTCTGTCGTGACCTTCCCGTCTTGGGTGGCCCTTCATGGCTAAGCTCATGGCATCATGGAGGTGCTCAAGCTCCAGCACCATGACAAGGTAACGATCCTTTGCTGAAGGTGGATGGGCTTACACACAAGTATATACAGGAAATATGGGTACTATAAAAAAGTATTACCGTATACACTCACCATTAAGCCCATCCGTAGATAAGCTGAACCTGATTTTTTAGAGGTACTTTGGCACCTAATATTCTTGGCTTATCTGTGAGTATATATGGTAAAATGTTGGGTTTTCTATCCTTAGCCCTTACTTTCTAGAATGTGGTCAAATGCTCTGTGTGGCCCTCAGCCTGAAGTTACCATGTCCTTTAACGGTCATGCTTGGAGGCAGTTTTTCTATCCTGTGACACAAGTGCTGATAGTGACAGACTCAAGGGGTGTTAAATGGGAATGCCTTGGCTGTCTGTGACAGGATTTGTCCTTCTGTAGCAGCTCTCCCCAGCCTGGTGCCTTCTGGCTGAGTTGAGCCGGTTGGGAACTCTGGAAGTTTTATCTTCAACAAAGTTGAAATTGGGCAGGTTGCTTGAAGCAAAGGCAGTATTGCTTTGAGTCATCACAATCTACAAGGCCAAAGAGCTTAGATAACAGTAGTCACCCACATGAAAACTACCTCACCATACCATGTTTATTGCAGGGCCTGTTTTAAAGGTGATTGTCTGCCTCAATTTAGTTCCACACCTTTATCTCTGTATTGGCAAATATTTTGAATGCAGGAAATGGTTAACCTGCTTTTAAATTACTGTTTTTCTTTCATTCTCAACTGGACCTGTGTACGTTACTTTAGGTTTCTATATTATCCCTCATCTGTAAATATTTTAAGTGCTGCTTTCCTTCCACTGTAATATAGTGGAAGCTGAAAGAGGACAAGGCCCCCACATCTGTTAATCCTCTTTTTGAGAAAAATTGTGATTTAAATATTAATAAGTGGTACACTTTGCACCTTAATATCATAGTTTAAAAAATACTTAAAGTGCATATTTTTGTTCATAAACCACCCTGGAAAAACTAATTTGATGAGTGGTGTTTAAAAGTTAAAATACTACAGTACTTAATAAATAAAATGCCCTTTCAGAGCATCTGCTGACTGCTATTTTTACTGGAAAAGCAGCTTTAGAAGCTGATTAGATGCAATGGTCCTTGATTCTTCCACTATCCAATGCTTTTCCAGTTAATTTCCTTTTTAGAGAAACTCATCTGGAACTCCATGCAGCTAAAAATTACTTGTGAGCAAAGGGTTAAACACTCCCCCATCTCTGCTTTTCTACGACAGTACAGTAGGCCTCCTCTTAAAGCTGTTTTTCTTTTATATCAATAAGTTGTCTCGTATTGTGTTTTTGAACATAAAATGTATTCTATTCAAAACGGTGTTAGGAAAAAATAGTCTTCATATTGATTGGATTACAGAAGTACAGGGGTCGTCTGCTAGTATTTACATGCTAATGAAGTCTCTCGCTGATCATCAGAGAAAGGGCTCAGAGCTGCTTCTCCAGCAGTAAGTTACAAAGGCAGGTAATACAGTTTTGTGTGTGGACTTAGACAATAAGTTGTTGCAGCTTTCCCTGTGTATCCAGGACTGGGGGATTCCTGGCTGACTTTTGCAAGAGACGTTTAATATAGTCCCTCCCTTTTGGTGCTATGTGTCAGCTTGTCCTTTTGCGCCTGGAAGGATTTGGCTCCACTGATTCTGTTGCACTGAAAAGGTGTTGCTCACCTGCCCTGCTCCTCTGACTCAAGTCAAAACAAGTAACACAGTTTCTTTGGCACAACCAGAATGAGGCAGTGCTGGGAAGAGAGAAGCAAGGGATTGGAAATGTGAACAAAAACTGCAGGCAATTTCAGCAACTTGGATTTTAGAAACAAACCTCATTGATCTTCCTCTCAGTAGCAAGTATTTGGAAGCAAAGCCCCATAAGGTAAGACAGCACAGCTGCTTTTTCATTCCAGAAGTGTGGCAGGACAGCTATTAACTGAAGGCTAATATTGGCACATGTTAAAAAATAGCATTTTGATTTTGTTTAATATGTGGCTTTCCAGGTTTTTTTTTAATCTTCAAATGATAAGTAGAAAACCAATGAAATCTATTAGTTGCTATCATGAATCAATTAGTACTTGGGTTTCAAGTTTAAAAATGAGAACTCTGATTAAATCAACCGCATATGGATAATTCCATATATTATTGAGCTTCTCCATGGAAATTAGCGGCAGTTATTGAAAAGTCTATATACAGATTGCCATGTTTTGCTTTTACAAAGCTCTTTGCTCTGGTCAGTGACAGCTTCCACACCTGTATGATTGTATCTAACTACTTGTGTAAGGTTATTTGCAATTTCTTACACAGATTACTTTTGCATGGGGAATCTGTAACATGAAACTTGGTCTCTAGACCCAGCTTGTTAGTCCTGTACCGTGCAGTGAGGTCTGCTGGCCATCCTGCACTATGGAACAGGGCAGGCTGGAAATAGGATATTCTGTGGTTCCTTCAATTCATTTTTGTGTCTGGAGGACAGGACAAAGAGTGAAGGCTATGAGATGGATAGACAACCAGGCAAATGGAGCCAAGACAGAGAAGGGAAAATCCAAAATTGCTTTCTGTACTTAATGCAAATGTCTTGGATTTTTGGATAGGATGGAGAGGAGGGGACATTCTAGGGTCACAGGCAGAACTGCATGGATGTAGCAAGATGAACAAGAATCTTTGCCTTGATGCCTTTATCAGCCAGCAGCAGTGATGAAGAGGTGTATTGGGAAGTAAGTCTCTGCACTGCTGAGTGGCAAATAAAGATCAGGGAAATCTGATAGCCTTATCAATAGGACATCATAGCAGAGGTATGGGAATTGGAAGGTCTGTGCTGTTTCATCATGTAGCTGCTGACTAGCTAGCTTTCCTCATCATTGACTTGGGATGTGATATCAAAGCTCCATAATGGATGATGCTAATCAGCCAAAAGTTTGGCACCAATGTATGGCTAACTCAGCAACCTCGATATTTTTTTAAGCTAATTTGTGACTTCTACCAGTGAGGACATCAAGTCTCCCTGTTCCCTGGTCATGTTTCAGTGGTGCTTTCTGATTCCTCAATACTGGTTTACTAGCTGTGGCTGTATCCAGTACCTTGTTAGTGCCATACCGTGCAGTGAGGTCTGCTGGCCATCCTGCATTATGAAACAGGGCAGGTTGGAAATAGGATTTAATTGTAGAACTTGTATTCTTGAACAGTTGTGAAGGATGGGCACCCCTTGCCTTCAAAGGGAGAAAGGGGAATCAGCAAAACGTTATTAAGATGACAGGGGAGTTAACCCAGGTACAGGGAGGGACTTTGTTGCTGTCAAAAGTATTACCATCTATTTGGTTCCCGTGACACAAAGTAGGGCCACCTGACCTTAGTCAAAAGGAGTGTAGTCTGTGTTTGTTAGAGGCAAGAACTGATGTCTCTGAAGAATTTCCACAGGTGATTTCAGAAGGAATTGCTTGTTGCCTTGGTTATACAAAGTTAAAGGACTTTATATTTGCCAGCTAAATAGAAATACACTTTTTCATTCTATCATAGATGCATACTATTAATGTTATTATTTTGCTAAACATAGAATAACATAGGGAAGATATTTGTTGGGAGAGCTGAGGGAGCTTCCAGGGTATACACCCTTTGTTTAATGAAGTAGAAACAGATGACCAAGCTTCACAGGGTGTGAGATAGCTGTGAGGCTGCTGGGGGAATCTGGGGTAATAATTGCAAGATTTTAATCTCTTAATTGTTCAATTAGTCAATTAAAGTAGCACAGTTAATTAAAAAAATAATTCAACCAGTTGGCAGCCCTGTTTTTTCTTTGGTGGTTAGCAGACAAATAAAAAGGAGCTCACTCAGCACCCACTTTCTTTTAGAACTGCTTGGGAGGTGTTCAAATATCCATTGACTTTGGTGGGGCAAGAGTGGGGCGCTGACTCACAGTCTGCGATCTGGTGCCCAGAGGACACTTCCAGATGATTGTTTTATTACTGTGCAATAAATATGCCATTGCTAATCAGGTGGGGGATGGGGACAGGAGAGGAGGAGACTGACACATTTTTGAAAGCAGGGCTTTTCTTTCAGGAATAGTGTGTTTTCTGAACATAGCACATTCCCTGTACAAGTAGGCCATCCGTTTGAATTTTGTATTTATGGATTTTTCCAGCTAGTGATTTTATTTCAGTGTTCCATTGGCTAATTTTGTGATGTTCTCCCATACTTGGGTAACTACGTTCTACATTATAATTATAGACTATTTTATTTTATATGCCTTTTGTTTATTTTATTTTTTACTTGTCTACAGTCAAAATTGCTCCCTACTGTCCAGTCCAGAAATGTTCTGCTAAAATTCCCATGAGTGATTTTGTTAGTTCTAGGCTATACTTTTTTTTCTTCAACCCTGAAGTGCATGGATGATGAACAGGCCGACTCCTCCAAGCTTTTCCCCACAAGACTGTGCTTGAATTCTGGAGCGGATTAGGGTATTTTAATAAAAACCATCAGCTCCACTTCTTAGGGGTCTTCCCTTCCCCTTATTAGTTGAATAGAGCTCCTCTATAACCTTTTAACATAAAAGCGGCTCTACAGATAAGGTTGGCACTATCAGCCTGGAATTTTGTTTGATACTGATTTGTTTGCTAGTTTGTTTACATGTTTTCTGCAGTGTTGTGTCTGAAGCAGTCAGAGAACTGTGTGGTTTCAGATGCACCCTGAAGCAAGGTTTTGCTTTGTAAGTCTTGTGAGCTAGAAATACAAAGTAAAGATAGGTTTACTGCAGCTTGGTTTCCATCTAGGCATAGGAAATTTGGCTCCATTTCTTGGTTATTAATCAGCTTCTTCACAGTCATAGCCCATGAAAGTGCAAAATACAATACAGGGATTTAGAGGCTGATTCAGACAACCGCTGTTAACTGGCTGAAAGCTTGGCATGTACTAAACTAGTTGGGTGCATGCATATATGCGTGGGAGGGAATGCCTCATGTAATCGTCTACATAGTTCTGATATTCACATCCATATTCTATTAGCTTAGGTGAAGGGGGTTAATTCTTATGCTACTATGATTTCATATGAAGACTGGCTTGAATATATACAGGAGCTGCAGTAGCATAGCACAATCATATCCAATTATTGCCTGGATAAGTCCCTGCAGTTTTCTTGTCAAGGGTTTTTCCAGTAGTGGTTTGCCATTGCCTCCTTCCTAGGGCTGAGAGAGAGAGACTGGCCCAAGGTCACTCAGCTGCCTTTGTGCCTAAGGCAGGACTAGAACTCAGGGTCTCCCAGTTTCCAGCCTGATACCTAGGCACAAAAATACATCCTAGAACTTTAATACACTCCCCCCCCTATTTTTTCAGAGCATTTCAGGGGGGAATCAGTTGAAGTAACTAGAGAAGTAGTATGGAAGGAGGTATTTGTTTCTTTTCCTGCCCACCATTTCTCTGTTCCAGATCAGCCTTTCTAAATGGTCCCTTATGGACCAGGCTGGCCTCTAATATAAAGTTGAAATCCTTGAAGGAGAGCCACTTCAGAAAACTGGGGGCAGAGAAAAATTTGTGCACTGCTTTCCCACTATTCTGTTTTCACTATCTCTGTCTGAAATGGCTTTCTTTTAATCAGAGTGCATTGGAGTTGGGCAGCTAATACATTCAAATAAACAGAATAAAATCATCATCATCTTTTAGACCTCTAACTGATGCATTGGTATATATGGGCTGGATTCATACAACATCCATAGCTGTTTATTGGATTAACCGATTTGTAAATTTGTACAATACATTGAGCCGCTAAACTTAATATACTGTGTGAATGCAGCCATGAGGCCTTTTGCTAATTTGTTTGTGCTGTGCTACTGTAGCTGCTGTGGTTGCATTGTTGGTAATGTTTTGATATCCAGCTATGAACCAAATTCTTTTGATTTATCATAACCTCAACAAATGTATGTCATGAATACTGAATACTAGCTCTTTATGAAAGTTTGAGAACATAGGGATCACAGCACTCTGTGCTCAGAAGTTAAATAAAAACTGGGCTCTGTGCCCAGGGAAACTAGTAATTATGTGCAGAAAACCTTTATCTTATTCTGATTGGCTACCTGCAGCAAACTTCCTCTTCACTAACAAACAGGCAGTGTGATTTGAAGTAATTCAAGGATAATGTATTTGTTTGCTGTGGAATACCTTTTTACCATCACATATGTAAGCTGGGGGGTTGCTCTTTGTTTACAACCATGTTAGAAACGTGGTTAAAAATGAAAGCTGAAATATCTCAGGATTCTAGCAAGATCTGTTAAATTGACTCAAGAACTTATCATATGTGTTTCCCACCCCTTCTTTAATCACGAGAGCTGATTGTACAGTTGGAAAAAGGGCAATCAGGGAATAGATTGCATGAAATATAGGAGAAGAATTAAAAATAGAATGAAAGTGAGGAATGTTTGGGTAGGAATGGGGCAGTTAAAGGTAGAAGGGCAAGGAAGGGTGGTGGGTTGTTGGAAATGTATAGCTTTGCGTAGGTTCATAGCATCTCCGCTTATTTTTGTAATCAAACAGAATAACTTCCCTAAGGACTTTGTGGAGCCCTAGTTGTTTAATGTTGTAAGTCAGGCAAATCTGTCTATTCTGTGTATATTGTGTGTATGTGTGTTTTAACATCAACATTTATCAGGAAGGAATGATCAAGTATGGATATGTAGCTTTTCTAAATAAATGGCAAATAATGTTTGTTTTGGGATACAGGCACAGGGAGAGAAAAGAGGTAGAATCAGTTTAATACTGTTCTTAGGAGTCTCTTTATTTGAAGTCTTTGTCTGATGAAGTATTTAGAAGATTAGAATGGGGTGGTTGATTTTTTTTGGCCAGGATGGATGCTATGCCCATTTAGTGGAAGTCAAGTCATCTTCTGTTGTTAGGTTATTTTCGGTGGTTTACAAAGGTTGTGTCTGTATCTTAATTTGGGCATAGGTTTTGTTTCTCTACCTTGGCTTCCTCTCTAGTTGCAGTTGCTTAAGGGTGGAAAAATACAGCTTTCTCAACATGGCTAAACCAGAAAGCAAAACTCGTCATCCAACAGCAGCATATGAGGGTCTACAGCAGAGTTTCTGCCATTTTAAGATGTGTGGACTGCAACTCCCAGAATTCCCCAGCCAGCCTTTTGGGAGTCGAAGTCCACACATCTTGAAGTGGCCCAGGTTGAAAACCCCTGGTCTATACAGTATTACTGTATTAGCTGTGATTTTGATTAGCAACCCCAGCTAATCATTAAAGCTTTCTGTTAACTAAGTTAGCAAGGCTTAGGTTTTTTTCTTTCCTGCCATACAGGACAAAGTGCATATCTCTGATATCTACCACCAGGCAACAGGTTTAGAGAAGAGGAGTGGCAAGTGGTGTACTGAAACCATTCTTTCCCCTCCAGTGTGGTGAAGTGGCCAGCCAGGCAGTTCTGCCTTGCACTGTTTTGGAGGAGGCTATTTTAAAACTGTAGTTTGAATTGATCTATATTGTTATGCTTGGGTATGTATAGATTCTACTTGTGTTTTTATTTTAAATTACGGTGAAAGCTTTCAGCTGTATGGCACTTAGTACATTTTAGAACTAAAAAGCACACATGCACCCATTTCTTAGCTTCATAATCTAACTGAAAAATTTACCTTGATCTTACTTAATGTCTTTACCCCTAAAAAGCTAAAATTGACTCTAGGTTCATTCTTTTCTAAAATGCTGCTTGGTTTTGTTACACTTCAGAATGTGTCATATCTGTGCCTTGAAGGGACAGAATGACATGGCTTATCCATCCCATCCCAGAAAATAAATTGGGATTGTTCCTCTCCCTCTGATGACCTTGCAGTTTATGCTACCTCTTAATATCTGAGCCACACTTTATCCAGCATTCAAGTTTGCCTTTCATCCACTATATTCTAGTTCTGGGTTCTAGTCCCACCTTAGGCATGAAAGCCGGCTGGGTGACCTTGGGCCAGTCACTCTCTCTCAGCCCAACTCACCTCACAGGGTGGTTGTTGTGGGGAAAATAGGAGGAGGAAGGAGTATTAGGTATGTTCGCCACCTTGAGTTATTTATAAAAATAAATAAATAAATAAAAATATTTGGTAGAATGCCTCTTTTGCTTTTAATACAGCCTGGTTTAGTTTCTGGTATCTCCAGAAAGGCCAAAAATCTAGAGGGCCGATGCCAGCACATTAGAATCTTTCTTCAACTTGGGCACCCTCCAGAACTGTGGATCTCAACTCCCAGAATTCCCAGCCACCATGACTATTACTGAGAAACTGATACAGTAGTTACAGAGCCAACATTTAGAGCAGGGTTTCTCAACCAGGGTTCCATGGAACCCTAGGGTTCCATGAGAGGTCACTAGGGGTTCCCTGGGAGATCACGATTTATTTAAAAAATTATTTCAAATTAGGGCAACTTCACATTAAAGAGGTAAGTTTCATTCTTTATTTTCAGTTTAAGAACACAGTTAATGCAAATACAGGCCTACACATGAAACGAATATAATAATTTTGTAACTTCTGGCCTACATCTGAGCCTGAATGTGCAGGGGTTCCCCGAGGCCTGAAAAATATTTCAAGGGTTCCTCCAGGGTCAAAAGGTTTAGAAAGGCTGATTTGGAGGGTGCTCAGGTTGGGGGAGAAAAGTCTGCATTATAGTTAATAATGCCCAGCTGTGACAAAGTTCTGACATAAGGCATTTTCTTATACGTACGTATATCTAATTCTTGCAGTGTACACTTTATTATGGAACCTTCTGAAAAATCAAAAAGACCCCTTTTTACTGAATATCACTGGAGGTGTGAGTGTTCATATTTGAAAACTGGAAAGACAAGAGTGGGATATCCTCTAGTTTTGAGGTGGACATTGGAGGGGAAACCTGCCGGAATAATAGTTACGCTAAATCTTCCTCCCTAACCTGTTTCTGATTGCTATTGAAGTAGCAGGCTCTTCTAGATCTAACGAGGCAGCTAGTTCCAAATTGACCTGATAAATAGGAAGACAGGGGTTATATAGGCTTGTAAAGCTCCCAAATTTTCTGTACTGTAGTTCTGTTTGCATTCAGACTACTTACATTGAACTATTGCTACTCAGTTCATATTCAACCAAGACCATGGTCAATATGTGCTGTGTTACATACTGGCTTGGCCAGTGGTCAAGAAATAATTTACTACTTGATTATTTGCTAGAATCAGCTGAGATCACTTGGTCTGTACACTTGTCACATCTTTGTGATTGTGTAAACTGAATCTCAGTCAGAACAGGATGCTCTCTGATCTGAAAACCCCTGGCAGAAGTCACAGTGATATATAAAGCGCTTAAGAAAGATGTCATATGAATTCTGAGAAATTTGATTGTACATTGTAAAGCATGGACATTGATTCACTAGCTGTGTAATTCTGATACAGATTTGTTATCTCTCCATGCTGAATTATTTTTCATATATAATGTTTTCCTTTTATTGGCTTACTTTGGTTTGTAAGGGAAAAATGTTTGTATGAAGACCAAACAAGGATGTTTTTCTGGATGTAGTAATCTGCAAGATCCTAACAGATATACACTAAATAAAACAGTTGCTTGCATGACCTTTATCTATGGGCCTGCACAGTAGTATTCTCCAACTTGATATGCTGGAACTGCAACTCCCAAAATTGCCAGCCTGCCTGCCAGCTTGAGGAAGGCTTCTGCACATAGTTTTTCTATATGCCAAGTATGAAAGAGCATTCGGCTCCCCATAATATTTGTACTTGCATATCTTCCCAGTGGGACAAGGTTCCAAAGCTACAATGGCTTTTGCCATGGGCTTGCTAATTTGTTAGATATCAGGTGAAAGGACAGATAGGTAAACTAGAGTTGTGCAGCCTACAGCAGATAGGGCAAAATTGAACTATAAGTAGATAGGTTGCAGGCTCGTAGTTTGGAAACAACTGAGTACTTTTTCCTAGTGTCAAGCTATCGGATCCAGGAAGCCAGCACTCTTAAAAGTATAATTAATTGAACCATTGAGCTGATTCTTCTATTTACTGACCATAAGACCAGGAGCATTATGAGCTTGTTCTTGAATCTCCTGGCTGGAGAGTTAACTCTTATGCAGATAAAGGATGTCAGTGCCTGATCCCAAACACAGAAAGCCTGGCATACATTACCTTTATAATTGTGGGAATTACATTGTTCTGGGGAAAGTGTACTATGGCTGTGTTGTTGCCTATTTCAATTTATGAATGGGATTGCTTGTTATGGGAGGCAGAGGAACAGGCTCCCACCCACACACCTTCTATGCCTGTTTGGAGTGAGCAATAATCTGTACAGGTCTAAGCAACATCACCTTAGGTCATACAGCTCAGTAACAGAGCTGTGAACCTTGTCCATCCACCTCCTCCTGTTATTTTTTTTCCTCAGGAGACTGGTAGTACTGTGATAAGCTCCAGACAGAAACTCAGTGTGACTTTCAGATTGACTCACCCAGTAGGGGTGGGGAAGTGCTGTGCAAACAAGCCTGGTTGCAGAGAGGAAGGCTTGGAGTCACCCTGGCTGCTGGGAAAGCAATAAAAATGATCCCTGCCATATAACTCCCGTTTTGAGTGGCACATCCTGGCATCTGCAATGGGGATTTAAGTCATGGTCAGTTCTTCTGATACTGGAGTTTGTTTGCTTAGCTCTTCCTGCCAACCTTATGGCATAGCTTCTGCTGATTTACTTTTGCTGGGGAGGGGGGAGGAGCAGCAGGTGAAATGATTGGGCATATGGCATCATAACAGAATTAGAGAGATCATAATACTGAACTAATATATGTGAAGTATGTTTAAAAATCACTATAAAATACAAAATTACCACTGTCAATTCTAGTTAAGGTTCTGTGCAATCTTAGCGACAGGGTAACTTGTATTCCACATGGACTGGCTGATTTAAACTTCCATCCCTGATTAATAATTATCCCATTTTATATCTGTCATTAGATATTGTATGTTTAATAGGTTTACAGAAAGCAAGTTCTCTTTATGGTAAGACTTTAGCCCTCCAGATTTTTCTGAATATAAACTGCCAGCAGCCTCATTCACTGCTCTAGAATAAGTTCTAATGGATGTTGGGACTTGTAGTTCAGCACAATTAGAAGCCCACAAGTTGTGGCCACCTGGTTTCTGGGCCTTTTTATTTTGTTTTGTTTGGAGATTATGTGCTAGATCAGGCACAGAGACATAATTCCATTTCCTTACACAAAAGGATACATGATTTAGCACAGGACAGCCTTGGCGATCTGACATTTGATAGTGTAAGCAGCACAACCTGTGCTGGTCCCAGTCAAATGATTTCTCCTTATTGAATAGAAAATTTGGAAGGTGGGGAACAGGAATGGAATATGAATCTTGGGCAGTGGTGGGCTGGAGCCAGCTCATATTGGCTTGCGAGAGCTGATTATTGATTTTTTGGGAAATTTGTGAGCCAGTTGAAAGCAGAGCTCAGCCCCGATGCCTCGGATGCAATCAGCTGTTTGGTGGCTAGCCATGTGGCACGGCAGCGGGAATGGAGCCGGCAGAGCTGGTTGTTAAATATTTATCAGCACGCTGCTGGTCTTGGGTATGTTGGCCTTGTCCACATAGGAGCCATAAGTAGAACCTCTGCAAGATAGAGGTCTCTAGATAACCAAGTACTGACAGCAGGTCCTGCAATCAGAGGAAAGCCCCTTTTCAACCTTTTTTTTTTTAGCACTGTTCTTGCTTCCTTTGGGTATATGTAAAGCATACCTTAGTCTTGCCCTTTTTGTGTTAGCAGAAGACACTTTCCAGGTGTGTTCATACTGTCTCTCTCCAGCATCCTGTGTTTGGCCATGAAGAGTAAGAGTAAGGATGAGACCAGTGATACAGACAGTGGCATCATAATGCAGTCTGGTAAGTGACTAATGGGGGAATTTCTTCTTGTAAAAATGCAGACATCTCCTGGATGCTTTCCTGTGTCAACAAGTTTAAGCAACAATGCGTGCTGTGCTGGGGTCTTTCTTCTTCTGACTTGCTGTAGACTGAGGTCGATTAGGCCAGACTCTCTTTCTGTAGCTAACAGTCATTTCTTGCAATTGACACAAAATATAGCTGTCCACAGAATCCCATGCCTTGTTAGTCATGGTTGGCCCAACAGTCAGAGTTTATTAGTGCAGCTTTATCCCAGGAGGGTTATGATGTAGCCCAAAATATTCACATTGGGGTGGTGGAGAGCAACCTTGAAGAATAGGAGTTGATCTTGGACAGGAACATGTAGAACCAGGAACTGGTGACATCAATAGTTGTGTCAGATTTGAGGGAATGATATGGCAGGGTGGAGTCTTCTCTTTGGTCTGATGCTTGCCATTTACCTTGCTGTATAACTTATTACCCATTGCAAAACAATTGTTTTTAATGGCTCTGAAATACAGACTAGCTGTTATATTGAAGAATTAATCCCTTGTTTTTTTTGAGTAGGCAGACTGTTGGGAAGCTATTTCATTAGAAACCTAGGCATGAAATATGTGGCATTCCTTTTGCATTAGTGTTGTCTGATGCCTTATACTTCTTTAGTTATTTCTAAACTTTAGAAATTGCTATCCCACTGAAATTGCTAAAAAGCTCTGAGCCACATACTTTTGTAGCAAAAGAAAATAATCTAGCCACACATCAGCTAGGACAATGCATATAACGTTAAATTCTTCCTTGTGTAGGAAAATGGTACATATGCTATGCTGTGTGCTGATCCATAGTTTATTTTAATCATAGTTTGTTGAATAAATCACAGGAGCTGAGTATACACATCACACTGAGCCAAAAAAAAAAAAAAGCAGGCTATCTTACAATCTGGCAGCATCCGTAAATCCAACGTTGTCTCTGGTTTTAGAGTCTTTCTCCATACAGACAAGGCATATATGGTCAGACCCACTGATTCTTCTTTTTCTCAGGATGGTTTGGTTATTCTCACAAACATACCGTGGCATCCATAATGCAAGGTAGCTCTAAATTAGTGCTGATGTGGATTATTCCATTGCTGATGTAGTCTGATTGCCAACAATACTCTGTTGTGGTCTGGACAGCGTGCGAGTCTGGGTTTTCTTTCTAGCCTGTTGGATAAAAGCAATATTGGGAAGTACAAGCATAATGGAAAAGCAGTTTCTTCGCTCTAGAAACTCTTGGGACTGCAAAAAGTTCAACTGTAACACATCTAGCTGGATTTCTTATTTTGGAAAGGAAAGCTAATTCCATCTGCATTTGGAAGCTTTACTTTGAAGCAAATAATTTAGGGAAATCAGCATACAACCTGTACTTCCTCAACAAATTGTATATTTATATACAAATATTGTATATTTATATTATATATTTTATATTTTAATGTACAAACATTGTATATTTATATTTTATAATGTTTTAATTGATATGAATTATTGTTGTTTTAATGTATTGTAAGCCACCCGGAGTCGTGTTTGAGATGGGTGGTGGAAAAATATGCTAAATAAATAAATAAATTCCTTTGGGTCCCAGGACTTTATTGCCATATACTACAGCACATCTGAACAAGGACTGTTCTTTCTTTAGTGCCATCTAAGTTAGAGTATGCTGTCAGAATCTTGCCCTGCCTTACACCATTAATCATGTATATGGAACAGGTTGTTAGTACCTGGTTGGATTCAGACCTGTATGGGCTGATATAATATGGTTTGAAAGGAGTCAAAGAGCTGACCAAGTGCTTCTGATCCCATGGAAGAAGTTCTGTGCAGAATCCTCTTAAGTGAGAGCCCTGATACTTTATTTTAAGGCTTTAAAGATAAATGCCTGGCATTTCTTCTTCCACAGTCTATGGGCAGAGCAATAAATAAATTTGCTTTCTTTGCTAATAAACCTAATATGTAGGAATATTGGCCTTAGGCCTTGTCTTTATCTTGTCTGTAACAACCTTGACCTGCCTATTGTTTATGAAGAGGAGCTAATCAGCCCTTGCTGGACACATTCCATGCCTCATCTCATGAGCTTCAGAAGAGCTCTTTTGATGTTAAACACAGTTTTGTGATAACAGTGTCATTGGTCTTTGAAGATACGTTTGCAATTCCTGCCTGTGGCTCAGCCATCTCTGTCTGACTAATCAAATATTCCTGCTTTCTTTTCTCCATTGGCTGACAAATCAATCTGTACTTGTTTTTTCCTTTCAGGACCTGATAGCCCCATGGCTGCAATGAAGGACTTGACACAAGCCATGAGGAAGCAGCAGAAGGCACTGGAGGAACGTCTGGAAGCCTGTTTACAAGAACTGCGAATACTGTGTTTGCGTGAAGCGGTAAGGGGCCAAGAAAGTTTTAGAGTTATCAACCTTATTAGGGACTTGTAAGGTGCATTGTTACAGAAATGAAAGCATGTCTGGAAAGGTTGGGATTCCACTGTCCAAGGAAATGGGAAGGGCTTTCTATAGAGATCAAGGAATTCCTAGGCTTAGTGTGAGGACAATGAAAGAGGAAAATGGATCTCAAGGACACTTGGTCTGTATTAGAAACTCATACATCATTTAAGAAATAGCTTAATAAAAACCTGTGTCTTTTAATTAAATCTACAATTAAAGAGCCTCCCTTCACGTTCCTTAATAAACCTGATGAAGTTTTTTTCCTTTGTCCTAGAGTGCAGCAGTTAGTTGAAATATGAATATGGAAATTTCCACCAAATAAATCCATCCCATCAAGCCATTGTTACCCTCTGTGACAATATATAAACATAACATTAATATGTTATCATCAAACCTGTCTCCAGCTGGTTCCCTATTGGGAGACTCCTCCAGAACAGCCTATTGTCTCTAGAGTCTAGTTCTTCTCCTGGATCAGTTCATTGACTGTCTTGCTAATTCTTCGGTTGACTGATCATCAGCTTATAAAAAGCCTCTGAAAAGAATTGGTTTAGGAATTAGTTTGTAATGAACTCAATCCTGGATATTTTCTCTATCATCAATTTATGGTAGTTCTCTTTGCCTGAAATTAACAGAAGGCTGTTTGGAAAATAAGAAAAGGTCAAAGCTAACTACATACCAATCCCATTAAAATTACTGTGAAATTATTTATCTCTTTTTATTGATAAGTATTTTTTATCTGCACTGAAGTTCATTTTCAGGCCTGTGACTGAGTGCAAATTCAAAAAATTAAATAAAACACACTGTGGTGCTGTGCTACACGGATGGATTAGGTGTTGCCCATGCCCCTCTGGCAATTGGTTCCAGCAGCCATCTCAGCTAAATTGCTGCTTGAGGCAGCAGAGCAAATAGCATCCTATTTTCAGGTCAAGGTGTGCAATTCCCAAGGCCAATCAGATCATTATGGCACCAGAGGCAGAAAAATCACATAAATATCTCCCCTCCTGCCTGGCAGGAGAAATACATTAATAAATTGAATAGTTACAGATATGCTGCTCTTGCATGATACTCAGTTCAGCTGCATAAGGCAGTTGCCTTACACTGCCTAACAATAAGGCCTCCCTGCTGCATGACTCAGTAATGACTTGTGTGGCTTCTACTTTTTTTCTTGGCAGGAACTGACAGGAAGGCTTTCTTCAGAGTATCCTCTGAAACCAGGAGAGAAGCCCCCGAAGGTCCGCCGTCGAATTGGTGCTGCTTTCAAACTTGACGAAAAGGCTATTCTTTCAGGAGCAGTAAGGCATCTTGCCCTCAGCTTTCTTGGGTGTAGAGGATGGTGGATGAGCACAGACATTTGAATTACCCAAGTGAGGTCATGCTTCTTGAATCAGCATGTAAACGTAAATGGATTCCAGAAAGAGAAAAAATAATTTCCCATTGTCTTGCAATTCAATCATGCACAGAATTAATTTGATTAGGAAAGAGGTTCTGGAAATCCTTGCTTGATATCGTGGCCTCCAGAGGTGCCTGAGCAGGATCACCAGATCAGCATCTAATTTTGCTTGCTCTGGTAGTTAATAGCAGTCATGGGAACATCTGCTGCTAGAGTTTTTTGGAACAGGGTGGAAGAAAAGTAGTTTTGCTACGCTCGTGATCATGGCTGAGTACAAGTCTGGCATCTGTCTTTTTTTAACCCTGTTCTGTTAGGACTCCCTGTCACCTCTTAATCTTTATCAGACCGTCTCAGCAAAGATCAGGCCAAGTTCTGAAACTTTATAGGCTCAGCCATAAAGCAACAGAATGTAGTTCAGTTATATAAAAGAATCATCGATGCTGAGAGAAGATACGTTCTTCCTCCTAGTTGGCTGGTTTATACACCTTGATAATTTTGTACCTGCAATTCTTTTCATAGTGTTAGGTGCTTCTGTGTAGAAGGATCCCAACATTGCCAGTCAAAAGCCAATATATAGCAATTCCAACTTTCCTGCTCTAATAGGAGTATCCTGGTAAATAAAGAAGACAGGAATACCCTCAGATTCCAAATGAAAGATTCCCAGTAGCATTTTGTAAATGAGGCAGGACAGTTTCATAATTAAAGCCCTATCTAGGAGCCCAGAAATCATTTTTTTTAAACAGGAAACTGATTTTTATAGAAGCATGGTTTGTTTTATGCATGAAGCTCAGACTCCCTTTGAAACCTAGTTCAACTAATCCAGAAAACTTTCTTCTCTCTAGAAAAATATTGCACGAGATTTTTACCAGCTGTGGATTCCCGGTAAAGAAAAAGTGTCAGAAAGTGGTTCTCAGTAGAGAGGGAATGGTAGATAAAACATCCCAAAGGGATGTGGAAGCTTCACGCTTCCTTCCCATCAGAGATGTGGGATGCAGTGTCTGTAATGAAAATTGTCTCTCTCCTGCCTTTCCCCTGTACTCAGTTTTTACTAATCCAAGTAAGAGCAGCATGTGCTGTGCTGTTTATTCTCTCTGTAAGTTGCCCTCATTGGGAGGCACAGAGCATGATGCTAAATGAAATCATTCTTTTGCAAGTCCATCACTTCTCTTTCTCACACACACACAGACTCACAGGCATGCACTTGTACATTCACACACTATTTTAATCTTGGGAGGGTTTTTTCTCTTACCCTCCAGCTCACTGAAATATTGCTTACTACTTTGTGCTTTCCTCCTCAACTATTAGGAACCTGTTGTACTGGAAACAGAAGATATATGCTTAGTCTGTAGATAGTTTTCTTCATCCGGTTTGCTAGGTTCAGCAGGGAGCTGGGAATTTTGCCCTAGACATTAGTCCAGTTGAATATATAAAGTAGCACACCCTTTTAACTGCAGATTACTTAAACCCCAAATAATCACCACCTAAATCTCTAAATTGGATTAGCATCCCTACTCTGCTTGTAAGCATGCCTTGAAAGAGCTGAAAATCATTCTTTGCAATTGCTGTTTAATCATTCTAGCTGCAAATGTGACAGGAGGATTACATCTAGCAAGGGAAGCATCAGTATCTTGTGTGATATTATCATGGTCCATCCCTTTCCCATAACTCCAGAAACCATGATAGTATACACTTATATAAACTGATATAAATGATAGTATAAAATGACTTGCATTTTATGCCAAGCATGACCTTGCCCTATTTGTTTTTCCTTGTTTATTGAATGTTCAATATAAAAAGAAATTGATTGGATCTCATATAGTGTATTTTACACACTGAGTGTCAGCATAATTACATGAATCATGAAAATCTTTCAAGGACAATAAGAGAGTGCTAAGGTCATAGTCAGACCATGAAGGGAGATGTTATTTCCAGAAGAATTATCTTCAGCATAGGCTCCAATTAAATTACCTTTCTCCCTACACTCTTAATGCCTGAAGGAGCTTCATTCTGTTTTCTCCCTCTGTGGTGACACCTGTAGATTTTCTCATACTAAGAATGTTCTGTGCATATTATTGCAAGGGAATTCTGGAATCTTTTCTGCAGCTGAGGACAGGGTAGGTGCTGTTTTTCAGCAGACTATATTTGTCTAGCAGATCCAACATAGATCCAAGTGGCAGTTGTGTTATTAGTTTGTGAGCCATCTGGATTGCTGTTACTTATATTCCACAGATTTTAGGACATGTCGCCTGGAACATCACACATTCATTGAGCAAAACAAACAAACATACAATCCTTTTGTGCCGGAGTCTTTTTGTCTATGTGGAACAGTACACCATACTTTAGAAACATTGATTTTCCACCTCTTTTCGTTGTATCTGTCCTCCCCCTCCCAGGCAAATGTATCTAGCCTGAAATAATAATTGAAACAAACAAACAAACAAACAAATGCTATTTCCCTTACACAGGAAGGATTTCTTTGCATGTGCAGCATCAAACCTAATTCGCCCAGATTTCTGTTGAGCAAGCCTTACAAAATATGGTTGGCATTTGCTTCTGTGGAAACTCCCAAATCGATGACTAGGTGTATTAGTAGAAAACATTCAAAAATATAACTAGGAAAAAGAGACATGCCATATTTGGTTATCAAGATGTCCACAAAAGCCTTTGGAGCAAAGAATGGGGTGGTGATGTCAGAACTACACTGGCTTCTTCAAGGTGGCAACTCTAAGTTTTGACATCTTTAATCCCCCTCTGTTGCCTTTAAAAGGCTGGGTCATACCATACTTGCTAAGGACCACTCAGAAATGGCAGATTTTGGAATATGCTCTCCCCCACTTTTCTCCAGGATCCGCTGAGCACACTAGAGAGAGACCTGGCTCTGCAGCTTCAGATTGCTGAAGCTGCTCGATGTCTTTCCCGGGAGGAGAATCTCACCAAGCAGGTTCGAAAGCGCCGGAAAAGTGCTGTTCTGAAAGAGGAAAAAAAACTGAAGGAGCTGGAGCAAGCCCTCAGTGAATATCGCCAGGCAGCCAAGCAGCCATCCCAGCTAAAGGCCATGGCTCCTGCCTTAGAAGGTAAGTGGAATCCGTCTAGAGCAGGGCTTCTCAACCAGGGTTCTGTGAGAGGTCAGTAGGGGTTCCCTGGGAGGTCACAGTTTCAAATTCGGGCAACTTCACATTAAAGAGGTAAGTTTCATTCTTTATTTTTAGTTTAAGAACACTGTTCATGCATGTATACAGGCCTACCCATGAAGCGAATATAAAGATTTTGTAACTTCTGGCCTCTATTTGAACCTGAACGTGCAGGGGTTCCCCAAGGCCTGAAAAATATTTCAAGGGTTCCTCCAGGGTCAAAAGGTTGAGAAAGGCTGGTCTAGAGCATGGTTATCTAATTCAAGGATGGGCAACTTGTACAAGCCCTGAAGTTCATTTTTGTAGCTCCTGAAGCCCCATCCAGCTGCACCACTGGATTTTTATTTCCTGCCATTTTGAAGCATGAAGCATACAAAGGCCAAGCATAGACTTAGCACAGACTTCAAGGAAGTAAAACAACAACAACCCCACAACCAAATCCAACCCTGGCCATGGTGTGTTGTAGCTGTGCTCACTTTGCATCATCTTCCCTAGAGACCGTTAGGGGTAGCCTAATGGTGGGCCACCCTTCTGTAATTTATACAAATGCTGGATTGAATTACCTTGAAATACCTCTTAGATGGCTTGGAAAGCAAAGCATACTTGGGTGAACAAGCCTGTTTTGTCAGCAAAAAGAAGGCCTGAAGAGTCAAAGAGGTGATGGTAATAATAACAATAATAATACAGTCTGCCCAGAGCACTACAGAGGTCAAAATTAAAACCACTTTTGACTGAAGAACTAAAAACCTGGATGGTAGTGGCAGACACAACAAGTCTCACCAAACCTTAAAGACTAATAGGTTATGCTAAAATAGATGTGTTTCTCTTTATGTTGCCACAAGGCTCTTTGTTATTATGAGGAAGTGGGTTTTGAAATTAGAAAGGTTGTCAGGAAATGAGACAGAGGTTAGGATGAAGTACATGTCCCTGTAAATCATAAGAAGCAGGTCAAATGAACTTTTGAGAGGCCCGGCTTGGGTGGAATTCATTCCAGTTCAAAGGAGGAAGCTGACCTTTTATGGCTTTTTCCTGCTGTGATAAGCTACCAAGGGAAATTTTCTGTAAGTAGTTGCCAAAGAGAACTCCAGATAAAACAGGGAGAGGCAGCTGGAGGAGGAAGCATGTAGAAGCCTGCAGTGAATGACGCAAAGCTCCATGGTGGCATCAGATTTAACCCTTAGAAAGTCAGTAACGTAGCTTAGCTTCCCAAGCTGTCCCCCTCCAGTTGTGCTGGGACTCTTGGAATCCCCAGCAACATGATTAACAGACACACTAGCTAGGAATTCTGAAAATTGTAGTGGAAACGTGCCTACAAGGCCCTGGGTGGGGGAAGGTGGATCTAGATTCTTTTTTGGTCCCTGTCACTTGCTTTTTACAGACAGAGTACAATCCTGTGAACATGTGAATGAGAAGTAAGCTCTATTGAACTGAATCAGACTTACTTGGAAACAGAATAATCATATTTTGCACTTCAGTATTAGACTCAATCCTTGCTAATACCTTTCCCCCTTCCCAGTAGTTGGCTCTAGTATTTTACTAGTTCAGGTATTCTATATACTAAGGAAATAGCTATATGGGGAAAACATTCAGTGGGGTAACTGGATGGCTTTTTATACTCCCACTTCATTGCTTTTTGCCAAAGAATTCCATATGGTAAATATTTGCAGATGAGAGTTTAGTGTTTTCTTGTATATCTTGTATTATTTGCTTGGGGTATCTGGAACACAAAAAGGTGGCTTATATTAAACAAGACAATTGTCTACTGCAGTGTTTCTCAGCCTTGGCAACTTTAAGATGGGTAGACTTCAACTCCCAGAATTCCCCAGCCTGCTCACTTGAAGCCCACCTGTCTTAAAGTTGCCAAGGTTGAGACTGGTCTACTGTAACTGTTAGCTGCTTCTCGGTTTCAAACAGAGGTCTTTCCCAGCCTTATCTGGAGTTGGCTAGGTTTGCACCTATACACAAAGATATGCTTTGTTTAATGGAAGGACAATGGTCCATGCAGATTATGCAGGAGATCTTGTTGACTGAATGAGATCATTCCCTGCCCCCATCTCAGAGTCCACCTTTGTTGAACCATAAAATGAAGCTAGTGGCTGTTAGCATGTACCCGTTGTTTCAGAGTGAACCATATGTAAGCCCTTTGAAATGAATCAGCTTAAGGGCATTTCTCTGTGCGTTGGATTATTGCCATCATGTCTCATCCACACTACATCTAAAGAGTAAAAGGAATTTTGAACTATTGATTCACAATTTGATATTTCAGCTGCATGGAAAGATGCTGCCTGAAATGTAAATCCAAATCCTTTAGATTAGTATTAATTTGCTGTATCATGGACTATTTCTTTGAGGAGGGGAAGTTTGTGTACATTAATTCTTTGCTTAAATGATGTGGTTTGGGTCTATTGGAGTTAGCCCTGTACTAATAAGATGGAAGCCTTTGTTTCCCCATCTGTGGTGCTTCAAGGGATTTATGAGTGCATATTTCTAGTGAGTGTCAGAGATTCTGATAACTGGTTGGAAATCTGAAGCTCAAATGAGGCCTAATTTCTGATGTTTTCTCTGATGCCATGAGTAACTCAAAAAGCACTGCTGAAATTTACAAACAAGTGCAAAGAATCTTTAGGGAGAAAAAAACCCAAAGCTACTTCTCACTCCAATGACCCAGTGGGGTTGTTCATGCATGGTGGCCCCAGAATGCTGGCTGAGTGGGGAAAAGTATGGCAACTAAGTGGGAAGAATTAATGGAATGGAGTCAAGTGTCTAGAATCCTGAACAGGAAAATGGGATGCTGCTTTGCAGATACCACTTACTAGTGCCTTTTCCCATTTCTTCTAAAGGGTTCAGTGCCTCTGATGAACATTCCTTGTTGGATGCTGCTCTGGGAGAAGAAGGTAAGCTAGGTAGTTATGACCCCAGTGCTCTTTGGCTTCACTTGGGATGTTCTTCCCTTTGCATGTGGACCTGAAGAAAGTCTTAGGACATTGTTTTCCATGATAGAATAGCCTTGAAAATACAGCATCTTTCATAATATGCTTCAAGTTGATCGTTTACTGATTTTCTGCACTTCGATATTTTTGAACATGTTTTGTAACATCATTCCTATATGGTAATAACATTCATGCCTATATGTCATTATTTCAAGTAAATACACTCTTTTCCCCAATCAAATAGTGGCTCAGAGAGAAAGCTGTTGGTGTAGCTCATCTAACACACAAAAATGGAATCTTTTTCTCTCTGGGGTTGGTAGGATTGCACTTTTTAAATGATAATATCTCATCCTAGTGGCATAATGTCAGGGGGCTTTAAAAACAGAAGTACATGTGTTTTGCCTTTCAGAGGCTTAGTAAACATTCAGACAGTTATTTTCATTGTTTTTTTTAATTGCATCAGCAAAAAAACCCTCAAAATATTCTGAAGGTCACAACTTAGATTTGAGAGGCTACCAGCAATTTGTCCTTTCATTAAACAGAATATTTCATTTTGGCTTAGCATGTTCAACAAATAATGGCTTATTCAAATAGTTATGGTTCAGCAAACCATAGTTTATGGTTTGTGCATAATGTGGGAACTCAGTCACAGAGTAACCCCATGCCTCCTTTACTATAGTCTCCATGCACTCCATATTTTGCTGCTGCTGTTTTCATTTAATGACTTCATATGCAGTTAAAGAGATTAGCTATTTAATCACAACTCTCAGCATCTCATCCAGACCACATGATGAAGAATTTGCCTGCAGCATCTTACCAAGCTTGAATGCAAGGAGGGAAGTTTATTATGGATCTCACTGAAATGGTCCAGAGACAAAAGTGCCAAATTTAGTGTCCTCCTTTGGTTTAATTAAGAGCTGGTAAGAGAGTACAGGTGCACAAAGTAATTTGGTGGATGTTTAAAGGAGTTTCAAGATTATAGTGACAAGCTGTCATTCTTTCTCCATTCTTTTTAAAGAAGTCCCTGTGGTGAATCCTCACCTTCCAACAAAAATTACATCTTGGACACAAATCCAGTCTCACCACAGTTCTTCATCTCAGCTTTCCCCCCTTGGCTTTCTAGAAGATTCAACTCATCAGCTGGCTGCTGAAGTGGAGTGCTCACCCATCCAGAATAGTCCCTGGAAAGAGACCAGTTTAGATAAGCCCTATGAGAAGCCCAAGAAGTTGTTTGAGTCCAACAGCACGCTGAGGTCAGAAGTGTTCACTAAATCTTTCTATTATACTTTTCTCTTTGTTAAGGTGTCTCTATCTGATTTCAAATATTAACTTGAGGTGAATTTATGTAAACTGTAGCTTATAGAGAAGCAATATTGCATCTGTTGATGAGGGGCAAGTTGAATTAAACTTTCTGGTTCAAATCTCAGCTTAATTTATGGATTCTTAGCATTACCCTTCTCTCCCCACTATATTAAAATAGCACTAGTCTACCTTATGAGCATGTTGCATCATTTATTGAACAAATAAGAAAAGTACCATCAGAATATTTTGTATCTTGTGTGTATTATTAAGTGATAACAGTGATAGAAGTCAAATGCTTATGATTCCTGTTGGGTAAGGCCAACATAAAATTGTATTTTTGAAAAAGACACCTAAAACAGGTCAGCATGATCTGGCCTATTGCAGGGAAGAGATTGGTCCACAGGACAGGTGCCATCATGGACAATGCCCTCTTCCATGTCACTGTCAAACAGCAAATTCCTGTCTCCCTGAAAAATTGTAGGTGCCTGAAACGCTGATGTACTTGAAGCTTTATTTCAGGTAGTCTGGTCCCAAGATGTTTGGAGCCATGTATACTCATACTGGCACTTGGAATCTAGCTGGGTGGTGGGCTGTTAGCCAGTGGACATCTTTTAGCACTGGTGTAATATGTATATAATATGGCATGGAACTCCAGTGAGTACTCTGTCCTGGTACTCTGTGCATCTGGACTCTCTCCAAAGGCAACTCCATATACAGCACATTACAGTAATCTGGTATTAAGTTTACCAGTGCATGAATCATAGTTAGTAAACTATCCTTTTCCAGAAACAGGTGCAGTTGAATCCTGCTAAGTTGATAGTAAGGTCTTGTAGTCACAGAGGAGCCTCTGATGACAGGTCTATTTCTTTAGGAGAAGTGCATTCCCATCTAGAGCAAGCAGTTTTCCAAATTCTTCCATTCAGGAATCACTTACTTACAGTGTTTCTGTCTTACCAGAATTCAGTTTCAGCTCAGTTTATTGACCGTTGTTCTCAAGCACCAATTTAAAGTTTTCTTGGCATCTTCTGCTTCAGATGTTACAAAAAAATAGAGCTGTATGTTATCTGTACACTAGTGACACCTCTTCCCAGTATTCTCTGATGGCCATACCCCACAACTTCACATGCAGCAAATGAAATAGCATTGGAAATGAAAGAGTAGTGAGATAGCCAATAGGAAAGTTGCTAAGGGGGTGACTCAGAGTCTTCCGGTGCTATTCCCTGCAACCTGCCCTCTGTGAGAGTAGCTATTACACAAGAGTGGTTCCAGTCCCCAGACTTGGAAGCTAATCCAAAGAATACTGCAGTCCATTGTATCAAAACAGCTGAGATGCTAAATAAGAGTAATCACAGTGCTTTCTTTGCCTCTCTGTCATTGAACATTGTCTGTCAAACACCCAGGGCTAGTTGTGTCCTCTAATCTGGTTGAAACCCAGACTTGAATAAATTCGTATTTACTCTTTTTAGTGCCAAGTGAAGATTTTGAAAATCTTTGTAAATAAATATCAATTTCAGTCCTATTGTTGCTATGTGTTTTTAAACAATACTATTTTTTTCCTATTATATTTTTATTTGGTTGTAGTACACTTTTATTTTGATAATTCTGTGTAAGTTCCTCTGACAATATCAATGCTACAAGGTGGAATATATGATCGTTTGAATGAAATGGGGTTTTATATTCTAGCCAGCGTAGGCCCTGCAGTTGCATTACAGAATGTGTAAGTGCTTAAATGCCTTAATGGCATGTTAAAAAATGCTCTTTGAGGAGCACTGACCTAGAACTTAGTATCAGAGTTAATTAAACCTGAACAATTGTTTTATTGGCACCCTTGAATCTTCATTTTTTTCTTTTGCTTCTATTCTGTCTCAGAAATAATGGGAAAGAATGAATAGCCCTTAACCAGTGGCCCTCAGTTTGCTTGTAGAAGAAGATGATAACTGGAAAGTAGATGGAAAAGCTGTTCCTTACTTTTCATCACACTGTGTTTTCCTATAGCACAGCAAGCATAATGCCCTCACCAGCACCCAGCCCTTCCATTAAGAGGACAGTTGAAGCACATTTGTGCCACTTGGATTCTCCTAGGAAGCTGGAAGTATGGAGACAGGCTGGTTCCAGTGCCCCTCCAACACCAGAATTCCCAGGAAGGAGAGGACAGTCTCAGCTGATAAGGTACTTCAAAGCAGTATATAGTACAGTATATTGAAGTATTCCTGTGGATTGCCTTGCGTGACCCAGCAGTGGATTTTGACAGCAAGCAGACACTTTAGTAGGATATTGTGGAATGAAAGAATTAAATTCCTGTGATGCAGACCTTTATATATGTCCAAAATACAGAACCTTGAGAATTTTAGCTCTCATTTTAAAAAAGTTTCTAGTCTTTAATGGTTCTGAAGGTAGCTTTGCATGGGAGATTAGTGTCTAGAAAATAGCATCAGCTAGAAGGAGGAGGCCAACAGAACAAATATCTATTGTAAGTAAAATAAATGATTAAAATAAACAAATATACAGACATTTGGGGAGATTTGATTAAGATTGCAAAATTTTGATTGGGATGGGGAGAACTATAGATGGCATATTTCCCTGAAATGAGAGATGCGAAAGAAGGGTGAAACTGTTACTTGAACCTATTGATAGTTCCATATAAATGTGTTTATGATATAAAAATATAAATTGTCCACTAAAGAAGTCAGAAATATAACTTTAAACATTTAAACATAAAATGGACTTTTATGACATAGGCATGAGATGAGATAGGAAATGCCAGTCATAAGTAGGATGTGTGGGAAACAGAATGAAATGCATGGAAGTTCTGAAATCCAAGTCTCAGAGCTTTTTGCATTCAGCTACATGAGGTGGTGGGAAGATAGTGTCATGTTCCTACTTTTTCTCATGATCAGGCAATTGCTCCTGGCATTTGCAGCCTTAACTTGATTCTTCTGGCCCACAGGGTATGTTCAACCCGGGAGGGTTTGGAGTCTCGTGGAAGGAGTGCTCTACCCAGACGACGACCCACCTACTATACTGTTACTGTCCCTGAGTACTGCTTCTCTGCCTCCAAGCCCAACCCTGCTCTGAGAGCCAACTTCCACTCTGCATCGGAAGACAGCAGTTCAGATGTCTCCAGCATCTCCTACACGACATCTGCCGGCAGCAGCAGCCCTGACATTTCCTTTCTGAAGTTGGCCTCTGTTGTGCCCAAGGAGGAGCCCAGGCGGCCGTTCCACCGCCAGGCCGGCAAGGGACAAGAAGCAGAATACCACTGCCTGTGTCCTCAGAAGCTGCTTTCGGCGCCAGGTTTTTTTCCTGCCACAGAATATGTGCCCAATAGCCACCCAACTGCTGGGAGAGAGCTCTGTCATGGTCGGCCATCTTTTATCTCTGGCAGCTCAGCCCACTTTGCCTACAAGGAAGAAGCGGGGCCTGTTAGATTCCATAGGTCAGTTGTATCCCACAGCAGGGTAGTTCGTACGCTATCCCTGAAGGACTGTGTCCCTGTGGGTCCTCGAGTTCTCTCCAAGGCGGCAGTGACAGAAGAGTTAAAATCCTGGCACGAACGGACCCGGCTGCGCAATGCCCGTCCCCATTCACTGGATAGGCAAGGAGCTTTCCGTGTGCGCAGTATGCCAGGCAGAGAACTGCATTCTCCATGTTCCTTGGGGCAGCAAATTCAGGTAAGGATGTATGCCACCTCTAGGGAGCGGGGAACTAGCATCTTCCTAATGCTCTCTGCCTTGCCTCAGGGTTCCCTTAACATGGTAGCTTTCCTACAGCCAGGAGAGCAAACAAAGCAGCAGGCTAGGTGAACTTAGCCAGGCTTGTTGAACTCCTTTAAAGGCCCATTGCAGGGGTGGGTGACTTCCTTGTGGGTTCTCCTCCACACCTGACTTATACCATCTGGGCACACAAGGGAAAGCAACTAAACTGAAGTGCATGGAAAAAGAGGAGGAGGAGGAGGGCTTTCGACTGAATTTGATGGGTGCCTACAAAAGTGGAAAGCAAGCCAAGGTGTTACCTACCTTCACTGCATGTTCTTTTAAGATATAATATGAAGGCCAGGAAGTAAACAACAAAAAAAGGGATTGATTTTTGTTCTTTTTGCAAACCTCCTCCTCCCGCCTCTCCAAATTTGGAAGAAATGGGAAAAAGAGATCATGCAAATTTCCCATGATTTTTGTTTTAAATTTTTGTTAAGGTGTGAAAGAAATTGATATATGTTTGGAAATGCACCAACTCAAAGAGTACACAAACATGTGAAAAGTTAAGAAAGCTTGTCTCAGTGTAGGCTAACTTTCTGATTTTCAGAGGATCACAAAATTGATAAAATAATCAAAATAAAGGATCAGAAGAAGTAAATCACTACTATTACTACCGATAGTGAGGAATATACCGATAGTGAGGAATACTTCAGATTCATTTAAGATTCATTTTAAAGCAGATTTAATCAATACATGTATAACTGTTGTCTGGATAAATTATACTTTTCAACTGCATACACAAAACATACTTTTATAAGCACGCCAACTTATGTATAATAGGCTTTATGATATGAGAGCAGGACTTCATATTTGTAAAGTCTGTTAGAAATTAAGAACTGCATATATTTCCATCCCCCACTTCCAATTTCTGTTTTTCCCTCCACACATGATTTGCTGGTTATTTTATCATTTCATTTCATTTCATTTCATTTCATTTCATTTCATTTCATTATTTCATTTCATTATTTATTTATTTATTTGATTTAGGTGCTGCCTGACACTAGAATGACTTTGGGTAGCTCACAATGTAGCAGGCAAATTTTTTTAAAATACAGATTAAAAAAAAACACAAACCAAATTAAAAAACAAGCTAAATAAAGAATAAAATGGCAAATTTGGCCAACACACAAAAACACATACAAACATATATACTATGAAGGGGTCCATCCACCAGGGTCCAGGGCTGGAGAACAGCCAGTTCTTTAAGGCCCTCTGGAACACCTGCTGAGTGTTCAGGGGAAACCTCATTTGAGATGCAACAGAGAAGGTGTGCTTCCTGGTTCCTGACAGATGACACTGTTTCTTGTGTTCACAAGGAAACCAGCTAATTTGCCCTCCACCACAATGGGCTTAAGCCATGCTGTGATCTTGCATCTGAAGCTGTTTGAATAAAGATCCCTTCTACGAGATGCAAAATATTTCTTTCTGATATCCATTCCAACGCTATGAGGCCTAACAGATTTAGGGATGTTTGGTTTGTAAATAAGTAGGCACGAAGTGTTGTGTATAAATAAGAATGAAAGCTCTGGGCTGGAACTGTAGCCCCCAAAGTGTGAGAAGTGGGGCTGTGCCTTCTGATACTGTGCTTGTGATATCACTTTTCCTCAAGCAACATTATTTTAAAATGTCCTCTTCCAAGTGACAGATAGTGTTTACAGTAGGAGGAGTTGATGTGCAGGACACTTGTGGCTTATCAAAGTCAATAGGAGTTGCTTAAACCTATGGCAAAGAATGAAATGATCAGATGGTAAACCTTGAATATTGCCCACCCTCCTTCTTCTGAACTCATCTCTGATTTTAAATTGTCACTATTCTTCAGCTTAGGTTTTTGGTTCTACGTGAGAATGGTTGTTTGTTGGGAAATGGTTAAATTGCACACAAGCTTCTTTGTTTTGAGCAGCCTTTCTGAACCTAGTGTCCACCAGATGATTTGGTCTTCAACTCCCACAATTTCATGCTAATACATCTGGAGGGCATCTGATGGGGAAAGCTAGTAAGCTGCTTTTGAGAGTTATTGACAAAGGCCTTGTCATGTTAGGTGAACTTGGTTGATCTCAAAATGGCTAAGCAGGATTGGACTGGGTTATTAGTCAGGTACCAGACCACCAAGAAATCTCAGGGCTGTAAGCTAGACTGGGAAGTTGAAAAAGTTGTGCTGAAAGAAGGCAATGGCAAGCTGTCTATGTGTGATTGCCAAGAAAACCACCTGGCCATTCCCATGTAGTCACCAGGAGTCAAGTTGAACTTGAGGGAGTACTTCTCTTTTAGCTTTGTCATGGCAGTGGATTCTGGGAATGTTTTTGCTACCTACTTTTGGAAATGTCGTCAGAGATAGGAGTCTGTGTGGCATGGATCGTTTTTTCTTGTTCTAGATATTCTTTTCCCCTCGATGTGTGAATGTTTCATAAGGAGCAAAACTTTCATCTCCTTGGACATCTCCCTTGCCTGCAGCATAGGCCCACACCATGCAAGCATGAGCTTGCCCTTGGTTTCCTCCTATCATACTCCTTAATGCTTACCTTCCATTCCTTTGAAACAGAGCTGCAAATTGTTATCCTAGGAAGTGGCTGCATGAGCTAGAAAGGCAGGTTCCTGAACAGCTCATCGCATATTTTTGTCTAATCTGCTTTAAGTAGAACACTGAAGCCACGCAGCGATGTTATGTGAGATTAACCCGTCACAGTGGTCTGTCACCAGTGCTGAAAGTTCATTGTTAAAATCGTGTATATAACTAGATGGGTTGGTTTGTGAGCTTTGGAGTTAAGAATTCTAGACAGAAGGTTATTCTGTGTTCAACTGCATGAAATCTTCCTGTTTATCAGACTGACAAAAGGGAATGTTCTTCCCTAATACAGAGGAGAAACATTGCTTGTACAGTATGAGCATTACATTAACTGGACTTCAGTCCATAAACCAATTCCATATTATATATGCTAGTCTTTAAGATTCTGCAGTACTCCTTGTGTTTGCCACAACAGGCTAATTTAACTGACCTGGAACATCTAGCTTGATGGCACAGGCCATTGACTGTGAATATAAATGGAGAGAAACTCGGTAGGTTTCACTTCAGTTGTGAAGTATTTCAGGTATTAACAAAATAGCAAGAGACATTTCCTAACCTTGCTGTTTCCTGAGATCCCCTACCCATAGTTGTTTGACTGTAGAGCACAGCAAATAGAATGGGAAGTTCTAAATCATAAATTAGTAATCTGTAAGCCCCAGGCAGCCTGCTAGGGTAGCCACTCTATTGCCATCTTCCTGAATTTTCTCCTCAGGGGTGCTGCTGCTTTTAGCATTGGACTTTTTGATAGCCTGCTGAGGAGAGTACATGGGAATGATCCATCTGTTATGCCAACTTCTCTAGTACAATCATGATGTCAACATGCAGGCTGTTGGCCACATAGTTTAAGGGCAGAAGGTAATGCAATCTTCTTCATTTGTCACATGCCTTTTTTTCCTCCTTTTAATAGATGAATTGTAGCGGTAGTGGAGTAATGGGAAGCTCTGCTAACACAGCATTTTTATTAAAGGTTTTCTTTTGAATTTGCAGGTACCTCGTGTCCATATCCTCAAACGCTCTCCTGAAGGAGCCCCTGTGCAGGTCTACATCCCGGAAAATGGAGAAATCATTACTCAGGTTTAGAGGTTGCTAAATCCACCATCCCACAGACTCTGGCAGCATCAGCAGGCTGACTGCCTCCTAGGCCCTTGAATTGGGGAGGGGAAAAGGAGGCCCTAAATCATATCTTGACATGTTCTTGCATCTGCTGCTCCTGCTGTTTGGAAGAGAACCTTTGGAGCTAATTCTGCAAGCTGTGTGAGACCATGCTCCGCTACATGATACCATGTTCCTTTGATGAATTGATATAATGTACTAGTGACAATTTGTGTCCTTTGTGTTGTGTGAAATATAGATCACATAACTAGGGTTTTTCTGCCTATTTATTCTCTTAGGTCTGTGCTGGAAACAACTTAGAGTGTCTACAGATTATGGAAAGAAAATTAGTATAGGATTTTCTTAACAAATTTTTAGTGAAGAGCTATTGCTGACCACAACTTTCTTTCTTGTGGAAACAGAATGTATGTGTACCTGCACAAGTTCCTTCCCAATTGCTAGATTAGCCTTCTTTGTTCCTAAAGAAAGCTATCTGATGCAGCCAATGGTCTGCCTGTGTGTACTTCATGCCCCTCCTCTATTTTTCCACCTTTCTATAGACTGCTGTAATTCATAAATCTTGCTATCTCTGTGGATCTGTGTGTGAATCCTTATTTTCAGTTTTAATGGAATTTTGTATTAAAAAAAGTCCATTTTGATGGATGAAATATAACATATTGCTCAACTTTTGTATGCAGTCTTCTTTGAATTATGGAAGCAGAGGTTGTCTCGAACAAATTGCATGTCACAGAGTTGATTATCATCTAGCACTGAGCCAGGCAACCAGCTTTAATTTTATTGCAGAACAGATTAATGACTGGTTTGTCAGCTATAAGAAAACAAGTCAGTATCCACTGACCGTTTATGCAAGAAACAAGATTGGCATGTGCTCCTTACACAAAGACATACTTAGACCATTACACATTATGACCAGAAACTAGCTTTATAGGTTAACAAGGTGTTTAAAGAATAAACTCAGCAACCTTAAGGGTGGGCAAAATGTGTGTGGAGCAGCTAGTTTGGGGTGATCTGTGCCTAACCAGAAACATTTGTTGGGCTGTTTTGTTCCAGAGATGGACTAAAACATGGTTGCTCAGGAGAGAAGTGGTTCAGGGAGGGGAAGAGCAGGAAGAAACTAAGGTTGAGGGGTTTCCATGGTAAAGGGTATGTGCAAACTTTTGTGATGGCAGTGACAATGTAAGAGGAGAAGGGAAAGCTCTGGAAAGATCAGGGGCAGGTGGGCCAGTGCCACATTGGGATTTTGTGATGGTAGCTGAGCAGAGGCAGGGGAAGAAGAGGGCAAAGTATACCACTGTACAAAAATCACTCCACAATCTCTCTGAATGTTGTTTTAGTAGAAAACCTGGGCAACAGAATTGTTGTGGGTTTTGCTTCTACCAAGCCACAGCCAATCCAAATCATTTTTGGAATGTGATGGCTTGTCATGGGTTCCAACAAAAACATTTGCTCTATTTTCTGCATATCCTTAAAGCAAAGCACTCAAGGATATATATTTCTTAGTTTTGGTAAATTACTAGTATTGCCAACCATTTTCCTGTCAGTGTTTTATGCCTTTCATTAGAAGTAGAAATCAAGCTAAGGAAATGTTCAACCTATTCGCATTATTTAAAAAAAGTGCTAGTAATGTTCTGGTGACTTTATTGTCATTCAGATATGAAGGGAAAAGAGAAGCCTATCAGAAGGCAGCCGTTTAATTATTGTAATTTTATATAAATAATAGAACTTGGTATGTTCAAATAACATGATTTCTCCTCCACAAAATACTCAAGTACAGTATGTCAGAATCCCAACTTGTCCTATCCTTTTCTTCAAGGCTTTTTCACAATGCGAAAACAAGAAATATCTGTGGAAAAGATCAACTTCAAGTCAACTTTATGTTAAAAGTGGCAAAATGGCATTTTTAATTTCAGTCCAGCCTAGAATCTTTATTGTCCAGATCTCTGCAAAGTCCTTGTGACCATTGATTAAATTATTTACAAAAAGCAAATTGTATAATTCCTCCGGTTTTGGGAGTCATGGTGCTGCTTCATTCCTAATCACTAGAAACTGTTTTTGTACCATTCATCCAGCTTCTCACTCTTCTGCTGGTACTGTCCGCCCAAGGAATAATATATTTTGATATATTTAGATAGGAAGCATTTACAAAGTAGATTGCCACGATAATTAGTATGTCTGCTACCCTAGAATGAATATAGACTTTCTCTCTCACCTTTAACTGCTGTATCCTTTATTTGGAAGGAAGGGGGTAATTTTGCCCAAAAGCTGGTTTGCCCAACACACTAGATGATATCAGCAGATAAGAGTTTGGGAAAGAGAAACCCCCTTCTCTAACTTCTCTCCCTTCAAGGCCATTCACTATATAGTAAACTTTACCTTCCAGGCTCTGAAGGGTAAGGGGTCTTGGAGCTATCTCCAAGTAGCAATTTGTGAGCTACTTTGAGATATCTCAAAAATCTGGTTTGATTAGGCCTGTGAGACTGAGGTTCTCCATGTCTGCCCAGGGCCATTTCCAAGCTCCTAGCTATTTTTAATCCTTGCATTTGTTTAGGGATCCAACTTCTCAAATCCACAATCTTCTGGTTTTATTTTTTCAGAAAGTCTTTGCATTAGCCTTTAATGTAAAAACCAGACTTGGGATTTCAGTTGAATAAGTTGTATTTATTACCAGGAGGAACAAAGACATTCATTGGAAAACCATGTACATCAGAAACCTTAAATAACTTACATTATTTACACAGAGGTATAAAATATTACATACATTATATCCCTACATGCACGCGCGCACACACACACACACACACACACACACACAAACACTCTCAATACCATTTTGCCAGATGACACAGCCCTCATAGAAGCCCCAGACAAGCACCAGTGTTTTCTATGGGTAAAAACCCCACCTTTCAGGGTAAGGAAAGGCACCTGCTGTTTGAAACAGCATTTCAACCTGGTCACATCCAGGTATGCTGGGACTGCAACCAAAACAATGGTCCCAACCCTAGATTGAGGCAGCTGGTGTACATTAGTACACAATCAGTAAGCTTCTTAAACTGAAAGTTTAGCCTTAAGCATGATAACATGTGCTAAAATATCCTTGCAGATGATGCAAAACCATTTATTAGTCTTACTACAGTAACCTGCTGTTCAGCTCCTGAAAATTATGAGAGAAAATGTCCATTGTTGGTTACTTTGAATCCTCTCAATTATGTGCTTCAAGTACAATCAACAGTAGGGTAAACTATACCTACTAATCCCAAGAAATTAGCTCAATTTCTCTTCTGCCACATCCATGGGATCAGAAGTATTAAAAGATGCAAGGTTCCTTGCCCCCCCCCCCAAGAGAAATAGCCCCATGCCAAAGCACTAGAAAGAACAAGAGCCACCCAGGACTATATGGCAAATAAGGTCAGTAATTTAAGAAGGAATGTGTGGCTCAAGATCTTCTTGAACCTGAGCTGCTATTAGCCCTAGCCATGTGGCCAGCTGATGAGGGAATGATAGAAGCTGAAGGCCAACTTCTGGAGGACCACAGATCACATGACCCTTTATTTAACCCATGGGAAGTATTCTGTGGCATATAGATTTAGACATATCAAGTATTACCTTTTGGGATACTTCATATTCTTTGTTCTAACAACTTATTTAAGTAGATGGAGAAAGCTGAGCTGAGCTAATTCGCAATCTATTCACAGATTTGTCCAGGCAAAAACATTCACGGGGGAGCACAAACTTCCCTAAATAGCAAACAACGTAATTTGGGTTCCATGTGCAGAGATAAAGATTGTGCTAATTTTGTGGAAGATGATACTCTTCCAATCTTGGAATCACATGACTCCCCTCCCCGCTCAGTTTAAAATGTGGAGTTAAGACACTGCAAAAGACACCAGGATGCAATAAATATAGTACAGCCTTGATATCTAAGCAGAGATTATTTAAATGGTGCCTCTGAGAATACATCCTGGACTTGAATGTAATCAACACAGCTATGACTGTGAAGACAAAGCACAGAGGCCAGCTTCTTTCATCCTGCCTTCCTTTTGCTTTTGGGACTCTTGAGCTCAGAAATTGGGATCGGTGATACTGTGCGTTTCCCAGACCAATTCAAGTTTCATTAACAAACAAAAAACAAAAAACAGAGAAAACACCTTGGACCATGAGGTAGGTTAACTCAAAACAAGCTCTCACCCTTTTAAAATCTCAGTCACACACCTCTCCCTGCTGCCCCCCCGCCCCCAATTGCACAAGACAAAACACAGAATTGTTTGAATACCCATTTAGAATTACAATACAGCTTCCCACTTGGATGGAAGAATCAGCAGCTTCAGTGTAGAGAAAGGGATTTTCATAACACAAGTGAACGGACAGAATTCCAACCTAATCCAGGGCAGTACAGCAAAGACTCCTACAAACTAAAGGCAGATCTGTAGAATGGTCCAAAGCATTCAGAAAGCAAGTTGCTTTAACCTGCTGGTCCATATTTCCCTACTAGTGAGTGGCTTTCCCCAAGTCTGCTGCTGAGCGATAGTTCAAATCCTTGGTCCTCTGGCAAAAGAGTACAATGCAAGTTAAACATTTAAGGATGAATCCTATTACAACTCATGTGAGAAATGAGGATGTGAAGAGTGCTTGATGAATCCTTCAGTGGGGCTTGGACAGTCCTGGTACGCTGCACACAGATGAAAGCTTCTCCTACATACTGATGGATACTCAAGGGCTTAAGCCAATGTTTGCTGCTAAAAATCAAGTGCACTGAACAATATCCTGTGAAAATTCAAGCTTCTAATGCACAGAGCATCAACTTTTCTCTGCTTGCTCCTTATTATGATGTGAACGGGAAAGTTTGAAAGATATGTAAACAAAAAGATGCTAGGGGTGAGCTTAAAAGGGGCAGGCTCACTATCTCCCCAGTGATACAGGAATGCATTGCAACACCCCTGTGCTCAGCAATTCAAATCCTCCTCACCCTGTCTGAAAGCTGGAAGGGGAGGTTCCACATCTTTCTGTCCCCAGACAAAGGAGGGGACAAAGAAGTCCCTTTTCCTGTGATAGGGCAGTTGATTTCTGCAGTCACTACCATTCTGTAACGAAGAGGACAAAACAGCTCTGCAGATTGACAATGGGGGGCGGGGGTGGTGGTGGCTTGTTCAGGCTACTTCTTTGCCAGAATTTCCAAATGATGGCATGAAGGAGAATCTAAATGTACTTAATTAATGTCTCTCTTTTTGGTTGGTTACCTAACATTTTGGGAAAAGCACCCAGCTTTACAATTGGTATTCGGAAAGTAACGACTCTACTGAAATTATCAAAACTGTAATGTCACGGAAGATCATCAAATCAGTCATCAAGTGTATAGCTCTGTTTAACACAATTGGTAGTTGCCTTTCTTCTTTTAATACTGCCATTCCAGGAATTTGGGTAGTTCAGCTTCATGGCTATTTGGCAAATGAAAACGATAACCTCTGGGCAATTCTAAATCTATAGGGAACACTGAGAAGCACTACCCTATGTGCTCAAATTAAAGTGGCTTATTTTCTTGCATTCTCCTCCAACCCTTCTCCCTTTCAAAAAGAAAACAAATAGCAATTCACAGATAAAAGTAAGAAATAAAAGTCAGTACTTCATAAATCCTCCTGAAAGACCTAACTAGAACAAGAATACCCTCTAAAACATAACAATCAACTATCCAGGAAGCAACTGGCATGCCTTGATTTTCTCTCCAGTTATTTTCTCTGTTAAATCCTAGGGACATAAGCAGGGCATAGGCAGCTCCTGGAGAGCTGGAGACCACGGGTAAACCTTGCTCAGTTAAGCTGGGATGAGAAATCTAATTTCTATTCATAAAGTATTTTGATTCCTTTTTCAAAACACCCTATTTTGTAGAGCTTGTCAGATAGACTCTGACTGAAACAACCTCAGCATCACGTTTTGGCTTCTCTTGTGGCTCTATTTTACAATGGCCGCCATCACAGACATCTGACAAGGAAGGAGACTTGAGTACGTAAACTGGAAAGAAAAGGAGACTTCCTTTTCCCCCTCCAACCCACATATTTATCAAAAAACCCGGCAGCCATCTCTCCCTGAAGCGCTGGATGTGAGAGATTAACTACTACTTCCTAGCCAAGCTCCATCGTAACCTTCTTATGGCCACAGCTGTCTTTTCCCAGCTTCTAGGTTGTGCTGTTCAGTAGCCTCCTTGCACTCCAGAGCTTCACTGTGCAGTCACTGGGAATAAAGGTAAAACAGTAAGCATGTGGGGAATGTCAGAAAAAAGCGAAGCACGTACATTTGAAACCAAAACACTGTATGAGCTGAGAAATAGGGAAAACAGAAAGCCAAAAATTACCTCTTAAATTAAGTGTACTTTAAAATGGTATACTTACATTGGCACATTTTCATTTTGAAGGAAAAGAACTACAGGGTTCTCTGATCTGGGCCCTTTGATACTTTCCTGATATAAACCATAATTCTGCTTATCCCAAATACCTTCTATTTCTCCCTGAAGATGCCATTTATCACAAACTGCAGCTTAGGGATAAATGGGAATTGGCAGATCTGGGAGCCATATAAACCCCCCTCCAAACCAAGGTCTCATGTGATTGTTTTTCCTTCAACATAAAATTGACCAATTTAAGCATATATATATTTAAAAAAAACAGGTTTCATAAAACATATTTTACATTAGTTTGAGACAGTATATTATTTTAATCTGCCTAGAGCAGAGGGTTTAGGCCTCTTCCATCTTTCATGTTCTTGTGACACCCAAAGGCCTGGGAACCACCCTTGAGCTCATTCTCCTATTCCAATTCATATGGAGAGAATCTAGATGTCTTGAAATTATTTATTTCATTTATTATATTTCTATTTCATGTTTCCTCCAGGAACTCAAGATGGCTTACAGAGGGCTCTCCATTCATTTTATCCCCTGTGAGATGGGTTGGGCTGAGAGAGAGTGACCCAGGGAGTCACTTAGGGAGTCACTCAGGGAGCTTTCATGGCTCAGGGTGGATTGGAACCTACATCTCTCCATTTCTAGTCCAACATTATCACCACTATATCACACTGACTGGTCCTCACACTGCAAAACCCAGGTAGTGAACTGGGAATACCTCACTGGAGCCCATTGGCCCTCAACACGCTAATCTTGAACTGATTTTACTAGGAACAAGTTTATACTTATTTCAATACAACAGGTTTCCAAATAAAGCACAGACCATTTGACAATGAAACCAAATTGGCAAAGTCAGGGAAGAATGTAAGGTGGGTTTGTGATGCCCATTTGGGAGGTAGAGTAGGGAATGATTTCTCCCTTAGAAAACACCTTCACTTACTGTCCCTTTAAAGGAAAGAAAAGCAAGTAAGCATTGCATACCGTCAAGAAGCAGGTGAAATCAGCTCCCAGAGAGAGGGACAGGGAAGACAAAGAGGGGCAGGGAGGGAGAACACAGCAAGAAAGAGTAAGCAGGAGAGTAGAGAAGAAGGAGGAAGATCAAGGCAGACTGGTGGCACGGCCCTTGATGGCAAGGACGCGTCGTGGAAGGCAGGGGGTGAGCCCAGGCACGTAATTCCATAACTTTACTCGACAGTCACTGTGGCACAGAGAAAGAGAAAGAGAAAGAAAGAAGAAAAAGAGGAGAAGGAAGACAGAAAAGGAAAAAAAGAAACATGGTCGGAAAAGTGGAGATCAGAGATTGCATTGGGGAAGAAAGTGAATGATGTATTCTTAGTTGCCCTCCCAGGAGATAATCCTTTGCCAAGCCTTTAGCGCTTGCTTGTTTTCCAACCCGAGCTTTGCCAGAATCATTTTTGATAATGGCAGGTTACCAAGAATCCCCACAGTTCTGCTCCAGGTTTCTGAATATATAGATTAAAAACATTTTACTCTGCCTTAATCAGGGAAGCACGGACTGATTCACTAAGATATTCAGGTAGCAGTACTAGGTGCAGCAAGCCATTCTTTCAAGGTTTCTCTTTGGGATCATTGTACAAAGGAGGTGGATACTTCACTCTAATGGTGTTCTATGAAGAAGCTATGAACAAAACAACTATCATAAAAATTTCTTCTTTGGTTTCAGGGATGAACAATCATTGGCTGCAGCACTACTGAAGGTGGCACTCAATGAATAGTCAATCACCGAAGCAATGGGTCCTTTTGCTTCTTCCCTCAATCAAGCGTTTGGACTCAACTCCAATGAAGCTATATTTTCTTAGGTTAATTATATATCATGGGATCAAGAGGGCAAAAACCTTTGGAACTCTCCCCTGGATATAATAGGACTCTCTGCTGAAACACTCACCTGGAAGCTGTGAAAATGTGCTTTGAATTTGTGCAGATGGCATTGATAGGACTATCATGCCCCTTGATGTCCCCAACAGGTGTGAAGTTGTCAACATTCCAGACCTTCACTGTCCCACCACGGCAGGCACTCAGCAGCATGGGCCGGCTGGGCACAAAGGCCAAAGCACAAACCCAATCTTTATGTGCAGGGATTTGCTGGAAGCAGGAAAACTGAATCAGAAGGGGCCCAAGCCTTGTTATGATCTCTAATTTTTTCTCCCCACAAAGGTTTATGACAGAGTTGGGGTGAGAGGGTTGAAGTTAAGTACATTGGACAGAAATGCTCTCTAAACAGGAAACACTCAAACTTTTATAGGTAGGAATATCAAGTGTGTGGTACAGAGGCATCCAGCCAATGCAGGATCATGTTTTCATTAGTAATCATCCCAATTATCAAACAATCTTAGCAACAGAACAGCCAGCTGTTAAAGTTTAGGAGTCTAAAGAATTTTTTTTTTGAATTTATAAAGGAAATCAACCTTATCTTTACTTAAAATTAAAGCTAAGTTTGAAGCTGAGAGTTAGTTATATAAAAATTCTGTGGTCACTCCATCAAGAGATGTTAAATAGTGAGAAGAAGAAAGTATGTGTGTATCCCATCTTAAGAGAGAGTGATGAATAGTAGGGAACTCTGAGCCCAATACTCACTGAAAACTAAAGGAAGGAAGTCACCTGATTAAGTAACTCAGTTGACTACTTTGAACTAAGAGGCATTTTGTTTATCTTTCCATAATTCTTGAAACTTTTCAAGATTTTAAAGATCAGTGATACAGGAGAGATATGCTAAGGCTGTAAAGTCAAAAACTATACCCTGAAAATGCATTAGCCATTAGTGTACGAGGACTACAGAACAGATGGCAGTGGAATGTACCTAATGGTCCCTGAAATGGAACAGACTCCATTAGCAGAAAGGATTACTTCCTCCATTACACTCCAGAAGCATTCCTCAAATCTGTTCTGGAAAACTGGGTAACCCTACAATTGACCCTACAGTGCAACTGTATGTACTGTAGGTGGAAGAAGAGTGACAGAAAGTGCCACTAGATACATGGAAGTTCACTCCTGTGATGCTGGATATAACATTAGTACAACCAGATTCCACTAACACCCTAGCACATAGGGACACTTTATCATGATATCGTCAATATCATCCATAGCCCAAACACAACACAGGATCTCTCACACTGCCTTTGCAAACCCAACTCCCATCCCCCACCCTTTTATTCCCCAATGATATCATAGCTTAGTGCTTTCATACCTGGATGAGCTCTTGATGTTCCAAGTCCCATTTCTTGATCCCATTGTCACGGGAACCACTGAAGAGTATGTCTCCCTGAATAGCCAGGCACTCAATCCCATCATAATGTGGAGGTTCAAAGTTGTGAGAAGGGCCAATGTTCCCACCAACACCTTCAGCGATCTCAAACATCTGCAAAATAGAACTTCTTAGAAAAAAAAGTAGCTAATCAAAGTCTGCTGCTCAAGTTCAAGGTGCCTTAAGCCTTGGGTTCAGTATTGTACTTTACTGTTAGAGAATGAGGAACAATGGTAGAGGAAGAGGACCATCTCCCTTTCCCAATAAATTAACTTTTAAACAGGAAGATTATATGGAACAACATTTTTGGAACCTGAGATGTGGATTAGCTGGGACTGGGCTTGGCTTAGATCTTTTGTAAGGAAGTGCAATGGGGAACTGAGAAATACAGTAATTGTTATAACCACAGTTGTTGGCTCCTGCTTTGCTTTTCAATTAATTCCTTTCCCAGTGATCCACCTGTTAAAGCTATGTTGCAAGCAAATGCTAACTGTGAGTCTCAGTAGAGCTTAATGCAAGTGGTTTTATTTGCTCTTTAGTAGGCTTTCACTTCTATTGCATTAATGTGAGCAGCCTCATGGCTACTGCATCTTTCTCCTGGTCCAGAAATTCTTCTGTAGAATGGCTGAAGTTAGAGACATGACAACAGAAACAGAAACATTTTACTTCTTTCTTGTACTAAAAACCTGTTGAAAGATAAGACTGCAGAAATACTGTGGGCTTCCTCTTCCCCCAGTAGTTAAGAAAAGGTATTGGAAAGGAAAGGGACTAGACTGTCAGTAAAACAAATAGTGCTCCTGAATATGCTAACAATACACTCAACAGAACTTAACTAATACCTTAATGTAGTGATCCTTAGATCCTGTGACTACCAAATCATGATTGCTTGCAGTTCTATTCACTGTGAGACACATCACAGGACCAATGTGACCTGTCAGCTTTCCAATAGGCTGAAACCTAATCAATATATAAATAAGCCAATAAATAACCAAACACTACAACAGTGATGAAAATATTGTGGACAGAAGATTTTATCCGGAAAAAAAAAATGCTCCTTTGCCCCTTCCCTATACTGGCAACCCCAACATGCAAATTCTCTGAAATATAAAGGAACAGCAACAAACTTCAGCAATTCCTTGTCATTCTCTTCTGGGTATTCTCACACATTTGCAATCACTTGCACACTGTGGGCAGTCCCCTAATATTAGATGGGAAGATATTTATGTTCTGTTCTTTCTGACAAGGATAGATACTGAAATCTTTTTAACCCAAAGCATTCATGTGGTATTGAGACAGGGTCAAACATGCATATATACTACATTCACATAAATGCACATACATGTGCATACATATAAGAATACTGATGTGCACATACAGAGACACACCTCTGGATACTTATATTGAAATCCTTTCCCCAATGATACTGAGATTGCTGGAATGGAAATGTGAAAGCCTTTAACTTCCTCTGGAGTTACTAAGGATGTAGCTATTGCCAGATCGTCTGAAAAGTCCAGTTCCTAAAGACCAGTGACCAATACTGAAACAAGCAGTATGACACTCTGCTTTTTTACACCAAAAGGACTTTATGATCACTGGATCTTCATGGTTCCCTTCCCTTCCCAGAAATCACGAACAAGTTAGGGGTGAACTGGAAAGTGTACAGGATTTACAATCATAGATCTACAGAGGGATGCCCCAAAGGACCTGAAGGGCCATGTGAGCCAGGAGTTGCTGGTTGTTCATTCTGCTGTACAATTTGTAGGTCTCCCACATCATCCGGGATTACAACTCTCGCTATCCCCAGGCTTATTAGCTGGGGACAATATGTATTATAGTCCAATGCATTGGAGAACACCAGGCTAGAGAGATGATTTCTGGTTTGCTTTCTGACCTGTTCAGCTCCCAAATGCGGACAAAATTGCCAGTGGCTGCATAAAGCATGGTGCCTGTGGGATTAAGTGCAATCTGATTGATCTGGTGCTCGCCTTGCACGCTGGTGATAGTCCGGTTAGTGGTCCCAGCGCAGGCATCTCCAGTGATCACCTGGCCTGAGGAGCTAGTGGACAGAGAGAGAGGGAGGGTTTGAAACAGAAAAAGTCTCTGACAGAAGTATAAATGGAGTCCAGTGGGAAAACAGTAGAGAACCTACAGGTTTGCCCTTACAAGAGAATATTTCACCATAGGCAATTTTATCAACAGAATTGGGAAGGGTATCCTTATTCATTTATATACTGCAAACTGAAATAACTAGAAGGAATTATTTCTCAGCCTTATTCCTACTAACTGCAACTATAATTGTTCAGTGAAAAAAAAAAGTAATTCATGACTTGAACTTACTTTCTTTCTGGTATCATCCTCTGCAATAAGGATTAATTAATCCATGGGGTTAGAGCCAGTCCAGCACTTGGTTCATACAAGATAAGACTAATTAACTCTTTTTTTCTTAGCTGGAAGAAGTAAGACAGACTAGACTGAAAGGAAGGCCTAAGAAGGCCACACTTCATGTGATGTTAGTCAAATGGTTATCCACTTGGTTTGTTAGACTCCAGCTTCCACAGTGTTCATTCAGCACATTCATGTGATATTCTAGCTGGGAAATCCGGGAAATTTCTACTACATCCTAAGGGCAAATGGAAACTTGGGAAAAATTACTCTAAAGCACGCAATGCAGTGATTACTTACGTGAGAGTGCGGATGCACTTTGCAGAATCACGGATATCCCACACTTTGATGTAAGAGGTAGAGACTGTGAATACCAGGCCAGAGTGACTGCAGTATTTTATGGAGACTACATTATTTGGATGACCTTTCAAAGATGCAATTTCCTGTCCTGTCACTAAGTTCCACATTTTGCAACTCCGATCTTTGGAAAGGAAAGAAAGAAAACTGCATCAGAATGGCTCTTCCTTCTCTGCTAAGAAAAGAAACCACTTGTCTACAGTAAACTGTAAGATATCTCGAGGCATATAGACGAAGCAAGGAGAACATGACACCTGACTGGTCCAGGAGACATACATATTCTCCTTAACCTGGACTCTGAAACTGTCTTAATAGAGATGACTTACAGATTGCGACTTGCTTATTTTTTAGCAGTACAGGTGACTCTGAATATGTGTCCTCAAAAAAGGTGGGGTATAATATATATCTATAGGGTAGATATATGTATATCTATGGTAGACATATGGCTCCACCAAGAGACTGCTCAAACATATCTCTGTTTAGAACATCTGGTGTCGCAACTATTCATCCATCCAGCATCTAAGCCATCAAAAACAGACAAACTTACCCTTGGATCCAGAGAATAACAATTCATCAGTAGCATCCAGGCATAACACTGGTTTGGTGTGTCCTTCAGCCACAGAAATGCATTGCAGTGGTGCTGTTCGGGTACTCCTGGAACCTCCCACAGGGTTAATGATGCCCCTTGCATGGAAGAAAACAAAACAATTGAAAGAGGCACTTGGTATAGCCAGAGTAAATAAACCACTTGCGAGGGAATATGCATCACTCAGAGGATTCAGCCTAAGAGAAAGGCCAGACTCACATCAAGCTTCATGAAAAAGGCAGACGCATGCAAAATCAAAAGTTCTGGACATAATTTGCTTCAGACTTAAGGGAGGGATAAGAAATCTCTTATTGGTTTTGCACTGTTGGAATATAACTGTTATTGAGACAGCTGTATTGTAGTATTACTATATTACTACTGTAGGACAACTATGTTAGTTTATGACAGCCAAAAAGTGAATTGTAGCTCACAAAAGCTTATGCCTTTTAATAAAATGTGTTAATCTGAAAAGGTGCTACCAGACTTCTGCTCTTTGTATTACTTCTGTTAGTACTATTACTTTTGGTAATTTAGTCAAAGTAAATGATAAGAGTATAGGCTTGAATTACGGAATGTGTCTCATGAATACAGAGTTGAAGGTTCTTTTCTGAATGTGTTATACGATGGAAGTAAAGCATTTTTGAGAATAAATGAAATACTTAGGGAATAATTCAACAGCAAGACAAAGACGTATGGTGTCCCCTCAGTTGTTCAATGTGTTTATCAACAAGGAAGGCTTGTGAAGATCTTAGAAGTGGGTTTGTCAGGGATGTGAAAGGGTGTGTACTTTTTTATGCAGATGATGCCATGTTGTTGCCTGGGAACCCAAATAATTTGCAACAAATGTTAGATAAATTGTATGATGCAATAAGGAATATGGACCTGAAAACTAATGTGTTGAATACCAAACTGGTTGTGTTTCATTTCACAGAGAAAACTGCATGAACAATTGCAAGTTATACATAAAAATTGAAAAAAAGAGCAAATAGGTGAATTTGTGTTCAGTGGTAGATTGTTTACGGAAAATGGTGAAAGGGGTAGAGTTGAATGCTGTGGGAAGGGATTGCTTAAGAAGTCTGTGTGGTACAACAAGAAGAGGGAGTGTTTAAAATGAAGAGGTATGGAATGAATATGGATAAAATATAAGAGAGAATAGCTAGTATGAAAGAAGTACAGTGCAGTAAGATAATTTGGCTGTATAAAGAGAAACAGACTGAGGAAGTCTGCAGGTGAAGAGCATTTCAAAAAGAAAGAGGTGAAAAGTTTGAAGAATCAAAGGCAATACATGAATCTGTGCACTGACATAGTATAACCAAGGATGGCTTTCAAGGACAGAAAGATATGCAGAGTGAATAGTGCTGAGGTAAATTAATAACTGATTTCCTTTTCTCTGTTTTCTCTTTTCTCTTCACTCCTGCCTTTGGTGTTGTTGGTTCACTGCTTCCTTTTTTGCCTGCCCTTTACATATCCCAAAAAGGAATAATGTGATGGATATGGAATGTATTTAGGTTAATGCTATTCTGCAATGATCCAGTGGATAGTGTAAGTTCACACAGAAGCTTTTCTTAAGCTTTTCTCTGGAACATAGGAAGACACCTCATATAAAATCAGAACATTCTTCCATTTAACTTAGTCTACACCAGTGTTTCTCAGCTTGGCAGCTTGAAGATGTATGGACTTTAGCTCCCAGAATTCCCCAGTCAGCATGGCTGGCTGAGGAATTCTGGGAGCTGAAGTCCACACATCTTCAAGCAGCCAAGGCTGAGAAACACTGGTCTGCATTGATTAGCAGCATTTCTTTGAAGTTTTTCCAGTCTGATCTGGAAATGCCAGGATTACAAAGCATGTTTTTTACCAATGTGCTACAGCTCTTTCCCCATGAGTAGCTCCAAGTTACTATACATAATGCAGAGCCCTTCATTTTCTTCATGCAAAGTTAAAGTACAATTCAAGTAAGGGATGTTCTACATGCACAGGCTCTGACCATCCAAGATTAATGCAGTCTTTGCATGTTTCCACAATAATACAGGGCTTTCAGTGGATTATGGAGGTACAACTATTTCACTGAAGCGAGAGTTCCCCATTGCTGGGAACATCCACCTCATTCCCACCTCCTAGCATTATCCCTCCCCTTCTGAAGCAAAGAAACCAAGGGATCTTCCTGCTACTTCTTTGTTGCTTTCTGACCAGTCTGATGATGAGCTTTGTCATACATCCAGAGTGGCTGATTTGTTTGACAGTTTTTCCTTCCTGGGAAAAGAAAACAAGAGTGAAGGAAGATAAAGGAAGGGTTGGTTGATTTCCCTAAAGGCCATAGCAAGCGGAGAGGAGAGGAGAATGCAGAAGCATCTCTGTTTCAGGGTTTTAGACCTGAAGGGGATAAGAGGGGAACCAAACCTGACCCACGGGCTAGACCATTTGGCCCAATCTTGGAGGCCACAATCCTGGCAGGGGACAGGATTTGGGGGAAAGGTATAGTGACTTAAAATGTTGGAATTCTCCTAAGAACCCTGTACACCTATATTATATATTAAAGAGGCATCGGTGCACCCCCTCCTCAAGAAACCATCGCTGGACCCTACCGTACTGGACAATTTTCATCCAGTCTCCCACCTCCCCTTATGGGAAAAGTGGTTGAGAAAGTGGTGGTGTTGCAGCTCCAGAGGCTTCTGGAGGAAACAGATTATCTAGACCCCTTCCAGTCAGGTTTCAGGCCCGGTTATGGGACAGAAACAGCATTGGTTGCACTTATGGATGATCACTGGTGGGAGCAGGATGGGGGCAGTGCATCCATCCTAGCTCTTCTTGACCTCTCAGTGGCTTTCAATACCATTGACCATGGTATCCTTTTGGGGTGGCTGTGCTGGTTCACCTCCTTCCTCCAGGGCCGGTCCCAATCCGTGGTGATAGGGAGCAAGAGGTCAGATCCTTGACCCCTCCTTTGTGGGGTGCCACAGGGTTAGGTTCTCTCTCTGCTCCTTTTCAACATCTACATGAAACCGTTGGGTAAGATCATCCGTCATCACAGGGTGAGGTATCATTGATATGCAGATGATACCCAATTATACATCTCCATCCTGGGTGAAGTAAGTGATGCTGTGACTGCCCTCTCTTGTTGCCTGGGGGCTGCAGGAGTCTGGATGGGGAACAAAAGGCTTCAGCTAAACCCTGGTAAGATGGAGTGGCTGTGGGTTAATGGCTCTTCTGTACCTGGGACTTCGTCATCTTTGGTTCTGGATGGGGCTGCACTGCCCCAGACAGACCTGGTGCATAATCTGGGGTTCCTCCTGGACTCATAGCTCCTGCTCGAAGAGCAGGTGGCAACCATGGCCAGGAGAGCCTTTGTGCAGCTTTGTGCTGTGCACCAGTTACGCCCTTTCCTGTATCGGGAGGCCCTTTGGACAGTCACTCATGCCTTTGTTATCTCCCACATAGACTACTGCAATGTGCTCTACATGGGGCTACCCTTGAAGAGTATACAGAAGCTTCAGCTAGTCCAGAATGCAGCTGTGCAGGCTGTTCTTGGTGCCCCTAGAAGGGTACATGTAACACCGCTGCTATGTGAGCTGCATTGGGTACCAGTTTGCTTCCAGGTCCAATTCAAGGTGTTGATTATCACCTGTAAAGCCCTACATGGCATGGGGCCAGGTTACCTGAGGGACCGCCTCTTCCCCATTACATCAGCCTGTCCCACCCAATCATGCAGAGAGGGCATGTTGAGGACCCTGTCTGCAAGAGAATTTTGTTTGGCGGGGTCCAGGAAGTGGGCTTTCTCTGCAGTAGCTCCCACCCTGTGGAACATGCTGCCCCAGGAGGTGAGGTTAGCCCCATTGCTCCTGACGTTCCAGAGGCTCTGCTGCCTAGCTTGGGGCAGAGAGGGGAGTAGCTCCACATGGGGATGGTTGGTACCTTAGAGCTCTCCTCCCACGTATGGACTGTATTAGACCCTCCTGCTGCTTGGATTTTATTCCTATTTTATTTTTATTTTTATTTATTAAGGGTATTTATATATTTATATATGGTATTATATTTTACACTTGTTGTTTTAATTGACTACTTTATTGTAAACTGCCCAGAGTTCCTACGATGGGAGGAGATGGGCAGGGATAAATTTAATAAACAAACAAACAAACAAATATTGACTTCAAAATGTTGGCAGTTGTAATCTCATTGCTTTTGAAGGGCAACAATCTAGAGAAGGCTGCCAAAAGACTTATATTCTACCAAATTTTAAAATATAATACTAACCACAAATACTAAAGAAGATACAGAAGATTAAAAACTCAGTGCAAATATTAAAACCTCAGCAATTTACAGTATGCCTTCAATAAGTATCACACTACCTTTCTAGTAAAATGTTGCTGTGCCAGAAACCTGCAGTGGAAATGAGATTGCCCACTCTCCAGCCCTTTACAATTGCTGCAAACTGCACTTCTGGTGGGGACATGGCGGACTGAACAGCTGTGCCTGCAAGCTCCATGGGCAGAACTGACAACGTGGTAGTTTTTTTGGGCTCAGGCAGGTTTTTCCTGAAGCCCTGGAGTGTTTTCATGGACAGAAATCACTCGGAATCATCCCATCTGTCCTCCAAAATGGCGCCTTGCAGCCAGAGGATCACAAACAGCGTTTGCGCTAATCTGGTAAGAGACGCTGGGAGGCTGGGACGTCACCATTTCTAAGCCACGCTGTAGCCTTAAAGGGACACTAAGACGAGCCAGCCCATTTCTAAACCACCCAATTTAAGTCGGAAGTCGCCTGTTTATGTAGTCTTTTAAAAAAAAATTCTTATGTTTTCACACCTTTTCAGTTTTTTTCTTTTTCTTTTTGTAGTTTTTTACTTTTTTGTAGTTTTTATCTTTGCTTTAAATCTAATAAAATTCTTTTAAAAAATTGCTGCAAATTGCTTTACTGATTGCCAGTAACCAGTGGTTGAGACACCACATCGTTCATGCCCATCTGCTGCTGCCTCGATTGTATGTATACAGTCTAGTAAGGGCTTTCAGCAACTCTAGTTGGGATTAAATAGGGAATATAACTAAAGAACAAATAAGCATTTTAAACAGGAAATAGAAGCTACTTCTACCTTAGTGAAAGACAAGGAGTGCCACTTTCTATATATCTGCTGGAAATACTAGCCTGCCATAGCAGGGTTGGAAGCTGAGACACAATGGTGATATAAGATACCCAAGTGGAATACAAAACAACAAAGAGAAATAATTACTGAGCAAAGAAGAACTAAAACAGAGATGGGAAAGGGTACTGCAAGTGCACTGCCTATAGAAAAAAAATGGAACATTTGATTTATGAGAGTGTGAATCTGATTCTACTCTGGAGCAGCAAATATGTGGTGCTGTACTGTCATTTATTATTATTATATATATTACATATTGTTATTATTCCTGACTTTTCTACTATTTCTTACTGCTTTGAAAAGACTGAACTGAACATTACAGATCCAGTATGGCAACCTGCAATATAGATTTGTACCCCCAAGCTCTCTCTCAAAAGCCCCCAGAAAGCACTAATTTTGACAATCCACCAGCAAGAAATAACAGCCCTATTTCCTAACATTTTTTGGTGGAAAACAAGAAAAATGGGTTCAAAAGCAAAAACGTGAGTGGGTGAACCTTCATTTAAACTTATCTCAACCTAAATCTCAATTTTTTTCCACAGAAATCCATCCCTGCCCACTCTGATGAAATAATAGCATTACTGTTCCACTCACTGCTCTCCTCAGATCGTCAGAACAGAAAAATGTGTCTCTCTAATTGCCTTCCCTGTTCTCTTCTCTTGCATCCCATATTCCATTCTGTATTGGGACTGAGACACTGGCCAAAATTGGCTTTATCTCTGTGTTGTAGGTGTAGTTAGGAAACATATCACTCTCTGGGGATGCAAAAACTATTACACAAACTTGTGATCAGAAAAGAATTTACTGTTTGCTCAAGAGTCTCATAAATATTCACAATGGGAGACTGGAATGCAATATGCAAATTTAAAAAAAAAACTTTTGTAACAACAATTCAGACTTTAAAAGATATGAGTTGACTCTGGGGTTAAAATGGAAATAAGAATGCCCTGGACTCTGGTCTAAAAAAACAGATTTTCTGGAATCCATGGAAAGGGAGAAGGAATTGAAAGTCATAGAACATATGTTCTCAGCTATAAATAAAACAAGCATCAGATTTTAATGTTATTTTTTTTACTCAGATATCCTTTATATATCAGTAGGACTCACACAAAATTCTGATAACATTCATTGGCAAAGCCATGTAAATATTCAAAGTATCCAAAAGGGGGTTAAAACTTTTTCACCTAATTTATATATATGGCCTGTCTTGAGATATGTTGCTGATATATGTAGTTCACATAAACATGCCACAAATGGGCAGCTTCAAGGTCTTCAGGCCTATTACCACTTACACCTAACCACAGTAAAACACATCCTCACATTTTTTTCCTGTAGGGTCCTTTGTCTTACCTCCATCCCATGAATGAGACAACCTTAAAGTCATTCTTTTTTCTTTTTGTGCCTTCAAGTCAGTCTTAACTATTGGCAATTACATGGACAAATTCATGCCTCCATGCAGTTTTCTTGTTACATTTTTCAGAAGTGGCTTGCCATTGTCTTCTTCCCAGAACTGAGAGAGAATGACTGCTCACCCAGCTGGCTTCACGCCTAAGGCAGGGCTAGAACTCACAGTCTCCCAGTTTCTAGTCTGATGCATTTAACTACTACACCAAACTGGCTCTCAAGTAATCCTTAGCTGTATTAATATTAAAGTAGTATTCCCCATCTTATTTTTTTGCGATTCCATTCAAAGGCATTCACCAAGGCCATATGCACACAGCTGCTTTGCCATGCTTCCCTCCTGTTCTAGACTTGAGAGGAAATCTTGCTGCCCCTACAGTGCACCCTTACCATATACCTGGAACAGATTTGTGTTGCACTGTTGTCTGTGCAATTTTAATATGTAACATTCTGAGGGCTGTGATTGATGTCCCTCTTTGCTGAAATTCTAAACCCACGCAATATCATCCATCAAGCAAAAAACCTCCTCTAATTGGCATGCACAATGGTATGCACAATGGCATACACAATTCAATTCACTGCAATTTTTCTTTCTTCTTTCCCACTGCATCATTGACTGACTCAATTTTCTTTTTTAAATTTCTTATAACTATCAGCTGACTGGTTGACTATTCAAGGTGGAGGCAAAGAATGAGAATTCTATATCTTTTGCCTGCCACCTAGGGGTAATCCTGATATGGGTAGCAGAGACTGAGATGCAGTTACTGGGTAAATGTTGAAGAGCTAGGGTCTGAAATCGAGTTTTGCATGTGGGAGATGTAAATTGTTATGTGAAGAGAAGAAATGAACCAGGAGCAGCAGCCACTAGAACAGGAATTCAGTTGGTCTAGTGGTTAAGGCAATGGGCTAGAAACCAGGAGACTGAGAGTCCTAGTCCCGCCTGAGGCATGAAAGCTGGCTGGGTGACTTTGGGCCAGTCACTCTCTCTCAGCCCAACTCACCTCACAGGGTTGTTGTTGTGTGGAAAATAGAAGGAGGAAGGAGTATTTGGTATGTTCGCTGCCTTGAGTTATTTATAAAAATAATAAAGGCAGGATAGAAAATCAATCAATCCATCTATCAATCCCTGCCACACAGGCTACAGAAGTACTTGAGTTGTTCTTTCCACTACATTTCAATTATGTGTGTTAAGCCAGGGATAGGCTAGTTAGTTTCAAGGCTCCATACTTTTAGGCTGACCTAAAAGAAATGTCCACACAAGCCCAAATCCCAGTCTCCCTCACATCCCACTGCAGAACAGAGGCTGAGCCCAAGTACAGAAGAGGAGGTCCCACAGCAGACCTGCAGGACCAGTTGGGGCCAAGCAGATTGCTGATTCTGTCACCTCAAGCCTCCCCCTCCCCCTCTTCTTCCTCTTCCTCCTCCTCCAGGGATTGTCCAGATGGAAGGCTTAGAACTATAACAAGAGAGAAAACACCATTTCGAGAACAGGGCACATAAAGCTGTCTTCAGAATGCCTTAGCTGAGGGATGACAACAAGGTACCGGTGCTGGCACGAAATCATGTTCTCTGCAGATTGTTAGTACTGTAGGACACCTTCATGCCAAGGCAAGGAGGTTGTGTGGATCTATTATATTTTGTAATGAATGTGTAGGCTAGAAACCTCCACCACACATTCACTAACAGCCAGCCAGCATCAAAGTTTCAACAGTTAAGAGGGAGAAATATCCTTTGTCATGTAGGAAGGCATTTTACACATAGGCTCGGAAAGATGCCCCAACCTCACTGTCTCCTGGATAGGAAAAATCTTTGTTCTTTTAAAAACTAGGGGTAGAACTTGGGGAAGACAGAACAAGAAGCTATGTACCAGGTGGACATAGGAAAAACATATTGTTTTCCTTCACGTTTTGGCTAAAGTGGAATTTCTAGCAAAAAGAAATTTCCAAATAAATGAGTAGAAGGAACATTTGATTACAGGAATAACTATTCCCTATAGGAATAGGAAAGATGTTATAGCTAGAAACTGTTATAATTTTGATCTTTATACTTCTATGTGTACTTCAATTGAATATTCCATTTTCTGAACAACTATTAGGAATTGGATGCTTAATATTCAACTGTTCATGCATACTTCAGACTAGTCAGGAAGATATATTACATTTATTTAGAATCTTACTCTAGTCTGTATTATTAAATTGCACCATCTCCCATTTTACAAAGGAGATCACACCATTTATAGCAGACCATTGCCATCTAGTGGTCTTTTGGATTTTTCCATTTAACCAATTTGCCAGCTGCTGTATATTGTAAATTTGGGCAGCTCTACACCTCCTATAACATTAAATGTTTACAATTTTAATATTTAAAGTTGACAAGTGATTTTTACATTTTCTCTCTTTTTTAAAATAGTTTGATTCTCTTCCAAAAGGGGGCAGGAAGAGTTGAAACCTCTAGTCACGCACCTCTATGCTACAAGACTAGGAGGTTTTACTACAAAAATCTTTCAATTTTTTCCCAGAGTTTACCATTCCATATGCCATGAGGGCAGTCAATGTTGCTAGAGCCCCATCTAGACTTGGGTTAATGACAGGAATCCAAGTGAAGCACCTTGTGGAAAATAGGTGGAGGCAGCAATAACTACTAAGCAGTTAAACCAAGGCAGGAGAAAGGGCCAGAAATTGTATTCTTGGAGAGGAGATTTGAAACTTCCAGTCTTTCACCCTAAAGGGTGAAAGCACCCTACTGCTTTAGGCTTTGTCACCCATTATTTTGGAGGGAAGTTAGGTGACTGCAGTGACTTCTGTTCTACAGAACAGAAACAATCAGAGGCTGGATAAGGATCAACAAAGGGGAAAGAAACTTTTATATTGATATTGTTGTCAGCTGACTCAACAATGGAGGGAGAGCCTGTCAAGTCAGCAGAACAGAAAGGCTTTTGGGGAAAGAGACTGAAAGCTTCAGACACATGCTGGTGGTTTAACCAGCACTTCTAGACATGCTGGAATTTTTATCCACTACTGGCTAATGATTTTCAACACATTTCAAGGGCACCAATCTGGAAGAAACCATGTTATTCCAAGTCACAGGAAGTGGGTCTGAAACATACTTTAGTCAGCTAGGAAGTATATTTAGCACTCAGAAAGTAGAAACAGAAACAGGGCAAGAAATACTACATCAGGGTCTGGTGCCATGCTGGTTTTACATGCAGGAAGGGAAAACAGAATGAGAGGGGGAGAAAAGGCCACAGGAGTTATATAATAAACAGGAAGTTTTATACCTCAGCACCTCCGAGACAGAGGAATCACTGTCATCAGACCTAGGGACAGAAAATTAGCAGGATTATGGGTAATTAAAACCAGGAGAAGGAAAAGCAGCAGTATAAAGTCAGAAGAGTGAAGTTTGTTATTGCATCCAAGCTAGCAGGGCAGATAAAAGGACAGCAGGCTGCAGACAGAGAGGGCTCAGGAGCAGAAGGATCATGAGCAGAAACCACCTGCAATTTGAATGGGCATTTTGTCACTCACTAAAAGCTTGTTCCATAAGGTTCCATAAGGTCTTGAAACTTGCTTCAGGAGAAAGGAAATGAAGACTTTCATGATGCTGAATTATTGCACATATATGGTTCTTCTGAAGAGAAAGTCACCACACACACACACTAAGATCTACCAAGTTTGTGGGTAACAACTAGCGGACAACTTCTGAGCAAAGTCTATTGTGGCTACCATGACACCTCCTCATGAGAATATGGTCACTGTGGTGACAAATTCCTTCTACAAATGACTGTCAATTAAGTTTCCACACATGCTTTTATTTCCATTTGAAACTTCAATAGCCACTTAGGCTGGAGGTAGTCTATGTTGGGCAAATTAGCTAAAGCAGTAATGGAACATCTGCAATTTTTGGAAGCTACAGCACCCCTCTCCCCCAACCCCCATCTCAAAAGTATGCAGGCTGGAATTTGGAAGGCAGTATGCATATGTAACTCTGTTCTGAAATCTTGCCCTTTCAATGGAGCAATGAAACAGCTAATTGGAGGATGCGTGCAACTCCCACCCACCCTGAAAAAAATAAACTTGCATCCACTCAACACTCATGCGCACAAACAGTTTTGATAATGAGACTCCTGGCCCTAGGAGGCTGCAGACAGGATTGGAAAGAGATTTCATGCTTCCTAGCAACCATCTAAACATACTGAAGAGCGGCAGTAATCATCTAGCAATGGAGACATCATGTAATCTATACATTTAGATGCTGGTCCTGGATGAGGAAACTTGGTATAACAGTTATTTAGGTTTCCTACGTATTCAGGGAAGTTTCAAGGAAATTTTGTCTGGTTGCCCCTAAATGTCTTGATTGCTGAAGCAGAGCACTAATTCCAGAGCAAATGGGATGACACATCTTCAAGTTCCCCCAAATAACCAAACCAAAACAACAACCCAAAACTAAAGGTTTCAGTGTTGGGCAAAATGGAAAATAAGGCGAAACTATACTTAGTGCCAGCAGCTGTAACAGTAAGTTCTTTTCTTTATCCTTTGGAAATGAGCCTCCCCCAGATCTCAATAGTTAATCTTACTTGTCTAACGCAGAGCCCTGGCTCTGGTTGCTAGTGAGGCGAGAGAAGACATTGCGGTCATTGCGCGGCCTGCTGGGAGGGGATGAGGGAGGAGTGAATCCAACATCTGGGTTCCTAGGCAAGAAAGAAAGATGTGATGATTTACCCTGATTGGAGATTCATTTGCTCCTTGCATATCATCTCTCACCTCTCTCGGATCCTGCCCCATGAAGCAAGTCAAGTCTTGGATTACAAAGAAAACTAATGCTACCAAGGGGCCCCTTCTTACACACTCACCTGATAGGCTGACCCCTGTCGTATGACTTCCTCCTTGTGAGAGGTGATGTGTCTGTGCCTCGGGACTGTCGAGGGCTGGACAGGAGAAAATGATAGTAAATATTCTTTGCAAAATTAGATTTCTTCCACTCTAGCTCTTATCAGAATGAATGAAGAGCTAAATGCCATGAGTGGATTCAGATACTCTGCACCATAGGCGGGGAATCATTTGCTTCAAAATACTCTTAGTGTCCGGGAGGATAGGATGTACATTATCTTCTTGCAGGTGCAAAGATTTTGATGAGGGAGCACATTTAAGTATACAATCTCTTAAAAACACTGCAAGATGACACAAACTGCATAGAACAACGGTCAAAGAACTGAAGTGGACTGGGAATACTAATCAGTTTGCAGATCCTACAAAAATGTTTGCAGGATCACCCATATGTGCAGAAGCATTCATATTTTAGTACCTGTACTTATTCTTGCCAATTCATGACTGATGGAGACTAATATACTGTAGCTTATGTCATTTGTATAAACTGGGTTTTCTAAATGTACACCAGCAACATTTTGCAGGAAGTGGTTCCTGCTAAGACTGCACAATACTTCAGATTTGATTGTAAAAAGGTGTTTCAGAGCACATGGGGCATACACAGCATCTGTCTACAACTCTTTTAAAGCAGGTGCATCTTCTCCAGACATCATATGGCTGCTGCTTGAAAGGAAATTGTGGCTGCTTTGAGGAGTTGCAGGTAGGTATTGTGTTCGTGCCCTCATGCTCTCTGAAGTACCTTTTTGAAATCAAAGCCAAAGCAAAGTTCAACCCTAGTTCCTACTTTCCCAGTAGGGCACTCTACATTTTAAACCAGGATCAGGTGAAGTTGCTAGCTGACTGGGGATTATGAAAAGATTTTTGAGAGAATTTTACAAAAATGACAGAATCTAATGAACTGAAGTCTTTTATGTTTCTGCTAAACTTTGTGTAAAATTTGTGGCCAACAAAAACGCTGATTCTGACATCAGTGCACAGATCTTTGTTGTTTCCTTGCCTGTTACTTCTCTGGCTCACCAACTACTACCCCCAACAAAACCAAATTTTTGGTTGCTAGAAGGATGACTCATATATTTGCTTACACAAGATAATGCAGAAGTACTGGACTCCTAATTTTCAAGTGAGTAGCACCTCCACTACTTGACATGCGAGAGAACTTCCAGAGAGGTCACTGCCTCTACTACCAGGACTTACAATGTGCTCCCTCGGATAGGCAGGCTGATAGTGCGGGAGACCTTCTCCATATAATAAGGATCACGGATAGAGAATCCAACACTGTCCTCTTTGATCTCCATGAGAGATGCCAATGATTTGGTGATGTTCTTAGTGGAGATGTCCAATGTGGGCCCTAGGCACTCTGCAGATACAGCTTTCATCTGACCAGACAGCTTAGGCTCTCCCTAAAACAAAGTTCCAAAATACCCAAGTCAGAAAAGAAGCATTAACCAGCTCTTCAGGCATTATTCCCTGGCTGAATATTAAAAATCCTTACTGATTGGCAAAATATAGCACAAGATTTAGACTTGAGTTCAAGTAAGAGATAGCCATAGTGATCATTCTAAACTTTGTGGAAGGATGTAACAAGTCTCAAGAGCTATTAAGACACTGAAGAAATTTTGGTCTAAAGCCAATAAAGGAAAGGGACATACAAATGGATAAGGATGAATATTTAGTACTAATTAATTATTAATATTTGTATACCATTCCAATCCAATGACTCTGGGTGGTTCACAATTAAAAAATGAGTAAAATTTCAAAACACAAAAAATCTATCAAATAAACATAAATTCACAATATGCCCATCAACTAATACTTAATTAAAAAAAGAAAGCATACACCTGGCTATTATTCTTTGACAGCTTAGTGGAACAGTTAAGTACTGAGAGTCCTTCTAAAGTTGCTGAGCATTGGTGGAGCCTTTTCCTTGACTGAGAGAGAAAGTTCCACAGGACAGTGGTAGCCAATGTAATATAACTACACATGGCAGAAATCTCCATGGTCTGTCTTTGCAGTGAAGCCGATTCTGCTCCAAACAGATCTAAATTACACCTACCAGGTTGGTCATGATATAGACAATCACATCTGCAGGGCACCAGTCTAGGTGAGGCTACATTAGATCTGTTCTTAGCTGAGAGCATGGCTAAATAAAATGTTACCACATTGGCACATTAATGAAAAAAGTTGTTTATCAAAAATGATAGGGAAATTTCTTCTCATGACAAGAGAAATAATACTTAACAACGCTCCAAAGATTAAACACTCTTTCCTGTGTGTCAGTTCGTGAATTTTGTCATGTAACTGTTTGACTACTGGATACTTCATACAAACTACTCTCAAAGTTTAATTGAAGAGAAGCCAGTTGTTTACAAACAAAGACACAAAACACCTACAGCCACACTGACCAAGTGCAGCTTTCAACTTACCCGACACTTGAAGTCATCCTGACTGGCAGAACCTTTCATGAAGAAAGACTGGGAAAAGCTGAGGGACACACAAAGAGATCTTCGGTACGTGCAACTTTTACAGGAAGTTACAGAGAATCCAAACAAGACCAACCCCTAAGAGACTCCTCTAACTGGAACACCCCAGAGTCTGATTTATTCCTGCCACCAGCACTCCATACTGAATTGGGTTTTTATATGAGAAAGCAGAGCATTGGGATTCCTTGATGATTGTGAACTGGTCAACAGAAAGAATTTCCATTTCTCCCACTTTTTAAAAATCACAAGGTAAGAAAATATATACACTTGCCCCTCACTTTCTCTGAGGATACTCACCTTCCCTCTGAAGCCAAACTGAATTCGGAGACTTCCTCATCAGTGCTGGCATAACCATTTTCTATGTGGAAAAGAAACCAACATTTGGATTGTATCCACCAGCACACAGACATGTAGGGAGCCATCAGCACTGTTTGTATATCACGAACTTATCAGGGAAAATGTCTCTAGGGTATATCCAAAGGACACAAGAAGGCTGTTCTTAATTTTTAAAGTGCCTGGGCAAAACAGCACTAATCTCCAATTTACAGAAGCAGAAGGACCACAAAAATGAACCCAGAACAAACTTTCAACTTAAAAACAGCCTTGCTACATGAACTGACTAATTCAGAGGTAGGTTTAAATATTCAGTTGGTGCTTGTGCTCATCACATAGTAGCCTGGCTATTTGAAGTTTTTGTCACATAGTGGCTGTCCTCAAACTGGTCCTTCGGTCACAGGGCAGGAAAGCATATAGGAGGGTTTCTATTGAAGAGCACTGCAGGTATGTGAATAACAAAACAGACCTTGCTGCACATTGTGAATGAGTGCCTGTAATTCAGGGTGGGATTCTGCTTTTTCTCGCAGGGCATCCAGAATATGATGGTTCTGAGAGGAGCCAGTCACATCTGCTTGTCTCAGACGTCCTTCCAGTAAGCGGATCTGAGCTTCCTTCTGGGCTACCTGCAGGCTCTGTTTTCAGAGATTGGAAAATCAGAGGAGAACTCAATCTCTCCACAAGCTCTATTCTCAACCATATAGAAGGCTATGTTATTTCTGCAATGGGATTCTGTGTCTTACCAGGGATTCTAAAAACAAAACTAGAAGATTGTAAATTCAGCTGGAGCGTTTGGATAAAGCACAGGGATTTAAAAGAGTTTCACTCCAAATATATTTCAAAAAATTAAAAATCTTACTCCATTCTAAATGAATTTCTCCAAGAGTTCCACAGATAGGTCAGATTAACCTTGAAACCAATTACATTTGCTACTGAATTAGCTATACCTATCAATTGATACAGGGGATTCCTAGCTTTGACTTACCTTGTCTATGGATGCCTTGAGAAAATTATCCAGTAAAAGCCGAGCTTCAGCCAAGGAGCAGGAGCTGATCACCACAGAGGTGTCTGTAGAATCCAACTCTTCCTAGCAAGAAGAGACCCATGGGGAGAAGCAATAGAATGAGAAAGTCTGGGGAAAGAACATTGTTTCACTGTCCAAAACACTGGTTTCATTGGCCAGTTTGCTTTGCATGAAATTCTCTCAATAGAGTTGTCCATGAGTAGCCAATTCCAATTATTCACTCACCAACTGAACCCACTGTGGACCACTAGAGTCTTGTCTCTTTTGTTTCTACAACAAGAGAGTTCTTCCAGAGTACTGATACTTAATGTAGATAACAGATTATCAGACTGATAAGATACAATTCCACACTGGAAAAGAGAAAAATTCCAGGACTTTCCCAAGTCTCCCAGGGTTCTTGTAAGGATTGTAAATCACAGTACTTTCTTAGTCACCCTTTGCTTCTGAGAATCTAAACGCAAGAAACCCAGCTATCAGCCTCAGTTAACCTCTGGGCTCATACCCAAACTATGGAATCCCCTCTCCCAAATCGCTTGCCTCAGGTGCAAATGGGACACACCTTGGTCTCTTCAATCTGCATAATGGTGGCCTGGCAGTCAGAAATACTGTCATTTATGTAGTCAAGATTGGCAGCCAACACTTCAATCTCCTCATTTAACTCCTGCAACCCCTTCTGTTCTTCTGGGTTCTCAGTTTGCAGTTTCCCCCTCTTCCCTAGAAGTCCTTCCTGCATCAGTGACAATTCCTCACGTTTCTGAAAGCGAGAAGAAAGAATTGAGTCTCTCTGCTAGGCCACTGTTCTGCAAAACACTCTGACCCCAAACCTTGTCCTCTATTCCAATGGAAGACACCCACCCACCCAATTCACCTTGATAAGACGCTCCATATCTGATTCCAGATTGATGACAGTCATTCTTTGCATGACAATATCAAAGACACGACGTTCCAGTGACTGCCACTTCAGGCGAGCTGTCTTATTAAAAGTCTGATTTGTACCTTTCTTTGGGAATCTTTTCCTGCAGAGGGAGATCACATAGCAAGAGATGAGCAGCACAATCCTGCCATTATGCTAAATTCTTGGCCATGCTACTCCAAGTACTTCTGAAGCAGAGGGATGTGGGTGGGAAACGACTCTGAATGCTACCAAGAAGGAATACCAATATTAGGAAAAGCCAAAGTCCCAGAAGGCAAGATTGGGTTTGAAAAATATCAATACACTGACACATACCCACACATAACACACACAAGTATGCACTTTCTGATACCTTCCTTGAGTAGGTATACCTACTCAAGGTATACCTTGAGTAGGTATACCTTGAATATAACCAAACTGTTAACTTGCACATTATCTGACCTGATGGTCCGAGTTCCATTTGTGGAAGAAGGAGAGTCTCCCAGAAAAGCATTGGTTTTTCTATTCCATTGGCGTACAATGCTAGAGACAGAACGAGAACCAGATTCTGGCTCTAAGGAGGTGGCGCTGGGGGAGACTTCAGCACCTGGCTCCACCATGGTTTGTTTCTGGTTCATCCTCCCAGCAACCCTATCAGACATAGGTTTGGCTAGACGACGCAGAGCAGAGACCTGGAAAGCCAGAAGAAAATAGTCCTGACAAATAGAAGTATGAAAGTAGGTTCAGGCATCAGTTTCAGGAGGAGAACCAAAAGTGATGCCATCTATCTCCAATAACAGCCCCAAACTGGAAGGGCAAATGGATCAGGACACATGGCAAAATGATGCAAAATGCCAGACGTTATCTGTAATCAAGCTCAAATAGTCTATCTAAGCTAAGACCCAATTTGGCAATTACACTAATCAAGTGATATGCTCAGCCTGTTGGTAAGAAATGACTGATTTGCTTGGGATAAACAGAAACTATAATTCTATTTAATAAATTTACATGCTCAAAAGATAAATTTTGGGTCTCCCCCTCCCACTCTGTGCAGAGCTCTAGTGATTCCTAAGTATGATAAATGTTTTTCTTGTTTGGTTAACTAAGGTTTCAGTTTGAGTGGCTATGTGTGATTGGTCCAACAAGCCACACTTAAGAAACCCACACATATTTCTGGAGTACAAGGAGATATTTCCAAAGTTGCAAAATGGCAAGGATTTTTTTAAAAAATGGAGATTGAACACTTGCTGTCCTTGTGCGTACTAAGCCTGTACCTCACCTCTTGGGTTTTTCTGCGCAAGACGATCTCCTGCTGTCGCTTCTGAGATTCCAACGTTCGTATTTGAAACTGCAAGCACAGTGGGAAAAAGACTATTGGCAACATCCCACAATGGGGCATCCAGGAAATAAACTTTCCTAAGGATGCTTCCCTGACTGCTCAGATAAAGCACTTAAGAGTACCTTATATTGAGGCCTAATATATATCAGTCGGGATTATCCAAACCCTTCCTGTTGCAGTGCCATGGGATTTATTGATGGAAAGTAGCTTAATGTAATTGCTGATCAAGAGGTGAGAGATAAAGCCTATATACAGCCTGCAGAAACTGTGAATTATAAGATGGGAAAACTCTGATTTCAGACTTCCACTGTATATTCTGCTTGGTTCCCAAGCATGCTCTTGTGGCACTGTTGGGAATATCAGTTCTTCTTTCGGCAATTCTTTTCTAAGGCTGTCAAGAGTTCCTCTAATTGAAACCCCAGCTCCAAAAAATCCTTGAAGTTTAGCTCCCTGCTTTTGTTCAGCTTTTCTATGATAGGTCATCTGGGGAGGCGAAAACTATCCTAGACAATATAAATTAATGGAGTATTTCTGGAATTGCTTTATTTTCTTCCTTGTTCGTTTTTAAAAGCATTTAAAATATTTAAAATGTTAAATTGTGGATTATATGAGGTCCTTAAGTAGGAAGTAGTAAAATCAAAACCTCAGGATTCTCATTAGATAAATTCCATATTGCATGTTAAACCAATATTTTAGTATATAATATTGTATATTTTTAATTTTTACAACTCACCTTTCCATCAGTTAATTGTGATATATTTTATATTCTAATATAAAATTATATATTTCATAAAGTTAGAATATAACCATATTTACTTAGGCTTAAGCTTCTGCAATGGCCCCTTTCCTGAACCTTTTCTTAAGACTAGAGATACATTTCTATGGAATAATTTATTGATAAAGATATTGTGAAAACATACCTTTATACATGTACACAACCTAAACTACTCACGGAATGTACGAAGGAGGAGAACAAGCAATTCTACATAAGCCTCCACTACCTATGAATCACCTGGCCACATCTCCAACACCCACATAAATTTAGCATGGACAAAAGTTGCAGGGTCTAATAAATTCAGACAGATCTCAAATCGAAACTTCCCTTTCAACCTATCCTCCTCTCTCCCTTCCACCCACACCACAGCTATTGGTCAACTCTACTAAGGAAGGACCCAAAGCGGGAAATGTAGGAGCATGGAACAAAAAATGTTCTCGCTCACCTCCTGCCTACGTTGCTCTTTCTTCAACTGGGCAATCTCCCGGTTCCTCTTGGTCTCTACCAATCGTCGTCTTTGTTGCTCTTCACGCATTTGTTTCATCAATGCTACCTATAAGTAACAGTGATATGTCAACTCAGTGATGTCATAATGGGAAAGATGGTCCTGCCAAAACAGCAATGAAGTGTCTATATTTGATTAACTGGAGGATATAAATAGTTGAGTTAGGATCAATACAGGGCTGAGATATTGTAAAGGCAGGAGTTTGGTTTGTACGGAAATCACCCAGATTCAAATCTCTGCTGGGATATCAAGCTAAACACACAGCTGATGACAAGTTACTAACTTTTGCCCCAACCAATCCTCACTAAACCTTTCAGAAAATAAAAATGGGACAAGATTCTCCCTGTAAAAGCATAGTAAAACAAAGAGAGAGAGAGGGATCATGTTTTGCCATGTTACAGTGTTCAACAAATGTTCCTCCTCAGCCTCTTTGTCACTGGCCTATGTCCAATATAGTCAGTAGAGAAACAGGCAGGCTCAACCCCCCCCTCCCCAAGAAGGCATGACTGACTTCTCAACTGAATTACCTTGGCTTTCTTCATCTCTGCTACTTCTGCATGCAGCTTCTTCAGCTCTCGCTCATATCGAGACTGGTTCTTGAGGAGGCGCGCATGCTCCTTCTGGGCAGCCTGCAACTTCTGCAGATCCCGATTCATCTCCCTTAAACGTTTCTCATAATCTGCTTTAATTTTGTTAGCCTTTTCTTCTGTATAGCATTCCATTGAACCTGAGAAGAAAGGAAAACAAGAAAGAAACTAATGTAAATCTCTATAAAGACACTGTACTTGGAGCAGTTTCTGAGAAGGCAGAAATGGAATAAACAAATAAGACAAATTAAGACAAGACAAAGGAGATTTTTCAAACAGACCTAAACTACCGCAACCATATTTGAAGACCTAAAAAAGTTAAATTTCTGGCACTCTTCCAACGTAACTCTAAATCCCACATTCTCCTAGAGTCATAGGGATCAGAATCACAGTTCAGGAAGAATATAGCAAAACCTTCCCAGGACCACACCCATTCAGAGAGCAAGCTGAGGAAGTGCATGACTGACTTTTTCTCCCATCATTATCAAAGCAGTAATTAATATGCTAGTAGAAAGAGTTGTAGTCTTCTCCCCAGCATTCAATAATGCAACTTTCATCTTATATTCTGAAATGGTACATTCCTTGGAAGATTTTTTGTTGTTTATTCATTTAGTCGCTTCCGACTCTTCATGACTTCATGGACCAGCCCACACCAGAGCTTCCTGTCGATCGTCAACACCCCCAGCCACCGCAGGGACGAGTCTGTCACCTCTAGAAGATCATCTATCCATCTTGCCCTTGGTCGGCCCCTCTTCCTTTTGCCTTCCACTCTCCCTAGCATCAGCACCTTCTCCAGGGTGTCCTGTCTTCTCATTATGTGGCCAAAGTATTTCAGTTTTGCCTTTAATATCGTTCCCTCAAGTGAGCAGTCTGGCTTTATTTCCTGGAGGATGGACTGGTTTGATCTTCTTGCAGTCCAAGGCACTCTCAGAATTTTCCTCCAACACCACAGTTCAAAAGCATCGATCTTCCTTCTCTCAGCCTTCCTTATGGTCCAGCTCTCGCAGCCATATGTTACTACGGGGAACACCACTGCTTTAACTATGCGGACCTTTGTTGTCAGTGTGATGTCTCTACTCTTAACTATTTTATCAAGATTTGTCATTGCTCTTCTCCCGAGGATTAAGCGTCTTCTGATTTCCTGACTGCAGTCAACATCTGCAGTAATCTTTGCACCTAGAAATACAAAGTCTTTCACTGTTTCTACATTTTCTCCCTCTATTTGCCAGTTATCAATCAAGCTGGTTGCCATAATCTTGGTTTTTTTGGGGTTTAGCTGCAAACCAGCTTTTGCACTTTCTTCTTTCACCTTCATCATAAGGCTCCTCAGTTCCTCTTCGCTTTTAGCCATCAAAGTGGTATCATCTGCATATCTGAGATTGTTAATGTTTCTTCCAGCAATTTTAACCCCAGCCTTGGATTCCTCAAGCCCAGCTTGTCGCATGATATGTTCTGCGTACAAGTTGAATAGGTAGGGTGAGAGTATACAGCCCTGCCGTACTCCTTTCCCAATCTTAAACCAGTCCGTTGTTCCGTGGTCTGTTCTTACTGTTGCTACTTGGTTGTTATACAGATTCTTCAGGAGGCAGACAAGATGACTTGGTATCCCCATACCACTAAGAACTTGCCACAATTTGTTATGGTCCATACAGTCAAAGGCTTTAGAATAGTCAATAAAACAGAAATAGATGTTTTTCTGAAACTCCCTGGCTTTTTCCATTATCCAGCGGATATTGGCAATTTGGTCCCTAGTTCCTCTGCCTTTTCTAAACGCAGCTTGTACATCTGGCAATTCTCGCTCCATGAACTGCTGAAGTCTACCTTGAAGGATCTTGAGCATTACCTTACTGGCATGTGAAATGAGTGCCACTGTTCGATAGTTTGAACATTCTTTAGTGTTTCCCTTTTTTGGTATGGGGATATAAGTTGATTTTTTCCAATCTGATGGCCATTCCTGTGTTTTCCAAATTTCCTGGCATATAGCATGCATTACCTTGACAGCATCATCTTGCAAGATTTTGAACAGTTCAGCTGGGATGCCGTTGTCTCCTGCTGCCTTGTTATTAGCAATGCTTCTTAAGGCCCACTCAACCTCACTCTTCAGGATGTCTGGCTCTAGCTCACTGACCACACCGTCAAAGCTATCCCTGATATTGTTATCCTTCCTATACAGGTCTTCTGTATATTCTTGCCACCTTTTCTTGATCTCTTCTTCTTCTGTTAGGTCCTTGCCATCTTTGTTTTTGATCATACCCATTTTTGCCTGGAATTTACCTCCGATGTTTCTAATTTTCTGGAACAGGTCTCTTGTCCTTCCTATTCTATTGTCTTCTTCCACTTCTGCGCATTGCTTGTTTAAAAATAATTCCTTATCTGTCATGAGTGCCGTTGAGCTGAAGTCATCAGCGCAATGGCACACATGACAATAGCAAGGAAACAGGGGAAGGGGCTCAAGATAAGTAGCCATCAACTCACAACGACTGAAGGTCAAGAAACAATAGCTAAACGGATCGCGGAGCACACCCAAGCCATTAGCGCTAATACAACGGAGATCGCCCAGCTGACAGCAATCACCGGAGGAATAGAGAAACCGATGATGGGCGATCCCGGAACGCCAGCGGGGCCTCGCAACCCCTCACCCACCGGCAGGTCAACGTGTTGGACAAAGGGGGGTGACGTGACCGCGAGTGAGGGGGCGCTGACCGGCGCGGGGTATTTAAACCCCGCACCGGCGCGCTCCTGTCACTCTCAGCTTTTTTCCGATGCTGTACCTGCGCTGTGAATAAACCAGAGCCTGTTCCACCGAACCAGTGTCTGAGCATTATTCAGAGGTAGGCAGCGCATGACATTATCTCTTCTAGCTAACCTCTGGAATTTTGCATTTAATTGGGCATATCTCCCCCTATCACTGTTGCCTTTTGCTTTCCTTCTTTCTTGGGCTACTTCTAGAGTCTCAGCAGACAGCCATTTTGCCTTCTTGGTTTTCTCTTTCTTTGGGATGTATTTTGTTGCTGCCTCCTGAACAATGTTGCAAACTTCTGTCCAGAGTTCTTCCGGGACCCTATCTACTAAGTCCAGTCCCTTAAATCGATTCTTCACCTCCACTGCATATTCCTTAGGAATATTAGTGAGCTCATATCTAGCTGATCTGTGGGTCTTCCCTAATCTCTTTAGTCTGATCCTAAATTGTGCAATAAGAAGTTCATGATCTGAACTACAGTCAGCTCCAGGTCTACAGTTACCAACTGTATAGATGTCCGCCACCTTTGGCTGCAAAGGATGTAGTCAATCTGATTCGGTGTTGTTCATCTGGTGCAGTCCATGTATAAAGCCGTCTCTTAGGTTGTTGGAAGAGTGTGTTTGTTATGCAGAGTGAATTGTCTTGGCAAAATTCTATCAGCCTATGTCCTGCTTCGTTTTGTTCTCCCAGGCCATGCTTACCTATAATTCCAGGTGTCATTTGACTGCCCACCTTAGCATTCCAGTCTCCCGTGATGAAAATAACATCTCTTTTAGGCGTGTTGTCCAGTAGGTGCTGCAGATCCTCATAGAACTGCTCTACTTCAGCTTCTTCAGCATCTGTGGTTGGGACGTATATTTGGATCACTGTGATGTTAGATGGCTTGCCCTGAATTCGAATTGAGATCATTCTGTCGTTTTTTGGATTGTATCCAAGCACTGCTTTAGCCACTTTACCATTAATTATGAAGGCTACTCCATTTCTTCTGTGGTCCTCTTGTCCACAGTAGTAGATCTGGTGGTCATTTGATGTGAAGTGGCCCATTGCAGTCCATTTCAGTTCACTGATGCCCAAAATGTCTATCTTTAATCTTGACATCTCACCAATAACCACATCTAATTTGCCCTGCCTCATAGATCTTACATTCCAGGTTCCAATGGTGTGTTGACCTTAGAACATCGGATTCGCCGTTCACCACCAGCACCGTCGGCTGCTAGCCGTCCTTTCGGCTTTGAGCTAGCTGCGTCATCACGTCTGGGGCTAGTTGAACTCATCCTCTGTTCCTCCCCAGTAGCATTTTGACCATCTTCCGACCTGGGGGTCTCATCTTCCGATGGTATACCGACATATCTCTGGTTGTACTGATCCATTTAGTTTTCACAGCAAGAATACTGGGGTGGATTGCCATTACCTTCCCCAGGGATCGCATTTAGTCTGACCTCTCTGTCATGACCTTCCTGTCTTGGGTGGCCCTTCACGGTTTAGCTCATGGCATCATTGAGGTGCTCAAGCTCCAGCACCACGACAAGGTAACGATCCTTTGATGAAGTCCTTGGAAGATACTATAACTTTTTTCCTGAACATATAGCTCAGTTTTCCATCATAAGGAGATAATGGTAGATAGGAAAAGAAAAGCATATACTTAGAAGGAAACTGGGCTTCATACACATGTGAAACACATGTGTGTGGAAAAGATAGCACAGACATGCATCTGGAAAAGACAGCACTCCCACATATACAAGCCAAAGTATGGCTCCGGTACATAGATGACACTTTCGTCATAATACAAAAGAAACAACTGGAAGAAACTCACGAAACCAGATGAACAATCAAATAGCACAATACACCCTAATCAAGGAACTATTAACTCAGTCAATCAACCAAGCAGCAAACAATAGCCCAATCAAAGAACTCCCAAGGAGAGAACAACACCCCTACCAACACAAGCAGGGCAAGCCACTGCATATAAACAGAGAACAAGGCCCTCCCCCGCTTTGCACTGAAGATGTTGCCTAGTCTGGCAATGAAAAGTCTGCAAGAAAACAACAAGGCTCAGAGAGCACCAAGGACTCCACATGTGAAACTGCTTAAACTGGTCTTTTTGGTGATCACTCAGCTGATTACACAGCATCTGACCATTTTGACAGTAAAGTTTGATTCATTGCATCGTACTGGGAATAATAAATTATGAGTTAATATGTTGTGCATACTTATTGTGGTTTGTCAACAATAATTTACGGAGTCAACATTATGGATGAACCACACCACTGCAATTAAAACAAATCATGGTTTAACATAAAGTGTAAATCCAACCAAAGTGTTCAAGCTGAAGACTCATTAATTTGAGACTCAGTCCTTCTGCATTCAAACCATAGCTTTGGCTGTGCATTCAGATAAAAAGCCTTTCAGTACCAGAACAACGCAAGCAGACTCTGATCAATCTGTTAATATCCCATTTTCCCAACCACTGTGTCCTTACAGAGATTCTGCAGCACCCTGTCTCTCTCCAGCTGAGTGTCACGGATCTTGTTCTGCAGCAGAATCAGCTTTTCCTCATACTGGTGCTTCAACGTCTGCAGGCGCCGCTGGCTGTTCTCCAACTCATCTATTAGTTTCTGTTTGATCTCAATTTCACAGGTCAGGTCAGCCAGATCAGCTTGGAAATTTGCTGCTAAATAAATTGAAAAAAGAGATACAAATAAATGTACCATGATCTTGCACCTCAGGCAACCTTCTGATTCAGTCATATTTCCCTTTTTTCCACCAAAAGTCACTTGATATGATTATATTTCTGCTGCTGAGCAGAGTTGCTGGTATTTTAAACCTGTTTTTCTTGGGGAAATTCTCATGGGTTTTCTTTTAATCTCAACCAGTGCATGTGTTGCTGCCCATACTCACATAAGCATAATGGAGTGCCACCCAAAGAACTGGCTATTGCCTTGTGCTGCCCTCAAAATCCAAGAGCTGTACCAGGTTTTGAAGATGGTGGGAACTAAATTCACAACAACCTTCTTTGATGCATAATGCCTCTTATGAAACTTAACATGGCCTTTTCCACCCAGGGCGTTAGATAACAACTTCCATCATCCTACCAGCATATCCAAGGTTGCCTATGTGTTCCCAGGTAATTGGGAAATACTACAGCAATACTTAAAATGATAGCATATGGCCTGTGCTCTAATCAATCCTAATAAAAGACCCATATGCACCTGAAACCAGTATGCTGCTATGCATTCACCTGGCATCAGGAAGCATCTATCTATCTATCTGTTGTTGAGAAATATGAATGGGAAAATTCTTCTGCGTTTGTATTCATATTTTACTTCTGAGATTTTCACTAGCACAGTGACTGGCCAATGTGGAAACAGTTGCTGGACAAAATGGAATTTTTAATCTGTTCTGACATGATGGTTCTTATAGTTTCATCATTACAGTGATGGCGTTATGCACTATGCAGTGCGAAATAGTTCTTCAACATTTACTGCATTATATTACCTTTTTCTTCAACATCTGAGTCAGAATCCACCAAACTTTCTTCACTTCCTGAATCTTCTTCATCTTCTTCCTCCTGGCCGCCTTCTTCCTCACAGCCACTTTCATCCCTTTCCTCCTTAAAAAGGAGGCAAACCATGATAAAAAATATAGAAGTTGCAATACCACTCCTTCCAAGTTATTATAGTATTAACCGCTCCTAATTTCTATTTGCCCCTGACGTACTATTGTCTATTTCTCTTGGTTCTTTGCTCTTTTTGCTACAGTAGGCACTGATTTTGGAAGTAACTTGGTCTGGTGAATTTTGCAAGGTTTAATACAGCCATCTCTCAGCCAGTGTCCTCCAGATCTGTTGGGATTTCAACACATAGGCAAGGTTTAGAGTTCTAAGAGTTGAATTGCCATATATCTGGGTGCTGTCAGATTAGAGAGGAGATGTTGCCTCCTGTAAATCTTATTTCCCCTCTTAATTTTAACCATACTCTTCCAGTGAGCCAATCAGCAAAACACTAAGAATCCAAACTATGAACAATGATGCCATATCCAATAAGAAAATTCAGTCAGAACTCAGAAAAGGTGTTGGGAAAGCTTGGTGTCCAAAGCACTGCATTGGCTGCCAGTTCATTTCTGTGCAAAATACAAAGTGGTGGATGCTATGTTTAAAACCCTATACAGCTGAGATCTAGGCTTTCTGAGAGGCTCTCTCCTTCTATATGCACCTGTACCCTTCCTGAGATTTTTCTACAGTCACTGTGAGCTCATCTAGTATTGCTCAGGTTTTAAAATACCTATTTTGTACAGGCTTTTAACTGCCAATTCAAATGTTAATTTTAATTATTAATTCTAACGGTTTTCCTTTTTTATTTTATTTCTTAGTTTAAGAGTTGTGCTATTTCAGTTTTAAATCATTCTTATGATAAACTGCATTAAAAGCCCTAAGCTTTTGTTTGATTTGCTAAATAAGGATAGAATTCTTAGATTAGACTGGAATGTTTGCAATTTCTTATTTTGATTTATAATTCATATTATACTAGCTATTGATTGATAGCAAGTCCCCTGCTTCTTGGCTGGCCTGATCATCACAGCATATGCCTTCAAATGGGCTTTATGCAGGGCCTTATCAGATTTGGATCAGGCCTTCCTCTAGCTGTGTACCTGCCTAAGTTTACCTGAGTACCACAGGGCCACCTTTCATTTATATATATGCACTCATGTACACTTTTATTTAAGGACATAAGAGCACCCTACAAAGTCACTCAAGTTTCGAGACAGAGAAGTACTGATATTGACCCATTGCACTAAACAGGACTGCTGCTTGCCTTCTCTACTTCACACGCTGAATGGCATTAGATTAAAGAAAAGCATGGAGGGGATGAGACAAGATATTATTTCATTCTGAAGCCTAAGGAATTGCTGGCAATTGCTTATGTCAGGAGACTCTGAAAGCAGGTTAAATTTGGTTAATGGGAAAACTCACAAAGAAATCTTTTTTAGTTCAAGCTGAGCCTTCATTTTAATACGCTGAAAAACTGCTTTCATCCTCTTTATCAAGTCTCTGCAGTGAGTGGAGCACAAGGGATGGGTGAGTAAAGGCCAAAGAAGTTACACACACATGAAGAGGAAAACCCCTTACCTCTTCTGCCTCGTTCTCATCATTCTCATCTGCCTCGTTTCCCTGCTGCAGCCTCAACCGCTTCTTAAACCCTTCTTTCTCTGGGCTACCAAAGAAAAGTGATTTTTATGACAACATTTGTCTTGTTTTTCAGTCATTTATTTTGTTCTAGATTTCAGCCAAAAGGGCAGAAGATCCACTATCGAAGTTGATATAATTACAGCCAAAAGAACATGTTTTTTTTATATCAATAATGAAAAACATCAACAGGACAGTCAGTCTAAAGACTAATCTTTCTGTAGATCTTCCAAGCAGCTTTTGGCCAAGTCCCTTCACTTGGGTCTCTTCACAAGCCATCAGCAAGACAGACCCATCCATACTTACCATCTTTACAGTATGTATAGCAGTATAGCAGTAAAATTTTGAACTGCAGGAAATCATCACAAGAGTGGGCATAGAGACAAAAAGAATGGCAAAATACACCATAATATCTAATTTATAAATATCAGAATGAGTACAATGTATGCATATTACACAGGAGCGACCACCATGGAGCACAGCGGTGCTTACTTTTAGCTGCTAGGTTCAACTTGCAGAACACACTGAATGTTAGTAAAATATCTTCAGCCAGCTGAAACACAACCTATAAGGTTTTAATTAGAAATTCAAATTTATCTTACTAATAAATTAGCACATAAACTGCTGCTATAAGTTAGGGATCCAAGAAAGCAAAAAAAAAAAAATGGTATCAAAACTCTGCTTGATTTCTTTTTCTCCTTCACTGATTTCTTATATACTAAGCAGGCACAAATGACAGATAGCTCAAAGCCTTATTTATAAACACTCAATTCACTAGTCAGAGCAAGTAATCCTGTCAGTTACCTGGCCCTATATTTTACTATTCTAATTTGAAAGAAGTCCCAAGCAGTGCTCTCTGGCAATTTTCTTTGCTACACCACTGATTTGTGTGTGTGTTTGTGTCCAAGTTAGTCTTAACTCCTGGCAACTGCCTGGACAGATCCATGCAGTTTTCTTGGCAAGATTTCCCGAAGTAGCTTGCTCTTGCCTTCTTGAGAGTGAGTGACAGACCCAAAGTTATCCAGTTTAGTCATGTCCAGGGTGGGACTATAGCTCACAATCACTTGGTTTCTAGCCCAGGGCCTTTAACCACTACACCAAACTGGCACTCCTACCACTGATTATGTAAGTGAAAAAAATGGTATGCAGTCTTCACTCCTGATTGCTGAGACACAAGAATTCGTAAAGGGTGGGAAGGATGGAAGGAGGGGGATTGTCCTATCCCTAGGCTAGAAACCAAGAGACTGTGATTTATAGTCCCACCTTGGGCATGTTATAAAGATTGTGGCAATTGATGAAATGGGAGATGTGGTTTACCTTTTTTTTCGCAGCTTTGTCTCCTTCTTCAGCCTCTCAAGATCTTGCTTGGCCCACTGTAGGACTTCAGAGGCTTCAGCTTCCTCTGAGGCAGGGGAATTTGAAGCTCCCAATCCAGTCCCTGGTGATAAACCCAGGGAATAGGGCAGTCTGGATGAAACCCGATTCAGATTGCGACGCAGTGATTCATTCATAGCTTCACTCTCCAAAAGTTTTGTCCTATAAAGATGACCAAAAAACCCCCAACTGTTACATACTGAAGTGCATCCATCTAATTAGAGACAAATTTCTTTGAAGTTCTCTGGCAGGGAGAATCTCTTTGCCCAGAAAGCATGAGGCAATATATTTGATATCATCTTTTAATGGCATCAGATCCTAAGTTCAGAAGACCACTCTGCTATATTGCAAGAACAGGAATCAATAAGCAAAATATGGCCCAAAATATGCCCCCCAGAAAATCCATTTACACAGCAGAAAACACAAAATTGAAAATATAAAAGGATAAAGCAAATGAAAGAAGTTCATCCTGCTCAGTTCCTCAGAAAACAAGTTCAGGTTGCACTGCAGAAATTGTCTGATATTAAGGGTTGATTCAAACACTGAGGAATTATTTTTCATTAAGAATTTAGCAGTGGTCAAAATGTAGCATGGAAGTTAGAAATAAATCTTTTTTCTGTACAATGTTTTCAAGTGTAAACACAGGTCATACAACATAACCTATGGTGCCTGAAAACTTAATTTTTTGGAGCTTTGCAAATAAGGAAGATTTAATCCTGCCCATCCATATCCTTCAGTTAAAAATTGGCTTCCAAAAGAGATAGTTGGAAAACATACTGCAACCATGCCTTTGTGCCAGTTGTATATTTATAAGAATTGTTAATGTTAAACATTTCTTTTCTATTGTCTTATTCCATCCGTGTATTTGTATATAAACGTAGCAGCTCTGCCTTTCTTGCATCTGCATGTCTGGATGACAGTGAAATCTGGTTACTGTGAGTTTATGAAGTTATGGCTGTTCCAATTGTATGTTCCTGCATCCATGCCTGTTGTGGTTGCTGCATCTTTTGTGCGCATACAGCCTGGTACCACTGAGACCAACTTTTGATTGGTACCACTTTTGTACTGGTACCACTGTCCAACTTTGGGCGCCACCAATACAAATGTAAAAATAAAGCAAGTCAGACTGTAAATCTTGTGTAGTGTGAAGAAGTTCTTAGATACTTTAATTTACAGTCTTTGTACCTTCTGAGATATTACAAATTTCTAAGTGCTTTAAATTTTCTTTTATACCAGAAAGTTTTTCCCTCATCTTAATATGGCTGGCAGCTCCAAAAAAAAAAAAAAAAAAGGAACATAAAGCAAAAATGTTTCTACTTACCTGAGATCTTCAATTTCCCTGATGTAGTTCTGGATCAGAGCACCAATAGCCTCATTACCATCACCTGGAAGATAAGAACAAGTAAGAAACAAAACATCAACAATAACGAAAATAGCTTTTAAAACTGAAGCAGTCAAGTTAAGAGAAAAAGCTAGGTAAAAACGTCCTAAGGAAATGCAAGAAAACTTCTTGATTACTAGGAATGCTGCAGGCAAGAATCCTAAAACTGAACTATATGTAACAATAGCCACATGCTTAACTACCTTTAATCTGGAGGAAAAATACCTGAGGGTCCCAGCAATCCAGAACTTCACCCAATCAGAATCCCACATCAGATTTTTGTTTTGCAATAACAGCATTTTTGGGAGAGGCAAACAAAAAGAGGGAGGGAGTGGAGTGGAGCCATGACCTGGATTATGTTATTTTTCCCCTTTGTAATGGCACCAAGACAAGAAGACACACACTAGAATTAAGAAGGCAGAGTATGTTTGGAAGGGTTGGTGGACAAAGGTGATGGCTGTGGAAAGAGTAGAAGATCTTCTGGTGCTGCTGCAACTATCAGTAGCTATTAAGAACTACTGGAACAATAGCAATGGGGGCTGGGACAATCAGAGCACCTAGACTGGTTGGCGAGGAGTGGCATTGCAGGGAGCAGGGTTCCAGACATTCAAAGAGGTCCAGGAACTAGAGAAGATGCTGGAGACAGAGCTGAATGGCTGGACTAAAATCAAATGTTTGACAATAGCACCACCAATCAGCAGCCAGTCTCTGGGCTCTGAGTGGCACTGGGAGAGAGATGGCAGGGTTCAGGGGGGTTGGTTTGATGGAGGGGAAGGGGCAGACAGTAATATTCCAGTGGTGATGGGCAGAGGGAGATATGTTAGGGGACAGGGGGCTTACCTGGTGTCTTATACTGAAGACAACCCTAATGCCTAGTCATTGGATCATCAGTGGCCCCAGGCTCAAGCTGTTGCTACTTAATGCCAGGTTGGCCTGTAATAAGGTGTTCCTTACCTAGAACCTTATCATGGATAAGACAGCCAACCTACATGTGTTACTGAGACCAGGGTAGGCATGGAGGGGGAAGGTTCCCCTCTTGGAAATGTGCCCACCTGTGGTTTGAGTGAGGCATCAGGGCAGGAACAGTGGACTAGCTACTGTCATCTAGAACAGCACTTCTCAGACTCAGCAACTTTAAGATGGGTAGAACTACCACCAGAATAACCCAGCCAGCAAGCCGTCCATACATTTTAAAATTGCTGAGGTTGAAAAACACTGATCTAGAAGACTCTTGTGATTTTCATAGGTGCTGCCTGGCAGATTACCAGATTTGAGACTGTTTGTGAAATTGGGATCTATGGAGCAGATGGGATTGCTGCTACTGTATCAGCCTCTCTGTTGTGTAGCAGCTTTCCTGCCCAGACTGCTTAATGCTGTGGCTTGGTTGGCAGTGAAGTTTACCAGACTTATGGTACTGGACTCTCTAATCTGCCTTTCCTAGGTGCAGAGTCTGAAGCAGCTTGGGAGTTCATGGCCCCCATAGCAACCATGGACTTGGCCCAAATAATCTCATTGAGGGACCAATGCACAGTGGAAATCACACAATGGATCTGCTTTTTGTTTCAGGGCAGTAGCACCATGACCTGGAATGGGAGGATGTCATTTTTTGTTCCTTATCATAGATAGATCATTTAGGGATTGTTCTGGAGTTCTCCATATCTGCTCCCTACTGCAGAGAGGGAAGATCCATTTGAAGGGTGGATCTCTTGAATTGATTACTACAATGCACTCTACATGGGCTGCCATTGAATACCACTTGGAAGCTACAGCTGGTCCAGAACACAACAGCACAAGTAGTCATGGGTGCACCATGTAACACCACTACTTCATGGATTGCACTGGCTGTCAGTGGACTTCCAGATGAAATTCAAGGTGCTGGTTGTCTTTTATAACAATGGTTCCCAACCTCTTTGGCACAAGGGGCCGGTTTTGTGGAAGACAATTTTTCCACAGACCGGGGGGGGGGGAGGGATGGTTTCGGGATGATTCAAGCGCTTCCTCTTTTTCCCGACCTTTTATTTTTTTTTCTTCGTGCTGTTTGGAGATAGCAGCCAATGGGCTTGCTTTTTCTGACAGGAGGCGGAGCTCAGGCGGTAATGCAAGCGATGGGGAGCGGCTGTAAATACTTAGGCTGTAAATTCGCTCACTTGCCCACCACTCACCTCCTGCTGTGTGGCCCGGTTCCTAACAGGCCATAGACCGGTACAGGTCTGCAGCCCGGGGGTTGGGGACCTCTGTTCTATAAAGCCATTCAAAGCACAGGATCTGGTTATTTGCAGGACTGCCTGTCTCGAATTTCATCTGTTCATCTAATAAGATCTAACAGGCTTGGAATTCTCCAGGTCCCATCACTCAAACACTGTCATCTGGTGGGACTCAGGAGATGGCCTTCTCGGTCACTGTGTCTACCCTATGGAATAGAATTCCCCCAATATCTAGGTGGTCCCAACCCTGTCTGCCTTCTAAAGGCTCTGAAGACCTGGGTTTTCCTCCAGGCACTGGGTCAGGAGGTTTTGCAAGTCTTTCCTGATTGTTTCTGGTTGTCTGAGCTGCCTCTGTCGCAATGTTTTATTATGTTTTATTCTTTGTTGACTGTTATTTGTTGTTTTTAATTGTGTACACTGACCTGAGTTGCATGTTGTATATGTAGCCATATAAACTGAATAAATAAATGTTTCTGAAGTAGCTGTTACTCCAAAAGCAATGTGCCCATATTAAGCATATTTGTCTCAACATATAAGTAATGTCACATGCAATCTGTTCCTTAGTGAAGGAACTCTGTAAATTCAAAGGTTCTATTGTTATTTAAGAAGTCTACAGAGTTTACTCTAAGCTGGGTTTTGAACTGCAGTAGGAACCCCTCACAGTCTCACCTGCCTTGGCAAGAATCAGGTTGGCTTCCTGGCTCATCAAATGGGTGACACGGATGTTGATTGCATCAATAGCCTCCTGCATGGCTTTCACCCGCATACGTAAAGTGGTGTTCTCCTTCTGCAGCATGGCATTCTCCTGGTATAGGTCACTGTAGCCTTCAGAACCATCTTCTCCAATAACACGCTTACCCTTTGGGGTGGGAAGGAAACAGTGGGAAAGGCTGAAGTCAACAAAAAGCTGTCAGTTGGGTATTCTGTCTGAGTAGCAGTTACAGGGCAACACCATGTCTTATTCTGGTATTGGGATATTTATTCTCATACATGTTGAGGTAGGGTGCCTTTCATATCCTTCTGAACAAGTAATAGAAGTAGTAGACAAGATGTATTTCTTTGTTTCTCTGTTCAGTTTTTGACTGTGAAGTCTGCATAGAGGTTATAACATGTTGATACACAATAACATTAAATCATTAAACTACAGCATAAATAAATAAATTGCATATAAACATCGTGTGTGCCAGGACTAGAAAAGCAGGATAACTGCAGCCTATAACTCAGAATAGACTTGCCTTTACTGTCTTTCTAAATAGCTAGTATGGCAGATCTGGCAAATTGCCATTAGAAGACAGACATCAGGAAGCTACCTCAACTCGAAACACTTCTGTTTTGAAGTGTCATCTTGATGTGAAAAAGTGAGGTACTCCGCCTTAAACCTCCAATCAAAAACTATGGGCTGTTCTGCTTTGGCAGAAATATCTTTGGTGCATGCATGTGTGCAGAGTAGTTTGAGGGCCAGTGAAGTAGCCAGGGTGATACAGTATAGCAGCAGTGTGGCAGGGCATACAAGTGGGGCTTCATTTCACTTCTTGGAGCTACATCAAAAGAGTGTTTTATTATTTGAACCTCAGTCAAAGCAAGCTCTCCTCAGACACTTCATAAAGCCTACTCCTCAGTTACATGGCAGGGCAGAGCTGATACAATTCCCTCATTGTTACAGTTAGTAATTCACTAGAAATGCAGCAGATTCAGTGGCCCAGTTCACACGTAACACAATGGTACAACATGATCTGGTTTGGGTTTAGCATGATTCATGGGCAAAAAAGGATTGATCCACACACTATGGTTTAAAAAAACTTAGCTTAGTATTATATGCAAACAGAATCAATGAGTTAGGTGGAATAAATGAGTACACTTCTGAATGTTCATATATTTAGTAAAGCCACCTTTTAAGTCCCAAACTGTCATTTCACCTCATCTTTCTTGCAACTTCACAACTCCGTGAAAGTATTTGGAGATGGGGGAGAGTGTCCTAACTACCAGGAAACACACTGAGACAATGAACTGGTCTCTAATATTTATTACTAGTACTTAACAAGAATCCTAACAAACTGAAGAAGCGTGGGGAAAACCCAGACATATAACCCCCAAGGGTTAAGGCGGTCCCGATCTGTGTCTCTTTGAATGGCTGAACAGTTCCTCAGTGCTACGCATGCGCTTGACAGTCTGGATGGGAGCCCCCTGCTCTCCATCCTTACTCATGACAGAGAGACTGTTTATGAGCTGACAAAATTTTGAATGTCCTTTCGGCTCTGCTCTTACTGGCCAGGGGATATACTAACTCCTCAACTTCAGAGATCACCTTCCTTCATTAAAACACAGTCTTGGCTTATCTAAGAGACAATGTACTCCAATTAGACCACATGTAGTTTCACTCCTCACAATGCAAACCTTTCACCCTTGGACTCTTAAAAAAAGTGGGGGGAGGAGAAATGGAGCCAACTCCTGCTATTTACTGGGTTGGACTGTAGGTCATCAAGATATCCAATTTGAAGACAGAAGGTCAGAAACATTTCTGACTGTCCATATAAAATGAATCAGTTGCCGAAGTAGAATTGCTAAAAGACAAAGAGAGCTCATATAAAGAATTGGTTTGTTTTTTCAAGCAGGATTTAAGCGGGATTATATAAAACATCAAAGACTCAAAGATAGATTTAAATCCAACCATCACTAGAGATATTTCTAGTGCTAGAAATCTGTGATTTGATTTAGGAATGAACCCTAATTCAGCAGTAACAAGCAGTTGCTCATGACTTCTACATACTGCCTTATATTCCATAAGTTCCATCTGGAGACGAGCAATTTCAGCTCTCAGGGCACTGATCTGCTGGCTGGTCTTGTCCTGATTCACCACCACTTTGTTCTTGATGTTGCGAGCACGGTTGGCATACTTAAGGGTGTTCAGGGTCTCCATAAAATCCCGATCTGAAGGACTCACACAGGCAATCATTACAGTTTGGCTATAAAAGAGGAGAGCAGATGGAATCAAACAAAGAAGTAACCAGCTAGCTTCCCTATCGTATCACCTATATCCTAATGGGAATAACAAAGCACTGGTCAAGGCATTCTTAATATTGGCTTTTTCCAAAGATGTTCATCAGGGAGTGCAGCTCAACAAATACATGCTCCAAACTATGTACACAGGATGAAGCCCACTCACAGTTCTGAAGAACCATGGCTCTTCTGGGCCATCAGCTAATTATTAAATTATCCACTCAATAATGAATAGAAAGCAGAGGATTTCCAATCCAAAAAATTATGTCTCGATTAATAATGAGCATGAAGGAAAAAAGAGAGGTGTTAAAACAGGCTAGAAAGTGAGTGGACAAGGTCATAAGAATTTGATGTTAGGAGGCTCAGTTGCCAACATTTGGATGAAAACCATCTTAGGCATATTATATAACCATCTACACTATAGCAGCTAATAATCACATGTGAAAAAATTAAGCTTGTGATGTATTTAAAAATTCATTCCTTCAAATACTTCAGGTGGCTTTGCCTTGATCTCTAATTAAGCACATTGATAGCTATGCATTATTTGGCAGTCTTTTTGTCTGAAATTCTCGATGCTAGCAACGCCATATAAATGCTTATATAGACTTATGGTCTGGCATAAGAAGCTCTATTAATGTCTCTTCCCATTTACCTATTTCCGCCAAGTGAATCTTGGAGAAGCCGAGTCAACTTTGAATCTCGGTAGGGCACGTGCAAGGCTTTCTTGCTCTGATCCCCAAGGGCGCTGATGACATTTCCTAATGCTAGCTGTCAAAGAAATAGACAGGTCAGTAATAAGTTGCCTTCTTTTCCTATTCCCTTTATTTTGGAACTGTTACTCCATAAATTCTTCTCAGATAAGCCACCAGAGCAACAAACTGTTTTCCCTCTTCCATTCCCTGTTTATTAGATTATAACACACATTGGTTGGGAAGTGGATTCTCCTCGCTTAAAGGAAGATCAGACTGATAAAATGACATAATTTTTCCATTAGAGGAGTGTAGTGTATGAACTTTCTTGTTAAAAGGCAGGCAAACAAGACTTGCAAACAACCTTCATTGAGCTACATAAAACTGCCTTTTCATGAAGCTCACATCAATTAAAGATTCTCTTCTCATTAAAAATGCAGGTTCCTAATCCTCACAATTGTGGGGAAAATGTATATGGTAAAAACCATGGCTCAAAAAAAAATTGATCAAATATTTATGTTTTACACATGACTTCCAGTGGACTGTGCTTCCTCCTTCATTAATTCTTTTACTTCCAGGAGGACCCTGACCACTACTACTTTGGCTACTGATCTTTCTTGTCTCTTATGTGCCATTTCCTTTTTGTTATTTAATTATTTCACTACTTTGTAAGAGATAACACCTAATTTACAGTGTGTGAAATGGTCATGAACAGATAATACTGCTTGATGCTAAAAACACATTACAAAGAATTTGCAACAAGTGTACTGTATGATGCATGTTTCCAAAAGTCAATGTCACATTCATATTTTATATTTTCAGATGTATCCTGCAGTTGCCTTAGATCTAATGTGAAAAAGAAATGCATGAAGCAGCCCTTTAACTAAATGTCAAAGCTGCTGACGGGTAACAGAAATATAGTCCCATATTTTCCTAAACACCAAATTATTCTTTTGCTATTCCAGTAAATAGAACTCTGCCCTCCAGAAGCAATACACAATATATTTCATTCAGACAATCTGCATACTATAAACAGCTCAGTTCTACATCAGCACGACCAAACCCAAGTTTGTGGAGAGATTACACTACAAAGGGCACTTCCACATGAGAACTTTACACTGCTCCTGGATTGTCTCCACACCTGCACAATCATGTACCATAGTCTTGTTTGAGCAGCACAGCTGATTATCTTCTGGCTCAGCTATAGTACAAAGGGAATTACCACATTATTAGTTTTATGCCACAGATTTCAGAACTTAGGAGTGGGCAGCCACCCACTGGGAGGCACTTTCACCTCATCCTACCTCCCAGCTCCTTGACTCTTCCCCTCCATACAGCCAATAACCCACAATTGTTCCTCAGTATTTCAGAGATTGAGCAAATGGGCTGCTTTGCTTTTTGTCCTCCAAGTTCCTGGCTGTGTTTTAAATCACTCAGCATGAAGTGAGAATGAGAGGCAGGGTGCTGGCTGAACATTTTTGCACTAACCTTACACCAACTGGACAGAGCACTAGTAAGCATTCTAGTGCTCTTTATGTTCTGAGATGATTGTAATGAGGACTCTTTTGAAAATGACTGTGAGAGTCTGGGGAGCAAAGCTGGTGGCTGTACAAGAGTCACAAGAAGCCAGACTGGATATTATGGGGCCTACCTTCCCTCACATCCAGCACCGCCCATTTATTATTTGTTTTATAACCCACCATTCCATCCAAGCAAGAATGCTCACGGTAGCAAACACCACAATACAAGATCCACCAGCAGAAAATAATAAAATAAAAACTGCATATTTAGAACACAATTAAACTACAACCAAAAATACTATATTCAGTCTTAAAACCAAGCCACCGTACCAAGCCACAATTGATAGAGATCCCTTCCTTAGCTCTCTCGCCTGTGGCACCAGTTCGTTTCAACCTCTCTGAGCCAGCCAGATCAACAAAGTGGAATTTGGCTGTTCGTGTCTCATATTCCCTGGTAGGCTGGGATCCCTCCAGGAGACTGTTTGTGTCTCCATTCACCTGCAGTAAGAACAAGTCACAGCATCAGGTGTCAAGGCATAATTTGCTAGCGCCTGGCACCATACAAAATATCAACTAGGGTTATTTTGCCACAAAACCAAAGATATGCCCACAAAACTAACTAGTTGCTGACATGAGAAGCCAAGCTTCCTCTTCTGAGATTATGAGAGATTGATTCAAGCTCCCAAGTTCTCATTCCCCACATCCACCCAAAGTTCTTGCTGTGTCTCTAATTCCTGAACTACATCTCTGCCAACCAAAAATTCCACCCTTTCCGTTTGAGGGCAAAGGGAGAAGGGACGTGATCCCTTCTGATCCCTGCTTCCCCCCTTAGGTCCTTACCAAGTGTACAGGAGAGCAGACCCGCATTTGGCAAAGGTAGATTGTGAAGATAGCGTGGGAGCGGGAGCTTTGGACGTTCATCTGGGTGCTGGCTGTGGTTCGGGATAGAGCTCCCTGTTTCAGGCACTGGATCAGCTGCAGTGAGAGATGGGGTTATATTTTCAGCTCAGGTGCAAGTGCCCCCCCCTGCCACATATACATATGTAAAGGAAAAGTACTACTTCCCCATCCTGCTTAAATAAGCTGCTTTACTATTTCATTAACCCTTGCAAAAATCTTCTACCTGCCACAAGACAGTAATAATGCCAGCTGAACTAGAAGCTACATGCAGTTAAATCTTTCTCCCAGGTAAAAGGGGTCTCCAAGTGAAGAGTAGTTAGAAGAAGAAAGTGTTGGAAGCACTGTTTAGTCCTTTCCTCTCTTGTTGTTTCTCAGCTCAAAATAATTTTCTCAGCCCAAACGTAATTTAGATTTTAATGCTGCGCACCCTACTGAACGAGGTTTCCTTCTGCACAGAAGGGTTATGCATTTTTCACAGGAGAATGTGTTTGTTAATTTGCTAAATGTATTTTGTTTATTTTGTTTATGTATTTCAACAAAATAACACAGCAATACAAATCTGATGAAATCTGAAGATATTTGACTTGAAAGGGTTCTTGAAGGAACTTTTGTTAGCACATACTCTTAGCAGCTATGCTCCCGTGATTTATGTACACATTTCAAACGCTCATTTCACTCTTAAATATTTAAATGTGTATGGGATGGTGAGATATAATTTAAAATAAGGACAAAATAATTGTTAATAAATATATAGAAAACGTATGTGTTCAGTCCAAATCTTATTAGATAAAATTAGTCTTATTGAATCAAAAATCCTAAGACAGAAATCTGAATTGTCTATTACTAGGTTATATAATCAAGCCTGACAAATTCAGATGGTGGGTCAAATTGCTTTTCAAATGTGGGACAAGGTTGAAGAAAAAAAGTAGAGAATTTCTCTCAAGGGCTGAAGGACTATCTTTCATAGTCCTCAGAAGCCCAAAGATTAAGGACTCAGCAAATGAAAAGAAAGGTGACTACAATATTTAAGAGCTTGGAATAGAGATTTTCAGGTTCTTTCTGCATTTCCCCACTTAAAAGAACTTCCTGCAGAAGAGTAATTTCTTTACATTTCTGCAATAATCAGCATCCAAATGAACATGGTAGGTGGCCATTCAATTTCATTTGATTTCTACACTGAAACAAAGGTCTAAATATTCTGACAATATACACTGAAAATTTTGATTAAATGAAGAACACTGTACCTAGAAAATTAAAATCTATAGCAAAATAAATTAATTTTTCATTGGGTGAAATTATTAAATATTAAATTGGATGGTAAAGGCTAGATTTAAAAAAAAAAAAAGTGTATGGAGCAGCAGAGCTTTTATATCCCCTTGTATAAACATGGGAAAAACACATTTAAATCGCTAATCCCTTGACAATGGAGAAAAAATACTGGAAAAATTGAGATTCAAAGCATACATACGTACACATATAATTGAGCTGCTTTAAAATTGAGCTTTCTAGGGTTCAGTATTAAGTATGACTGATTATTTATTATCTTCTAAGCCTGATGTACTTTTGATTGGAAATATTAGGATTTGCCATGCAATGGTCTAAAACCAATCCGAAGCACCTAGCAATTCAGTCTGCTGAAAAAGATCCTAGACCAAGAAAATTATCGCTATTTGAATGAAAGAAGGAAGGATCTATATGTATAAATTCACAGTGTCAGTCTTCCTCACCCTGATGCTTTTCAGGTATGTTGGATTTCCCCAGATAACATGAGAACTGAAATCCAACAAAACAACGGTGCACCAGGTTGGCAGAGGCTGCAGTTGAGCATGGCAACTGTTCAGTGTCTTTTAGAAGAACAGCACTCAAGAACAGGAATTTGGCTTTCTTAATATGGTTTTGGCTATGGAAAGAATATTTGGCATGATTTGATTCATTTTTTGCTTCATATACATTTTGTGAGTTCTTAAGAGGCTTTGAATAATGGTGTGTATTTTTGTCTTAATATTGAGAAACCATTTCTTTGTTTGTTTTATATTTATCACAAAACCATATAGATGATTCTTCACAGAAATTCCCAGGATAGGAATGTATATTGAAGTAATGAAATAAAAATAAAACAACTTGCCAACTGCTGCTTTGTCTGTAAGAGGGAAGATTTATGGGGCTTCTATCTTTTAACTGAAGATGGAAAGTAATTGGAGGGACAAAGTTGAAGCAGTCCCTTTCCCACCCCACCCTCTTCATTCCCTATTTTAGCTTCCAAGGCTTGTTATCTGTTAAAAATAAGAAATACATCCAACCAATCAACATATACACAGTATCAGCCAGATTCTAGTTAGAACATAATGAGGGTAACAATTTGGTCATCTGCAAAAAGTAAAAATGGAAATGGAAGGAGAGCCATAAAGCTAAAGATGATGTTTCACATTATTAAAGCCAAATGAAGAGAGATTTTTTATAATTGAAAAATGGGTTCAGTTATGGACACCATCCAAATAATGCATGGCAATTAAACTTTGCTGGATAGAATGTTAGCAGCTTTAGTGAAATCCAAATGCAACCAGGCTGAAGTTTCAAATAAAGCTGAAGAATTTTAATCTCAAAATCCCATACATGCTGAAAATCAGTTACTGTAGTTCAATTAAACCTTTGTTTTCATTACCTAAACCACTTTGTTGTAATGGTAGGAAAGTGGAATTTGCTACCCCAGTCTTTAGATGCATTTTATAGGTAAAACTGAGTAAGTAACATCTCGTCTGGACTTGGAAGATAAGCTTGGCTGGATGGGTGAAAAACTACTAGGGAACACCAGGATTGTAAGCTAGACTGGGACGTTTAAAAACATATGAGAAGAAAGTTAATGGCAAATAATTTCCATACTGTTGTTAAGAAAACTGTCCATGAAGTCACTATGTGTCCAGCTTGACTTGAAGGAGACTTTATGTTTTTTTGCCTTTATAGGTAAAGTGAAGAGAACGTACTCTGTTTTAGTGACTGTGAACAGAGAATAAGAAAATAGGGGCTTCCGGTGGGAATGGTGGACTGAATGGCTGTGCCTGCTGGTTCAGTGGGCGGAGCTGACAACGTGGTAATTTTTGGGGGGCTCAGGAAGGTTTTCCTGAAGCCCAGAAACATTCTCCGGATCAAGGAGAATACCTGGAATCACTCCATCTGTCCTCCGGACGGCTGCTTGCAGCCAGAAGATCACAAACAGTGTTTCACATTCAACTGGTAAAAACCAGCTGGGAGGCACAGACTTTATCACTTTCCAAGCCGCGCTGTAGCCTTAAAGGGACACCAAGACCGGCCACCCCATTTCTAAATCAGCAATTTGTATTTTTTTTTAAAGTATATGTACCCCAAGAGAGGCTTTCTACTGCAAGGAGAAGCTGGTTCTCTTGGTGCTTAATGTTATTTTTGGGATTACTTTTAAAAAAAAATTCTTTTAAGTTTTGGATTTTGTTTTCCTTCCAAAGGAAATTCCAAAGATTGAGAGGAAACAATTGTCTTCCTGTTATTATTTTTGTATTAAATTTGAAGATGTATTTTCCTACACGCAGAATCAGCTGATTTGAATCTTCAGCTTTCTGCTTCTACTTTCCCTTGAGAACTGTCTTCACATCTCACTTTTGCTTGTGTAAACACATTCTGGAACTCTTCCATATCTTCGACTTTCACTGGTTAAACTCCTAGGGGTGCCATAATCTACTGAGTGAGACATGGAAGATTTCAAACAGATTCTTTTTGACTTTCACCAGGATTTTAAACAGATTTTTTCTGACTTCTATCAAGCTTTTATGCAAGATATCCAGGACATTGTGGAAAATATGAGATCTCAAATGTGCCATCAGGTTGGGGATGTGGTGGATGAAATTGAGGAATTTAAGAGCAATAGAAAGTTTTTTTTTTAAACTGAGATTGGGATTTTTATCAAGATGCTAGATGAAGATTGGATACTGGAGTTGGAGAAATCTAAGGGAGAGAGTGATCTGCAAACCATAAGTAAAATCGATCTCCTGGTAGAATGCCATGAAAAGAACCTGGAATCTTTGAGGGGAGCAGTTGGGCTGTTTGATTTTTTTTTTAAGAAAAAAGCTTTGTGCGCATTGTGGGGATATGTAACTGCTTTGGTTTATTTCGAAGTGGGATAAGGGTTGAAGAACGTTCATCTGGTCTGCTTTAAGGATTTGATTGATATTATTCCCTTTTAAAGATATGGAATTACTGCTTTGAATTGGTTTTGTTTTTTGGGTTTATTAAGATTGGGATTATTAAAATTGTTGTACCGTTAAGTATAATAGCAGACAACTTTTGTCCTTTTTAATTTGATTCTTATTCTAGTAGACAGAAATGTATAGAATAGTGTTAGGAAGGGAATAATTAAATATGTTTTATCTTTTGGAGGAGAGAAAGATGTTTAGGAGGTTTATAGCAACTTTTTTTTCTTTATTTTAATATAAGGGGGAGGAGTAACTGCACTTAGTGATTTTTATTAAGTGTTAAAGTGGAATGACTTATAGAAATAATGTTTTGGTTTAAGATAGAGTAAGAGATTGATTATGGAAATTTTTGTATATTCTTGCTGTTAAAAGTCGGAAGCCACATCTTTTTGTAAATTTGAAAAAATTTTCTCTTGTGTTTCCGAACTTTTAAAGATTTTTTTCCTTTCTTTGTAGTTCCTTGTTTTTTTGTAGTTTTTATTCTTCTCTTGAAACCTAAAAAAATTTACTTTAAAAAAAAGAAAATAATAGCTGCTCCAGGTTCAGTAAGATGAAACATAGGAGTAAGACCTTATGTACAAAATGTGTAATCACCTACCTCATCTTGTGAGCTTATGAGACGTGATGTGACACCTGTGGTATAGATACCACCGTTGGCATCTTCATGGATTTTGATGTTTGATTTTCGGTGGCGGTACTCAGGGTCTCTTGTGCTATCAAAAAGATCCAGGATCTCCTCATTGTATAGCTGAATAATGAAACAGAAAAACAAATTACTGGGGAACTTACTGTTTTGCTTCTTAAACTGCTCCACAACAACAACAAATGGGTAAACCTTTAGATACGCAAATGTTTGAAGATCAAAGCTTAGTGTTTTATTTTGGTAAAGCGTGATGCTGACTACAGTGTCAAAAGGCCTGTATGAGAATGAGCAAGTTTAAAATTCTATAGTTATAATAGATAGTGTGAAATTGTTATCTTGTTTGGTTTTAAGATGTGGTGTTCTTCTTCTTACAGGAATTTATAGGGAAGGCATTTTGTTACTGGGATAAACCTAAAGGAGACTAAGATTAAAGGGTGAGATACAGGAAGTTACAGAGAGTGAAACATGGAGAGGTACAGCACTAAATTAAATACATCCTTCCCCTAAAAGCCCAACAAAAATCTGAACAGTGAGACAAATTTTATGTTTATTAAGTTTGCAGCAGCCAGAAACAGAATCTTAAGTAAATAATACCATTTATTCATGCAACAGTCCTCAGATCTCAAGAGTGTTTAAAAACTAATGAGATCTGAGGGCTATGACAAGAATAACTTGTATTTTCTTTTATTGTATTTTCTTACAATTATTGCCAGGAATTATACAGTCTTTAATGGGTTTCTGTGTATAATAAACACTTAGATTACAGATTCAAGTGGTCCAGTACCAGTAAGGGTTCTCTTCTGTTCACAGGCATTATATTTCTTAATTTTCAAAGACAAATGCTACTTTGCTCTTATCTATTTATACTGTATATACAAGAATGGTAAAGATAATGTCTTCCTCAAGTCAAGATTGACTTCTGGTGGCTTCCTGGGTACCATGTAGGGTACAGCAGCAATATAGAAATAGTTTTCCGTGGCCTTCTGGGATTTCTTTTTAACTTCTCAGTCTTGCCTACAGCCATAGAATTCCCTGGAAGTCTCCTACCCAAATATTAACCAGGCTTGACTATTAACTAGGCGTATTCGCCAGAAGCTGCCACCTGTTAAGACTATACAAGAATGCCCCATGCTTTAATTTGTATTTGAATTCAGATATATCACTGTTGACTATTTATCTCCAGGCACTGAAAAAGAGAAATTCCACACCACTTTCCAGATTCAGTCATACTTATCACTGAGTTTCCAAACACTTTTGTCTCAGGACTCAGTCTCCACATAACATCAATATACTTACCTCCAAAAACTGTGCACTGATTTTGAACTCTGGGATGGGGACCCCCTGGTCTTGTGCAGCCTGCTTACGCACTTGTATGCCATTGAAGAGATGGGCAATGGCTCGTGGAATTATGCCATGCTCCTCTTCAGAAGTGTTCATGTCAAAACCAGTGCCCATGGTATAAGTCTTACCTGCACCTGTCTAAAGATAGTAGAACAAGTATTTCATGGAACTGCCTCAGAACAAAATGGATAAGAAAGCATGTACCTTTGGTATGTTCTTGTCATGAGTAAGGATGGCGAGCAGGGGGCTCCCACCCAGACTGTCAAGTGCATGCGTAGCACTGAGGAACTGTTCAGCCATTCAAAGAGACACAGATCGGGACCGCCTTAACCTTTGGGGTTTATATGGCTGGGTTTTTCCCACGCTTCCTCAGTTTCTTAGGATTCTTGTTAAGTACTAGTAATAAATATTAGAGACCAAGTCATTATCTCAGTGTGTTTCCTGTTAGTTAGGACAGTTCTGTTGATCATTCAACTGATCACAGAATTGTGGAGTCCTTGGTGCTCTGTGAGCCTTGTTGTTTTCTTGCAGACGTTTCATTGCCAGACTAGGCAACATCTTCAGTGCTTTTCACACCAAGGACTCCACAGTTCAACCCTGAGCTACAAATATGCTCTTTGATTGATCACAGGATATCACTATGAAATTTACTTTAGTTAGCTGAAGTAAGCCCATATTATACTGAGGATCTGGGGGCCCAAGACAGGGATGTGGCGGTAAAGGACTACATTTACCAGGGCACAGGGTGCAATTCCATCATAATCAGAGAAAAAAAATGGTGGTGTGTGTGTGTGTGTTTCTGTGTCTGTGTGTAAATATTTTGGTTTTTCTGCTTTTTTAATCCAAACATTTTACAGCTTGTTGGAGCCAATCAGAAGCTGGGTTGGAACTTATGGAATTACATGCATGGGATGGATCAGGAAACCTCTATACTATTTGAAGAGATTTGTTGGATATATACCTAAATATATCATCCTTAAGTCTATTTGCACTGTGAAATTCAACTATTCCCCACTCTACAGAGATAACTGCTAGTCTACTGTAGCACGTTTTCTGTAAGTCAAGTTTTGCACATGGAAAAGTATCTTTGGTTTTCCCTCTGGCATTTACTCTGTATCCTTTCCCTAATTCCAAAGTCCCAATTTTCATCACTATTTCCAATGCCCTGAAGAATTTCTTTTATATGGAGAAATTCTTCAGGGCATTGGAAATAGTGATGAAAATGGGACTTTGGAATTAGGGAAAGGATACATTACTGGTACAACAGTATTTAGTCCACTATTTATACCAGTCAGTGGGTAGCTTTAATGGGCTTTAAATTTTTTATTACCTAACAACTCAGCTAGGTAAAGGTTTCCCTTGACGTAAAGTCCAGTCGTGTCCGACTCTAGGGGGCGGTGCTCATCTCCGTTTCAAAGCCTTGGAGCCGGCGTTGTCCATAGGACACTTCCGGGTCATGTGGCCAGCATGACTCACGGAACGCCGTTACCTTCCCGCCGAAGCGGTACCAATTAATCTACTCACATTTGCATGTTTTCGAACTGCTTGGTGTGCAGAAGCTGGGACGAGCAACGGGAGCTCATCCCGCCACGCGGTTTCGAACCGCCGACCTTCCGATCGACAGCTCAGCGGTTTAACCCGCAGCGCCACCGCGTCCCCAACAACTCAGCTACTCCTTATCTTATTTTGTGGCAAGGCCACTGCATACTTAACTAAGAGTTATAGTTACTTTTACACATATCCCAAGAAGAAATGTACCAGTTAAAGAGGAAGACAAAAGGGTGCATATCTTGATACACAGAGAGAGACACCTATGTAATTAAGTACTAAATTTTAAACAAAAGTATAGTTCCTCTTACTCTAGTGGAAAAGACTATGATCTAAGGGGCCTCCATGCTCTCTTTGCTGGTGGGTTTTATTATCTTTAAACTGAACTTAGCTGGACAAGCCCTCAAACAGAGGATGATTTCACATAAAACACAGTACTCCTGATCTATGTAAAGCAGGGAACATGGCCACTTTAATCCCATTCAGATAAGCTGATGACAGAAACTGTGAAGAGAATGAAAAAGACACATACCTGGCCATATGCCAACACAGTGGCGTTGTAGCCCTCAAAGCAGCCCTCAATCAGCTTGCTTACACAGGTTGTATAGATCTGATCCTGCCAAGTGTCCAGGTCAAAGACAAAGTCATAGGTAAATGCTTTGTCCTTTCCCAGGAGTACCTGGGGTTCTCCAGGTGTCACTGATGTGCATATGTGACATCCTTCAATCTTTTCCTTTGGCATTTGAGGACGGATCCTGCAAGGAAAAAAAGGGGAGCAGAGAAGATAATTTCTTTTAAGGAATTATAGGACTTAAGTACTGGAGAAAATGAGGAGACAGTATATCAGACAGCTTTTCTAGGGCATAAACAGTACAGCCACAGAGATTTTCATGAAGTTGCATACATGTAAGTTTAATTAGATATAAATAAAAGCCCTCATATTATCTGTGTATAATAGAATAATGAATTTGAAAAAAATTAAAATCAACATTACTGTAGTGCTACAAGCACTTATAGATGCATGGTAGCATCAGATTCCATAGACCAGACACATGCAGATTTACCTGCAGTTGACAGATTAAATATCACACATACAGAGATATGGGGCAGGAGGAGGGACTGTTAACAGAAAGGCCAAGAAATGCAGAAGGTACTTTGTCTATGACAACCCTATCTATTATTAAGTTGCACACAGCAAGCAATGTGTCATTACTAGTTAACTGAGGGTGAGAGGAGGCAGAATAAGGTATTTCTGCATCAAGATCCCTTGAGGGAAAAAGATAGAGGGACAATTAAGACAAATCATCCCCTTGGCGGAACTTTGCAGGCAATGTAAATGATATACCAGAAGAAACTGGTCAGAGGATCTATGACAAGCATTTCGGTGCCCATACAGGAGCCAAGCAATTTTGTACCCCAGCTGCCACTTGAATTGTTCTTTTTCAGCTGACATCATGTGGCCAAGGCTTTGGAGTTGGTTTTGGTAACATCAAAAATTAATGTGACATCACAATACTCTTAAAAATTATGGGGAGGGGAGGTTGGGGAGAGAGAGTTAAAAAGCCATTTGTAACACAAAGGGAGCGGTGGGACAAGTACACCAAGATGCCATCAAAAATCCTGCTGGGCACATACACGACGTTGGACACACATGGACATAATGAAGTTTTTTTAGATTGCAGCCTTTCATGCATTAATATAAAGGCTTATGCTGGTTGAAAATTATCTCATTTTGCTGTCTACTCCAGTGGCTAATCAGAGAAGTCAAAGAGGTTCAGCACAGACACTCCGATGATGGCAGTGAGGAACAGATCTAGTAGAATCAATATGTCTCAATAAGCAGCCTCATAACTTCCCCCTCCAGTCCCAGGATGTTCAACCTCCCTGGTCCCCAAGCACCATCTACACCTTGAAGAACTGACAGCCTTGCATAAAGAGATTGGAGGAATTAAGCTATTCTGAATGTAACCCAGGCATAATGAGTCACAAGATGCCTGGAAATAGCACTAGCGTGACCTGTCAAGTATCATTAAACTGGCACGTCATATGTTAGTGGATGTATAAGAATGCCACCAGCACAAAGAGCTTTATTCAAAAAAAGGCATTACAGGCCTACAAAAGTCTGTAAAGGCAAGCTGTTCCTGTATTTGCCCCCTTTCTCTCTGCAGGAGGAAATACTTCATCAACAGACTAGGAGGACCTTAATCTGGATGTGACTGGGCTGGGAGCATTAGAAGGCAGTAAGGGAAGAGTGTCACACTGTGGCTTGTTTTGGTATCCTGACAATGAAATCACTTGTTCACTCACCTCTTCACAAAGTGAAGCAATAGGAATTAAAAAGGTTTACTAAGCATTGCCCACTCAGGAATATTACTTAAAGTATCTCTCAAGACTTAAACCAAATCTTAGGAGTGCTGTATACATAGAACTCTCTCAGGTTTAATATTAGATACAAAGCATTTGAAACTCAGATGTGCTTCTAGATTTCAACACTTATTTATTAGTATTAGGATTCAGAGGAACTCAAAAACAGGCCAGAAATTATACCAAGTCCAGTTATTAACCTATATAGTTGACTTAAAATCCAAATGAGTCCTTGCTGTTCATGTTTTTTTTTATTTTTTTACTTAATTTCCAAAAAATGTATCATTGCTTAAAGCTGCTGATGCTACCAATTCATTTCCTCTGTTTAGATTAGCATTTTATTTATTTATTTGTTATTTTTTATCATTTTGCCAATAGGGAAAAAACCTTATTGACTTTGGCAAAATTATATTTCAGTCTTTTCACCAACACTGTCTGTCTTTAAAGTAAGCCCTTATTATACAACTGTGACAGAAGCATGACATCTTTCTGCAGTGAAATGCTAATTGCCTGTAGTCATTTTTTTTTCAAAGCCAGGCTCATATACAACTAATGCCAATCAGGTTGATGCTTTAGAAGACAGACTTGTTTTGCATCTGGAAGTGGAACAGTAAGAGCAAATGTGATAACATCAGGTACATGCAGCATTCAGAGTGCCAAGATAATATCCTCTGCAAAAAACCAAAACCCTAGTTTCAGTGAGTTGGCATCCAGCTTGTAAAAGTTCTTCAGAATAATTATTATTCTAATTGGCAATTAAATAAAGAGGGAAAATGTCATCTATTTGGGTTTGCTCCTAAATTCATAACTACTGTACCATGGACACTATAAGGCTAAGGCAACAATAACACAAATTATAATGGATTTCCAAAAAAAAACTGAGCAAGGCCCCCCCTTGATTGCTACTCTATTAGACTAGGAAAAAGCTATTACTCTTCCAAATCTCCCTGCAACTTAATGGTCCCAAGTCAGAGAAGGATTAATACTCGTTGCAATGCTCATCTTTCTCCCCTTTTGTCAGGGAGATACTGTATTTTCAGAGTCCATACCGTCAAAGCAGATTTGTCCAAGGGGATCAGAGAAGGTTGAAACAACAGCAGATGTAAAACTATTTATTTTATAACTTCTGTAAATTGCTCCTCTCTTACTTAAGATTCTAGTTAGCCTTGATGAGTTTTACCTATCCTTCCTCTTAGTTGATCAGTATCCAGCAGGAAAACAAATCTAGTAAAGATCTATGTAACAGCCTGGCCTATTCATTCTATGTGATCAACCTACATTATTCCCGCTTTACCTTGAGTTGTAGCTCCAAACCTTACTTCGTCTCAGTGGTAGGGATGTTTTATTTTAACTCTTATCTGATCTACAATTATTGCAAATGTGAAATTCAGCTTACAAAAGATAGGCAGAACACTATGCAAAAATTGGGAGGCTTCTCCATTCTGTGCCAGCAGGATGGAAGAGCAGCGGTCCCCATGACAACCATTTCTCTGCAGGCGGAGGAGGACAAGGAGGAAGAAATGCAACCCTAAAAGGGAGCACACTGACACACTATATAAAACACCACTCAGGCATTTTCTCCAGTGGTCTTGACATATACAATGGCCTAGCTGTTTAGCTCCATCAGCAAAAGCCAACATTTATAGAGAGGGGAACCAACTGGGCTGGCATCCAAGGCACAAATGGCCTCTGGTCTTAAAGGGAAAGCTTTAGACCAGAGGCCAAAAAGGAGCTTTCTCTTTTCTCACCCCCACTAGTACTTCTCATCCAGGAAGATCCCCACAGAAAGGCTTTCGTCCTAGGATTTCCCATTCAACCTAGGCTTTGCTCTAAATTTGCTTGCAACAGGAGGATACATCCTAAAATTATTCCTGCATAAACAGAAATTAAATTAAAAGCCTTCTCACAAGCAGATGGAATAGTATCATGCCTAACAACTCTCAGTCTAAAACAAAAGGGTGATGGATTTTCTTAAGAGCTTTACCTTCTCTTTTCAAAGGACTACTTGCTTCCCTTACTTGTCAGTCTGATCAGAAAATCCCCTCACTTTGGCCAGGACAGACAGGCAGGCAGGATGGAGAGAAAGAGGCCAATGTATGACTTGTACCTGCTCCTGCTTTATTATGCCACTGAACCCCAGTATTCAAAAGACTTAATGACTCCTGTTTGAATGGAATCATACAACCAGGAGGACTAAAACTGAGAAGGTGCAGAGCAATTTCAAAATTGATCAGTTACATGCATATTGTGATAATCTTTATACAGTCAGTGACCAGCACAAGATCAATTAAGCCCAAATAATTGGAGAAAAGCCTGAGACTGACAAGCAAATCAGCAAATACTTTTTCTTGCCTCGCAGTTAGAGAATACCACGATATCTTCAGGAAGAACATTAGTGCTGCCCCCAAATGGTCTGCATTAATCCATGTTTGATCAGAAAAAAATGAGCAGTGGAACTATTGAGAGGATTTGGACCTTACAGCATTTCTGCTAAGACCATACAAGATAAACAAAGCATACACTGATGGAGTGGGGCTTGAGAGCCCATGTGCTTCCCCTTTTTCCCCACTGCAAAATGTACTTTTTAATGGCAGACAATACTATTTGCAAATCAAAATACTTTTTAAAGTCTTCTCTCTGTATTTTTCCATCTAGTTTAATTATTTTATCTGTTTATTTATGTGAGTTTTTATATTGCCTCAGTCCCAAAATTCTTAGCAGCTATCAATTCCTACTTCCAATAATTAGGTTTAAAAACACACAAAATTAGAAAATAATAAGCAAGCATCTTTCTATTTCCACTTGGAGCCTCCTTATCAACTTCTGGAACAGCCAAAATTCATACATCTGCCCCATCCTCAAATGCCCTGTGGAAAAGCCAGCTCTTAATCATCTCCCAAAAGAGATGGGGTTATCCTTGTCTCCAGGCATATGCTATTTCAGGGGACAGAGGCTGTAAAAAAAAGAAGACTAGTCTCTGTGTTCCCTTTCGTTGGCATTTTCTAACTCTCACCAAATGTCAGATTCCACATGGAACAAGTAATATGAAAAATAATCAGATCCCAAACTATACAGAGCTTTATAGATGGTAACCAGCACCCTGAACTGTACCAAGAAGCTTATCAGCAGCCAATGCAACTTTTCAGTAATGGTCTGACATGGGTAAAAGGGGAAGAACTCATTACCATGCAGACTGCTTCATTGTTAACCAGCCTGAGCTTCTGAATGGTCCTCTATGGTAGCCTAATGTAGAATGAATTACAATCTAGACAAGAGGTAACAAAAGTCATGAGTGTCTGTCGGTATATCTCCCAGTCCAGAAAAGGCTGCAATTGTCACACAAGCAGAGCGGTGCAAAGGGTGTCCTGGCCATGGCTTCTACCTGTTTTGCAGCAGGAGCCATGAGTCCAGGGGAACCCCCGATTGTGATCCTGCCATCTATGAGCGAGCTTCACCCCATTTATAGTAAATGATGGGCCTCCTCTGCAGTTAAAATGCTTCTCAGTCAACAGCCACCCTACCTTGTTTGTACTGAGGTTAAGCCTGTTTCTCCCCAACCAGACCCAACAGCTCCCAGACACTAAGACAGAACTTTCATGTTAATAAGTTTATGACACTAAGACAGAACTTTGACTGCATCTCCTAATTTGCCCAGGGTGGAAATAAACAACTCAGCATCATCAGCATACTGATGATAGCTCACTTTGTGCTCACAGATGACTTCTCCCAGTGGCTTCATGTAAATATTAAAGAGTGAAAAGGAAAAGGCAGAGCCCTGTGATAGCCCACATCAGGGGTGTGCCCAAGGACACAGTCTCTTTCCTCCACTGAATGGAATCACTCACTCATGCAAAATCAAGCCACGACAGCAATAAACAGCCCACTGGCCACATATACAGCATGACAGTCTGCAACAGGGAATGAAGTTTTTAATATTAACTTGAACCCATTTAAGTCAATGTACTGACCAGATAGGGCCCTAAAATTGCCATACATAATGCAAGAGTAAGATACATGTGGAAAATCCTCTCCACTTATTGCTAGGTAAGTCCAGTTGATTTACCGTTTGGTAAGTGGAAAGAAGGAGGCTAATGTTTCTGGGGATGTCTTTCAAAGTCAGACAAAATGAGACAACTCAAGCCTAACAAATGCTAACAATGCTATAGTACCAAACTCTCACTTATTCTTCAGGGTACTTCCATCAGCCGAACTAAAAAGAAAAAGAAAAAACAGACTAAATACTGTACCCTAATTTGCATTAGTTATTTGTAATGCTTTTAATTAACATAGGTTGCAAAAGATGAAGCTATCGTTCAGGACAAGATCTCTAGCTATTGACCGCTTACTAAAAGCCATCTATAATACACCAGAGATCTCACTTTTATCAACGGCATCAGTCATATTCAAAAATCACATGACCATCATGCTTACAGGCATAGTTTCAAATTCTGATGGTAGCACAGTTCCTTTCAAATCCAGAGAGTACCAACTCCCCATGTTTAATTATATTTTACAATGAATGAATGGGAACAGAATTTCCCTGAAGGAAAAAGCTATTCCATGGTATTATCTTGGTTTCAAATTTCACATGTAATGTTCAGATTAAATGTAAGGTCAACAATGACAGAGGACAATGGTAGGCAAAAATAAATCTAGATTTGCAATAGACTGGCAACAATGACTTGCCTCCGATTGTTAAATGGCTTTTCTCACTATTTCAACATATACTACTGAAATCAAGAAAAATATGGGTAATCGGGAGCAGATTTTTGTGCAAAAAGATTTAAGTGCCAGAGCTGAATGGCAGTCAAATAAATTTTGACTCCAAATTATTTAACTCAGAGAATATGTTTTTTTCACCAGATGGAACTTGTAGTTCTAATTAAAAAAAAGTTTGCCTTCCCCTGAGATAGAGGATAAGCAGAGTTAGTCCATTCAGCTTCCAAAGTCTCAGGTGCATATAGAAGTATTGCACAGGATATTTTAACCATGATTTAACAAACCTAGATGAACAGTTTTGCATGGAGAGTGTGTCCAAATGTATACTATCTTATTTGTCATCAATACTAAATCCCAAATAATAACAGAGAAAGGAGAGAACTGAATAACTTCTGGGCTAATTTCTTTAGCAAGGGTAGTTATTGCAAATTCTCCAAGACAGTCTCCTCAGACACTAAGATCTAAATCAGTGGGCATTTCCAAACTCTTGCCTGGATTGGATTAGGCTATAGAGCAGAACTTTCTCAGCACTTTATGAGAGAATTAGCAATACACCTGGGGAACCAGCCATCTCCTTTAAACAAGTACTCCAACATATTTCAACATAGAAGAATATGAAGGAAGAATCTATTTAAGTCATAACGTCCATAACAAAGGGACTATTACCATAAAATATAGATTAGACAAGGCACATATGATGAGGCTGGACACATAAGAATACTAGCATAACCTGGGTTGGCAAACAGAGAGATATAGCTTCCTTCTGGTCTCTCCAGCAATAGTCACAGCCGTTCAAGGTTTGTTCTACCAATGTACAATGGATTTGGCTATATTACACATTTTCCAACATCAGTACTCTGCAGATTTAGATTCAATCAGTGACCAAACCGAAGGTTTTGTTATTGACAACACTCAGATATCATTGTGGACAACTCCATAAATTGTTGTATCTTCCTACATGGGTTTAGGTGCTAATATACTGTTATGCCTGTATTTTTTTTCCTTCCTAGCATTTTTCCCGTCTGCTAGACCGTTATACCTGTATTGCTGTCTCTATTTGAATTATCTCTAGTTTCTTTTCCCTTCACTGTCTTTGCCCCTTCTGCTTTGAGGCTTGTTAACTTATGCCAAGAAAGTTTATTTTAATCATCTGATTTGTATTAAGATGTCTCTGAATATGTATGATAATTATTTTTTATCTATATACATTATGTGACATAAACTATAGAAGGTATCTGCAAGTGTCAGGAACAAATATATTCCTATTCTTTTCCACACCAAATTGTCATGAGTGCCGTTGAGCTAAAGTCATCAGCGCAATGGCACTCATGACAATGACAAGGAAATAGGTGAAGGGGTACAAGTTAAGTAGCCATCAACCTACAACGACTAACGGCCAACAAACAATAGCCAAAGGAATCACGGAGCCACCCAAACCATCAGCGGCAATACAATGGGGATCGCCCAGCTGAAAGCAATCAGCAGAAGAATGGAAACCTGATGATGGGCGATCCCGGAAACCCTCACCCACCGGCAGGGCAACGCATGGGACAAAGGGGGGTGACGTGACCGTGAGCGAGGGGGCGCTGACCGGCGCGGGGTATTTAAACCCTGCACCGGCGCGCTCCTGTCACTCTCAGCTTTTTTCTACCAACGCTGTAACTACCCTGCAATAAACCAGAGCCTGAATCGCAAACCAGTGTCTGAATGTTATTCAGGGGGAGGCAGCGCATGACATAAAGCTGAGAGTCATAAACTCAGCCTCGCCGAGCCCCACCGGACGACAACGAGCCGCGGGAGGAGTAGACGGCGAGAAGACCAGCAAGATGAGGCCGGAACGGCGCGGGCAAGGAGGGCGAGCCGCGCGGCAAGAGACAGAGGAGGACCGACCAAGGCCAGAGGCACCGCGGACTCCCGGAGCCATGGACGCCCACCCCACCCGACCCGAGCCTCAGCTCCAACCCCAAGGGGAGATGGCGACGGAGGCAACCCGACCGCGGGAGGGAGCAGCACGACTTCCGAAACCAGCGGAGGACCCCGCGCCCCACATCGCACCCCAGCAACGGGCGTGGAGCGACAGCCCCACGGCGCTCGACACGGAGGAGGACGACGGAGACACCCATCAGACGGAGGAGGAAGCGGACCCGCGGCAGAGGGACGATGAACCCCGCCGGCAACCCACCCCCGAGGACGCGCCAACGGAACCGGCCCCAGCAGCGGCGCGGGCTGTGGACGAGGAGGCACGAGCTGAACTCGCGGCCATGCGGGCTCAGCTGACGGAACTCCGGACCATGCTCCAGGCGCTTATGCCCCCCGCGCCACCCACCGACGTCCCCGCACAAGCCCACACCCCGAGCGAAGCATCGAACCCACACGGGCCAGCGGAGGGCCAGCAGACGGCACAGGCGGCCGACACCACACCCCGAGAAGCGAGAGGCGGGGCCGCACAAAACGCCCGGGCCCCAAAGGACTTCCCCATCTTCTTCGATGGGACCCCCACAAAACTCTCGTTTTTTGTGACCAACGCTAGGGAGTTCATGGGGAGGCACGGACACTCCTATGACTCCGAGGCCGACAAGATCGCCGCCGTGGCGATCAAACTCCAAGACAGGGCGGCGGACTGGTACGTCCAACTGTACGAGTCCAGCTCCCCCGCCCTCGCCACCTTCCCTGCTTTCATCAAAGAGATGAAAGACTACTTCGAAGACCCCCTAGCCAAAGTGCGGGCGAAAAGTGCACTCCAAAGACTTAAACAGGGCACCCGCACGGTCCCTGACTACGCCCTGGAGTTCAAAGCCCTCGCGGGGAAGGTCAGCGACTGGTCCGAGACCACCCTGCTGGAAATCTTCAAAAGGGGGCTCAACCGCGACGTTCTCCAATGGGCCCTCTACCGCGACGACCCAGAAACGTTACACGGGTGGATCCACCTCGCGGGGAAAGCCGAACACGCGCACCGCACCTTCCTCATGACAACCACGGAAGACACAAACGATGCCGGGAAAAAGGTACCCGCACCACACGGGGGGATGGCCGGCCCCATATACCCAAAAAAGAAGTTCAACCGGGAGCCCTGCGGGAGGTGTGGCAAATTAGGGCACAAGACGGCGGATTGCTTCGCCAACCGACCGCCGACCAGCGCGCCCAAGCCCACCCCGAAAATTAGCCCCAAACCACCCAACCCGGGGCCGCCGCCTCACCGCCGAATGACCGTGGCCACAGCGACACCGAAAGAGAGCTGGGACGCTTACTGGGGGGAAGAGGACAATACCGACCCCGACCAGCCGGCGGGAAATGCTCCCCGCCTGCTCTGAGACGCGTGGCGAGGCAGGCGGTGGGACAGCAACGCGGACCACCTCAACGAAACGACAAAAGCTCCGTAATATTGGCAGCAATTCAACTCTCTACCGGCAACGGAGCCACCACGGCCGCGGCACTAGTGGACTCGGGGTGCTCAAAAAACCTCATCCACCCCGACCTAGTCGCCAAACTCGACCTCCGCTGCTTCCCCCTCCCCACGCCGCTGGCATTCCACCAGCCGGACGGCTCTACAGCGGGAGGAAAACCAGCCACGCTACAAACCGAGCCGGTCACCCTGCAAATGGGCACTCACACCGAGCGCACATCGTTCGTAGTCACGCACATCGGACGGCCCATTGCAGTCCTGGGGATGCCATGGCTCGCGAAAAACAACCCGCGGATCAACTGGGCGACCCGCACCTTCACATTCGGCGACGGCGAGTATCGAGCACCAGTACCAGCTGGCAAAAGCAACCCCACGGTAGGACGAGCGGAGGCGACCACACAAGACAACGCCGCTACCACAGCAGACCTACCAGAACAATACGCCGACTTCTCCGAGGTCTTCGGAGAGGCAGAGGCGGACCAACTACCCCCCCACCGCAAGACGGATTGCCGGATCGACCTACTGCCCGACGTCCCCTTACCTAGACCAAAGATCTATTCGATGACCCCGAAGGAGATGGCAACCCTCCGGGAGTTCATCGATAAAAACCTAGACAGGGGATTCATAGAGCCAGCATGCTCACCGGTCGGAGCCCCGTCTTATTCCGGGAGAAGAAAGACGGGACCCTATGGCTCTGTACCGACTACCGGGGCCTAAACGCGGCTTCCCTGTCCAACAAATATCCCTTACCCCTGGTGAAGGACATGCTCGCCCACCTGTCCACGGGCAAAGTCTTTTCCAAATTGGACCTTCGCGAGGCGTACTATCGCATCCGAATCAGGGAGGGGGACGAATGGAAGACGGCGTTTAACTGCCCCCTAGGCGCTTTCCAGTACAAGGTACTGCCCTTCGGACTCGCGGGGGCCCCTGGGGTGTTCATGCAGCTCATCAATGAGGTACTGCATGAACATCTGTTTAAAGGGGTCCTGGTCTACATCGACGACGTCCTTATTTACACAAAAACACACGAGGAACACGTAACCTTAGTCAGGCAAGTCCTCGACAAGCTCAGAAGGGCGCAGCTCTATGCGAAGCCTACAAAGTGCGAGTTTCACAAAGAGCGCCTAGACTATTTGGGGTATCGAATCTCCGGGGACGGCATCGAAATGGACCCCGCAAAAGTCGAAGCGGTGCTAAACTGGGAGCGGCCCCGCAACAGACGGCAACTACAGAGCTTCCTGGGATTCGCGAATTTCTACAGGTCATTCGCCCGGGGGTTCGCTGAGATAGCCCTCCCCTTAACGGACCTCCTCAAAACCAAAGGGGTGGGGGACACCCGACGCGCCAAGAACCCAGGCACAGTGCTGAATTGGACTCCCGCGTGCCAGACCGCATTCGACAAGCTGAAAGCGCTGTTCACTACGGAGCCAATCCTCGCGCACCCGGACCCAGAACGGCCGTTCGTGGTCCAAGCCGACGCCTCAGACTTCTCCCTGGGAGCCATCCTACTACAGAAAGACTCCACGGGGCTCCTGAAACCATGCGCCTACCTGTCAAGGAAGTTCTCCGAGACAGAGAGGCGATGGCACGTCTGGGAGAAAGAAGCCTTCGCGGTGAAATCGGCACTAGAGACATGGCGACACCTACTCGAGGGAGCCACCCAACCATTCGAGGTCTGGACGGACCACTGGAACCTCGAGGCCCTACGAACGCCTAGACGCCTTAGCCCAAAACAGGTCCGATGGGCCCAATTCTTCAGCCGCTTTGATTTCCAGCTGAAGTTCATGCCGGGCAAGAAGAACTTCCTGGCCGACGCCCTCTCCCGACTGCCCCAAGACGAAGAGCCCGCCCCAGACACCATTGGGACGGTTCTATCCGCCTCGCAACTGGGGATGGCCGTGACCACCCGAAGCGGCGCACGGAGGCAGCTCGACGCTACGGCGCAGCCGACGGCGGGACAACCGGCGACGGAAAGAAGCCAACCGCAACTACCAGGGGGAATGCGCACGGACCTCGCCGCCGCCCTCAAAACCGACCCCTGGTTCCTGGCGAACCCCGACAAGGTAACGATGGCGCAAGACCTGGCATGGGGGGAAGGCAGAATCTACGTCCCGGACTCGCAACGCCAGGCGATCTTGCATAGGTCACACGACGCCAAGCAAGCGGGACACTTTGGGTTCCTCAAGACCCTACACCTAACACGGCGCCAATTCTGGTGGCCCGCGCTCAGGCGAGACGTAAAAACCTACGTGGCGTCCTGCCCAACGTGCGCTAGGGCCAAACGGGCACCAGGCAAACCCGCGGGGCTACTGCAACGGGTGGCAGAACCCTCCCGCCCATGGGAGGAAATCTCTATGGATTTTATAGTGGACCTCCCACCCAGCCAGAAGAAAACGGCCATTTGGGTGGTGAAGGACTACTTCTCAAAGCAGGCCCACTTCATCCCCTGCACGTCGGTCCCATCCTCACAACAACTAGCCAAACTCTTCCTCATCCACGTGTACAGGCTACACGGATGTCCCGCACGTGTGGTGACCGACAGGGGCACACAGTTCACCTCCAAATTCTGGCGGGCCTTCCTGAAGCTGACGGGGACCCAACAGGCCCTATCTACGGCTTGGCATCCGCAGACGGACGGAGCCACTGAGGTTCTTAATGCCACCTTAGAGCAATTTATACGATCATATACGAACTACCACCAAGACGACTGGGCTGAACTGCTCCCGTTCGCCGAAGTCGCATACAACAACGCCGTCCACACGAGCACGGGGAAAACTCCGTTCGAAGTAGTCTCGGGGCGCGACTTCGTCCCCATACCGGAGCTACCTCAACCCCCGGAACCACAGGTGGACGCCAGCGACTGGGGACGGAAGATCGCGGAAGCATGGCCAGTAATCACGGCGGCGCTGAAGGAGGCACAGGCTGCTTACAAAGAGCAGGCCGACAAGCACCGGCGCCAACAACCGACGTTCCAGGCGGGGGATATGGCCTATCTATCCACCAAGTTCCTAAAGTCAACCCAACCCTCGAAAAAACTGGGGCCTAAGTACATCGGGCCGTTCCGAGTCACGCAAATAGTGAACCCGGTAGCAATACGCCTGGACCTGCCACACAACCTCCGGAGGCTCCACCCGGTGTTCCACACCAGCCTCCTAAAACCGGCAACCACCTCCCGATGGCACCCAAGCACGCCACAGCCCGCACCGCTTATGATCGACGGGCAACACCACTTCGAGATAAGGGACATCCTCGACTCCCGCAAGCAACGAGGAACTCTACACTATCTGGTCAGGTGGAAACACTTCCCCCACCCGGAATGGGTGGCGGCGCACAACGTTAACGCGCCTGACCTGACCAGAGCATTTCACCGGGCATACCCCGACAAACCGCAACCAAGGTCAGCAAAACCAAACCCCCCCCCCGCAGGCCTCCCCCCGCCTCCCGTGCCCCAAGGGAAAGGGCCCCCCCCAAGCCCGCGACTTGGGTGGACCTTCCCCCCCCCGGGACTCACTCCCCCCGCCCCGGGCCCACGGGGTGGTGACAAACGATCGCCAGCACCCTCCCCCCGCCCCCCGGCCGCGGGGGAGTGGCAAGCAAGTCAACAGGGCAACCTGGGGGCAACGCCCAAGAGACACAACAAAGGCGACGCACTCTAAATAAGAAAAGAAGGGCCCTACCTGGAGCTGAGAAGCACCCGACCAGCCACGCCTCTCGCCTCGCCGAACTGAGCCAAACAAACAGGGTGTGGTTGGAGCATGCGCACGCCAGGTCAGAACCCGAGCATGCGCACCATGGACACACCCTGGGAAGGCACGTGGTAGAGGGAGGAGCAAAGGGAGGGGCGACAACTACTCCGGCGGGAACTTTGAAAAAAAAAAAAAAAAAAATGTGGCGTTTTGACAGCTCCACGGGGAAAACCCAGAAACCCGGGGGAGAACACTATTCGGAAAGGGGGCAGTATGTCATGAGTGCCGTTGAGCTAAAGTCATCAGCGCAATGGCACTCATGACAATGACAAGGAAATAGGTGAAGGGGTACAAGTTAAGTAGCCATCAACCTACAACGACTAACGGCCAACAAACAATAGCCAAAGGAATCACGGAGCCACCCAAACCATCAGCGGCAATACAACGGGGATCGCCCAGCTGAAAGCAATCAGCAGAAGAATGGAAACCTGATGATGGGCGATCCCGGAAACCCTCACCCACCGGCAGGGCAACGCATGGGACAAAGGGGGGTGACGTGACCGTGAGCGAGGGGGCGCTGACCGGCGCGGGGTATTTAAACCCCGCACCGGCGCGCTCCTGTCACTCTCAGCTTTTTTCTACCAACGCTGTAACTACCCTGCAATAAACCAGAGCCTGAATCGCAAACCAGTGTCTGAATGTTATTCAGGGGGAGGCAGCGCATGACATAAATGCACATTCATCTTAAGGTTAACAAGAGTTCACCGAAATCTTCTAAAATTAACAGAAACGTTTGCTTTCCTATGACAGGTTCATCTACCACAAAGGCTAAGAGTAATCTAGAGACTAGTTGTACTATTAGGCAAGATGAGACAGCTGCCCCAGGCTGAAGATACTGAGACTGCAATCTACCTAGCCTCCCATCCAAGATGGATATAATCAAGATACACAATTTCATCTTCATAAATACACTGAGAGAGGTACCAGAAAGAACATACAAACCCAAAAGATATATTATACCTTAGAGCAAATGTTTATTTCTGGCTCCTTGTAAATTCTTCAGGTCCTGGGACATCCACATCACTGACACTACAGGAGCTGTACTATGGGCCCAGCCAGTATGGGACATTACATTATGGATTATATTGTTCTATCTACTATTCTCAAATAAAAGGTTCTTTTAGGAAGATCTGATTCATGCTCAGAAGTACCATACATATTTATTTGGAGGTGGGGGCACCTGTTGCTCCAGCATAGGCAACAAAATATCTTAGACCAGGCTTACTTCAAGTTTCCAATATTCATAAAACATTTGGGGGAATGACTGAAACAGGCCTGATAAAAAATGCCTTCACCCCTAAGGTTTTTTTTAATTTTTAACTCTTGACTGCCAGCCATATTTTTTTTCCATTTAACAACAACAGAAATGACCCTGCCTTCACAGCACTGATGCCACATTCAAACCTCCCAGGAGTCTGCATCTGGGTTAGAATTGCATGTAAGCTCCTCTTTAGTATGCAACATCACAAGCCTATCCTCCATGTCATGTAATAACCCAGAATATTTTGACAGGATTTGATATAGGATACTCCCTCAGAGCTCAACAGTCAGATCAACCATGTAGAGAGAGCTAGGCAATAAACAGTTACATTTATTTGCTCTGCAAACCCCAAATAGTGCTGGAGAAAACGCCTTTTCTTTTCTACAAGTCAGAAGGATGGATAATTGTTTTTTTAAAAAAATTATCAGTATACATTTTGATATATTATCTCAATAATCCTTAATACATTAGACAATATTCTCTCCTTGCCTCCATATATCATTAGATGAACTCTCTTGGTTGAAATTGCTAAATTAGAGTATCTTCATAATACAAGTATTCTGAAGGTTACAAATATTGAGGTTTCATGCCAATGACAACATTTTTAGAGAAACTAATCTTCTTATAGAGAACTGGTTTGGTGTAGTGGTTAAGGCGCCAGGCTAGAAACCGGGAGACTGTGAGTTCTAGTTCCTCCTTAGACACAAAGCTAGCTGAGTGACCTTGGGCCAGTCACTTTCTCTCAGCTCTAGGAAGAAGGCAATGGCAAACCACTTCTGAAAAACCTTGCCAAAAAAACTGCAGGGACTTGTCCAGGCAGTCTCCAAGAATTGGACATGACTGAACAGGTTAAAAAAAAAACTTATTATATAATCACAATTATAAGCTTACAAACTTAGTCGACCAATTCTGTTTGCCCTTAACTCTCCCATACCATCCCAAAGTATGTATATATGTATTGTACTGTACTCTATACTGTAATTTGCTCTCTCTTAAGTGAGTAGGAAAGTGAAAATATGAGAAAATTATACACACACAGACACAATTAGATAGTAGAGATAATGTGGATAGGGTTTTGTTGTTGTTGCATCTACTTGAATCAGAGCTCTGCTGAAAAATATATCTGTTCTAAAGCATTTCTACTCCGCAGAAAAAATAACAAGGAGAATAAGCCAGGAAACAGAATTTAAGAACATAATACTCCACGCCTGTTACTTGTCTCACATGTTTGGAGCCCACCAGGCAAGAGATAACACAAAGAAAAGCAGAACTGTCTCAAGCTCAGTGCAGGGAATGACATCATAATACACACTATTGCAGCTAATGTTCTTCAAAAACATGACTCACTATCCTTCTGTTATTACAGTCCTTAACCCTGGCCTGCTCTGCTGCCCTGGACTTCTTCCTAGAAAAGATGCTGACAGACTAATTTGCAAAGTACCCTGGAAATCAGTTTACATAGGGCAGGGAGGCTTTCTGAATGTGATACTTGTCAACACCATTGATTAAAACAAGTCACAGTGCATAAGTGTTTGGAACCTGTGCATTCTGGGCAAAATTCTCAGGCAGAAATTCTCCTGCAAGACAGAATGAGCTGGAGGGTTCCCTGTATACAACAGGACTAATTTATCACATGTAATATATATTTAATATACATTCCATATATAAATATATATTACATGTGATAAATAATATATATTTAATATATAAATTGGTATCAAAAGAACATCCCCTCAAGACCACCCTTAGATCCAAAGTCTAAAATAACCAAATTGCATCATAGATTACTAGTAATGCAATGGATGAGGCTAACAGGTTTATTTTAAACAGATTTTCAATAAAATATTTTACAAGTTAGAGAAATGCTGATATGCAGTCTCCAAAATCAGCTTTCTTTTCCTACAATATGTCTACTGTCCTTGCCACACCAAGCAACCTCTGCAAAGTTACAGTATAACCCTGGGTGCTGCAAGGTTGTCAGAGTTGTTGAATGTAATGCAACTGACAGAGATAAAACGAATAATTAGGTGAAGTAACAATACTGGCATTACTTGAGGACTGTAAAATTTGACTGTTGATGCCACTTCAGAGAGGAAGAAAGTTGCCCAATTTGGAGTCAGGGAAAAGATGAGTTTAAACACATATGGGTACCACAGGCCAGATGCTAGATAGGAAAGAAGAGTAAGTGATGGAATTTCAATCTGCCCATTCTGTATACAGAGATGAATTGTTAGCAGAGAAAAACACTTGCTTCAATCATGCTGTGTTAAAAGTGAAACAAAAATCTTATTTCAGAAAGAGAAACTAGTTAAGCGACATTATATATGTGAAAGAGGGACCATATGAGCAGAAAACCACATGGCAGCATTTGGGGCAATACTGCAATCTCCACTTTAAAAGAAATGGAATAGTCATGCAGTATAATAGTAGGAAAGAATGAAAAACCAAGCCAATTGCATTCATTTGATTTAGTTACATTTCTTTGAATTAATGTCATACATGTTTATATCTTTGTCAATCAAAAGTTTTCTAGACAAGTCATGAAATTAAAAACAAAATATAAAAGCAAAAGCAACAGATAAAATAATGAAAAGTCAGTGCCTGTTTCAGTTTGTTCTGAAATGAATGAGTACATTTTTTTTTATTACTCCTCTTAATATTCAATTCTGTTTTAAGGACTGATTTAGCTTTCTTTCTATCATTTTCTTTTCCCAGAATACTTCAGATGATATATTCATGGCATTCTGTCAAGGGGAAGCTTCAGCTTCCACAACAAAATAGTAATCAGGGTGGAGATTTGCCACTGTTATGCCAGAAGATGCTAAAACTGAGGTAACCCCTATGGCACTTAGAACAAGAAAGTGGCAGTCTTCAACAGAGAGCTGCAGTTGGTAAAACACAGTAAAAGAGACACCCGAACAAAGTAACACAATTGAATAAATGTAGTATGGACAAATGAGGCCTTTGTTAGCAAAAACAAATGCATTTAAAAAATAAAATGTCTGCATGCCTTTTTCAGCCCCTAGTGCCCCTAAGACTATAGTAGCTGATCTCAAGAATGGTAGAACTTATGTATTTTCTCTCAACATCTGAAATAAAAACAGAACAAACATGGGGTTGTTCAACTAGTTTATTTGATTCATGCTGGCTAGGGAATTCTGGGAGTTGACGTCCAGACATCTTAAAGTTGCCAAGGTTGAGACACACTGCTTTAGAATAACTTTTTACCTCATATAATCTTCTTGTAGGCACACAAAAAGATGTAAATGAATTGGCTTAAGTAAACTTTTTACTCTCAGCATGAGGGACTGGAACTCCTAAGTACTTTCTTTCACTTTGCCAATACTTACAGATGGACAAATTAGCCTATTTATTTAGGCATTTATTTATTTTAATTTGTAAACAGTCTGATTCTCAATGACTCTATTTCTAATCCATGTCAGTTTTGCATATTCAGTTATTCACCTCACTGCTGAAATAATATAAACAGATTTTATATAATACAATATCACTTTTGATATAGTTTTATGCAATTTTCAGAGAGAATGAGAGAGATTTAGTTTAGTAGTTAGGGCACTGGACAAGGAGTGGGGAGACTTGAATTCTGGTTCTGACTTGGGCATGGAATCGAACTAGGTGACTTTGGGCCAATCACCGTCTCTCATTCTTAGGATGATGGCAATGGCAAACCACTTCTAAGGACGTTGCCAAGAAAACTGCATGGACTTGTTAATGGAGTCATCCGGAGTCAAGACTGACTCAAAGACTATACGCATGTGTGCTTCTGTGCATATATTTGTATGTGTGTGTTTGTGTATTGTCTTCCTCTCCATAATATTTGAATTAAGATCTGAACTCAGTGAAATGCATAATTTGAAAGATGTGTTCCAATTTGTGTTTGATTCCAAGAAATGTAAATTAGATCAGATCATTTTAAAGTGCAGGGCAAATGAAAATCTTTAACATCCCAGTTTATTATTAAGCAACCAAACAACTGATTTCTAAATAAGGTGGTGAGTTCTAGGGTTATGTTTTCAATTCAATGACATGGAAGTACTGCAGCTAGGTAGTTCTACATTCTAGATGTAGTGGTCTTTTTGGGTCACTCTTTGGCTGGTCACGTGCATTTTGTTGGCTATCCACCTGCTCACAATTACTATTTTTTTTTTAATTAAAAACTATGTGGTGGCCAAGCAGCATCAAGCTCAGTTCATTTATTCTAGCATGCCCATGTCTGTCCTGAAGTTTGCTGCTTCCTCCATATATGCTATTCCATGGGTGGACACTTGGGAACTTCTGAGCTATGGAGTCCTACATTTTGATCCTCATGTCTAGTCCTACTTATACCTTCGTGCTAAGGGACTTCAGTTTTCACACTAGAGTGTTTTAAATCCACCTTGGAACTTACTGTGAATATTATCAATGGATAAGCACAAAGATAGAAATCAATATTCACTGTAAAAATTATATCAACCAGCATCACGTTTACTCACCAATTTAAGCCAGTTATTATTTTAGCTGTATCTGCAGAACATGTTAATCATCTCTTGCTTCAGACCCAGCTTTTAATTTCCTGGCCTGAAACAATCCAGTGCACTAAACAATAACAGCTCCTATCATCATGACACCTGTGAAAAGGGATTACTAAGGTGATGACATTCCTACCTAGAAATCAACATTTAACTTCCCCTTCTCTTTCTAAGTAGATCTGCCAATATCCTGCAACTTTTCTATTACTCCTGCATAATTTACTACTACTCACAGTAAATTATGGCAGTATAAGGGAGTTATCTTAGATATATATTTTTTTTTACAAACACAGACCTATCAACTAGTACCTAATCAAGGATTTACAGTTGGCTAATCAACATCTAAGGTCAATCACTCTGTGATTGCGATAGCTAGTATTTTGCTCTAAGGAGCTGGAGTCCAAAATATTTGCCATTTTTTTCTGTCCACTCTTCTTTGAAAAGGGAGAAAGGCCACCAGAGTAAAATGGTTGATTACCAGCGGCAGAGGATCTAAGCTATCTCTTGGGGAGATCAAGGATATGGCATGTTTCAACAAGAATATTTTTAAAAGTGGCTGAGGTCTAAAGGCTGCAAGAGTTTAAATAAACTTGAAATGTACTTCCTTCCCCCCATTTCACAAGCTCCATTTCCTGATTCTTCTTAGCACTGAGAAGAACTCTCAGATACTACAGGAAATGCTCAGTGAAAGACATTTTTAAAGTCTTCAGTACACATCTTTTTTGCAATTTGATTTAAGCTCCCATTTAATTTTTTTTTAGAAATCTTTAGGCAGACAATTCTAAACTAGATTCATAAAGCTATATGTTTGTCACTGGAGAACAATTCTGGAATCACTCTACTTTCTTTGATTTGTAAATGCAATGGGCCAAATTTACTAGTTTTACAAGTTTGCATTATCAAATGCCCCAGCCCCTCAAGGGTAACTGAACTGGAATCTATTAGTACAAGATATTAGAAACAAATAGTTAAAAAATACATAAAGCATGCAAAAAGAGGATGTGGATAATTTCTATACTAAAGCAGACAAAGTCTGCTAGATTATAGCACAAGAAGGCAGAAAGCCACTAAGGTATATGACAGCAGCAATTATCTCAGTTTTTGCTCTCAGACATTATTCCCATCTTGAAAATGAGACTGAATCAACTTCATGCCGGACAGGCTTAGTCAATTTTAAACTAAATGTTATATAGACAGACAGTATCCTATATATATATCTAATGTTTGCAACCCTGCAAACAAATGTAACTAGTCGAGGATAATCTGTAGATTTAGTAACTGTAGTTTTTATTAAGTTAGCCTCATTATGAAGTTGTGGCCCTCCTTTTGATCCAAAATTTTAGAGGAAATAGCAGCAAGGAAATATATGGAGAATACCACAGTGAAGTTTCCTATTGACTGTATCTTACAGACACTTTATATGATTTGATTTATGCTGATTAGCATTAAGCCAGCACTGTGTAAAACATGGCTCATAAGTAAGCCATAATTGGCTAGCTACATACAACATGTTAAAATGTGTAACCTATAGTTTACAAACTATAATAGTTAGGTTCACATAACACTCTTAAGCCAAAATCCATTCCAGTATGTTGGCTTCTTGGTATGATTCAAGCTGCTGGTTGTCACCTCTAAAGCCCTTCATGGCATAGGACCTGGATATCTCCAGGACTGCCTCTCCAATTGTTTTTGCCCATCCAATACGAAGAATTAGTAAAGATGCAATGGAGGCAGGGTCAGGATTGGGAACAGGAGGGCAACTTCTGTGCTGATATGGTTTGTGGCATTTCAAGGATGTGTGCGGGGGGAGGTATAACTTTATTTCAGTAGTGGGGAAAGATCTCCAGTCATTTTGAATAGGTTCATTTTTAAGCAAAAAAAACAAAAACAAAACTCATACACATTTTGTTCTATGGATCCACTTGTGTACAAATGCTCTTTTCTTTCTTTCTTTTTTTAATACTTATAAAAGGGAGCTACAAGTAGCAATCATCTTTTAGAAAGGAAACAGAATACTGTAGCAAATAATACAGAGACAAAATCTTCATAATTGATGGCAGCAAATTGGTATTTCACACTTTCTCACAGATTGTGAGAAAAGCTACCTTCGGTTGATCAAATTAAGCAACTATTAAAAAAAGATTGGAGCACCTGCTCTGCATGACAATTTGGATTTTAAATGCATCTTGTTAGCTTAGCAGCTTTATAAGCATGAGCAGGCCTCTATAGAGAAGCACAGTTTTCAGAAAAGGTGCAAACATCATAATTATCTCCTGTCCTCCTGTGCATGTCTTGATTGTCCAGAAGAGAAAGCACCAACACAGAGCTACTTCCTCCTAATCAGCAGTTGCATCCTACCTCTTTCAGTGTTAAGATGAAATGTTATTGTTTCTACAAGCCTGTGGTCTCTACTGTTTATCCTTTGATCCAGGGTCCAGGGTCTCAAAATATATTGCAATATTCCCCTGTACAATAACCCGAAAGAAAGAAAGAAAGAAAGAAAGAAAGAAAGAAAGAAAGAAAGAAAGAAAGAAAGAAAGAAAGAAAGAAAGAAAAACTCTGGATCTTAGATAGTTGTTTCTTCTTACAATGAAACTGAAACTGCAAGTTTGATAGCACACCTAATTGTATTAAAGGCAGTGAAGGAAAACAGAAGAATGTCAGTTACTTAGTTCATAATTTCATATCTTATAAGCAGTTTATATGAAGTAATGTAAAATATCATTACTGCTGCAAATATGGAAGAAAAATTTAGAAAGACACAGAAAAGGCTCTTTTGAACTACTCCTTAAAGAAACAAATGGAGTATAAAAGCTCACACATATTTATAGAGTAACTTGTTTGTTTGTTAATTAGGTTTATATCCAGGAGCTCAAGACAGCACTGTGAATCCTGTAAATGTAAGTCTCCTAAATTCTAGTTAGGTTTATAAGCCTGGCATTATAAACTGAAATCAGGATTTTTTTTACTGCTATTGTGGTTGAACCAACTTGTTATGACTGGAGAACATACAACTTTGACTTTTACTCCCAAAATATACTCTTCTTATACTAAACATAATTTTAATCTCCACTCCCACCCAGACAGAATTTCTTCTTCCAAGGAATAACACTGATGCTGCAATTAGCCACATTTTATTTATTTATTTATTTATTTATTTAAATAATGTATATAGCTGCCCATCTCACAACAGGGACTCTGGGCAGAGTACCAAGATTAAAGCGACAACTACAGTATCCACACATAGCCCATGTGGGGTTAAAACCCACATCAACAGCAGAGCTCACCCAATCGCCTGGCATAAATGTGTGGGACAACACACTGGAAACAGTTCTAGATATCTTAGTATTTGACATCCCATATGGGTTCTGTTGCATTATTCATAGTGACAACTTGTGTTATTTTAGGAACTGGGTTTTATCTTTATTTACATTAATATAATAAGGTGATGTTTTACATTCCATGAAATTTAAAATACATATTAAATATTCAGCATACTTGTCAGTCAGAAGTACTGTAGTAAAACAACCCTCCCCAACCAGTATCCTGTAGGTTTAACCAATTCCCTGCCACCCTAGAAAGTATCCAATTTAGGAAGGCCACAGGACAAGTATGATTATAGGCATGGAGATAGACAACACACCATACAGAGTAGGATGGATTCAGTACAGGATAGAGTGGGCCCTACAATGACTTCATCTTACTCCAGATCCAAGCTACAAGTAACTATATTCCTCAGTTGTGTGACTGTCACAAAACGTGAAGTGATATACAGAGCTGGAGTGGGGGTGGGGAGCATATTGTGCAGGCTTCTACCAGACTAATCTTACATCCTTTTTTTGAGAGGATAATTGGTTTTTCTGGGGAAGCAAAATGCAGTAAAGCATTTACTGCAATACCAGATAGCAATTATTAATGAAACTGGAGAACATTATATACAGTAAGAAAAAGAAGAAACTGGTTAAATGCAAAGAAAGTGAAAAGGAGTATTATTAAAACACAAATCTTGACATTGGAGAGAAGTTCAGTGTTTCTCAGAGATCAGTCCAGATCTTGGAGAAAGAAGTAGAAATATACCAATGAGATTTGGTGATGATACTAAGTTAGAAAGCATTGCCAATATCATGGAGAATCAAATAGAAATAAAGAAAAAGCAAAGACATCCATTAGATTTTATAGCTACGGTATGGCAAAACATCAGTTGCATTTGTCCCATGGTGCTCCACTGAAAGCAATTGCATGGGAAGTGTAATGACTGCAAGATATGAATACAATATGGTGACAAGACATTTTGTGTTAAAGCAGCACTTCAATAACTTTGCTTTGATGACTATCTGATGTTTTCTCTTGCAACACACAGATATTATAAATGGCTAGCCTTACAGTATGCTGTTGTCAGTTGGAGGTGAACAAAACCTATGGCAACCCTCCTCATGCTAATGTCTCCCAATATATTGTGAAAGGTCATTTGTGGTTACTGGAAATATATGCCTTTACAAAGAGTTCCAGTGAATATGGCAGCATACCATATAGCATCACTGCAAAAAGTTTCAAAACCCTACAGAATATTCCTCAAAGTGCTTCAAAGTGTCTATACAGTAATGGATACTCATATGGTAAGCTTTTTAAATAGTGTAGCTACTCCCTATGATTGCTTTAACATACATTCTAATCCATAAAATATTAAATAAGATGTAATGTGCTGTGGACACTAGAAAGCAGGATCCTTCCATCTTTGCTTCATATCCTAGAAGAAGTAGGATATTTGTGTTACTTCACAATAGAAAAAAGGGACAATCCATGTAGTATTACCTAGAGTGCAAAATATAGAATACTAATTGCAGTACTGAATTTCCATTGCAGAATGGTGTGGATCATCAAAGGTAGCATAACCACACTTCTTTCTTCTTTTACTATGTCACCCTCTTATCTCTGGCATTCTGCATCCTTGAGCACTGTTCAGATTAGTAAGCATTTTTGTGATGAATCTCAGAATTATGAGCATATTGTTCATGCAGACGTGTGCAATGTCCATATGTGCCCTAAGAAAATAATTCTGGTTTCTAAATATACAGTATTTTCCTAAGCAAGCTATCCTATACAGACTGGGGTTACCCATCCATTGAACTTAAATGTGGCTGTTTGGTTATGACTTAGTACTACAAATCCAGTTATTGTGATCAGTCATGGTTGATGGCTTAGAATGTGCTGTGAACCCAGGCAGCTATTGTTTAATAAACCATGGCTTAGCTCAAGATATATACCAGGTTACTCAATCCAGAACTCTATATATGAGTGGTGATTGCTAACTGAGAGATACCAGAGATAACCAATGGACTCCATGGGTAACTTCAATCCATATGCATCACAGCCTCATTCTTAACCACCACAGCATATATTTCTATATGTATCAGACCAGACTGAAAGGGAAAGGAATAGATCCTATGGCCAGTGAGTTCTTTTGTTTATTTTGCCCATGCAGTAAAGAGCAGAAAGAAAAAAAGGGTGCAGGCACAGAAGAACAATTGAAATGCTTTAGCTGTGCCCTTGACAAAGGAATTTCCAAAACACTTTGGCTTTTTACATTATACAGTAAGGTAAGACCCCAAGAAATCCCTGAAAACTCAAGGTATCATCTGAACCAGAGGCCAAATTGCAAGACTCAAAAAAATGAAGACATTCTGTCCTTTCACATTTTAGCTATAGCTAAAAGGATGGATTCAAAGCAATGTTATTCAACCTTGACAACTTTAAGATGTGTGGACTTCAACTCCCAGAATTCTGCTGGAAGTTGAAGTCAGTGCTGGCTGGGGAATTCTGGGAGTTGAAACCTACACATCTTAAAGTTGCCAAGGTTGAGAAACCCTGATTCAGAGCATGAACGATTTCTAATGCCCATTCCTGTTGGTAGTTTGTGCTTATAGAAATCTATTCCTCTAAGTGCACTGTTAGAAGAGTATGACCAATTCCTATGACCAGCTCCAATGGAGGACAGAGAAGGGGAGAAGATAGCAATGGCTTGCTTTTGACAGTTTCCGCAAGATGCAAGTTTGCATTATAGCCTTAAATTGCTCTTAAAATCAGCTCCTTCCCATTACTGTCTGCCACTCCCTTCAAGTTCTAATATCACTAACACTGCAAAAGAAAAAATAGCCCCTCTTGGATTCAGTCAATGCAGAGGGCACATATACCATTCTGATAAAAGATGTGCTTATAGCAGTAGAACTGCACAAGCAGCAGCGTAGGAGGGGGGTATCAGGCAAAGATAGTTCACACACACACACACACACACACAGACCCATTTTCTGCTTATTGCTGATAGGCTCCAACAGACTGCTCATACACTTCCATTTGATTGGTCTTCCCTCCTCACCTCAGTCCCCTTATCGTACAGTGATTGCAGCATTCAAAACACTTCAATGAAGCTTTTGACATTTCCACCACACGCATATCCTCATGCCCTGCAGTAACTAAGTTTAAAGGACTTGCAGCTGAAATAACATATATACGTCCTCTGACTCCTCTTTTCCTGTTGCTTCCCCGGTGTGACATTATAGACCGTGATGAAAACCTGTCTACATTATGCAAATCAAGACAGCTGGCAAAAAGCTGCACAACTGACTGCATTTCTAAGGCTGAAGGAAAAGCTCTATACAACACTACCTCCCTAAAGTCTGGGACCGACGTCCATACTAACCAACTTGAAAATACATTAAGTAAACATTTTAATTTTCCTCTGAACCATCAGTCTATAAACCTGGATTTTTTAAAAACAATAAAATCCTGAATTTCTTAGGAAAAGAAATGTTATTTGCCAAATACCAGGTTCTTTGCTTATTTGCTCTGGCCACAATGCATATGCTTTAATATTTTCTGACAGTACTCCTGTAACATCCTCTGTGTATTCAGAAACTTCACTTGGTTCAGAAGGCTGGAACCAAATTATTATTATGACTAGCTAGAGATAGCATGCTTCACTGGCTATTAGTATGTTCCAGCTATCATTTAACCCTACCTTGGTGCAAACAATCTTTTTCAAATTGAAGGCCATGCTTGGCTTTTGGGTGGTATGCCAGGAACCATGATCCAACAAAAGAAAGGCCAAATTAATAACAACAATGGTCATTGCAAAAATAAATTGTTGTTGTTTATTCGTTTAGTCACTTCCGACTCTTTGTGACTTCATGGACCAGCCCACGCCAGAGCTTCTTGTCGGTTGTCAACACCCCCAGCTCCCGCAGGGACGGGTCCGTCACCTCTAGAATATCATCCATCCACCTTGCCCTTGGTCGGCCCCTCTTCCTTTTGCCCTCCACTCTCCCTAGCATCAGCATCTTCTCCAGGGTGTCCTGTCTTCTCATTATGTGGCCAAAGTATTTCAGTTTTGCCTTTAATATTGTTCCCTCAAGTGAGCAGTCTGGCTTTATTTCCTGGAGGATGGACTGGTTTGATCTTCTTGCAGTCCAAGGCACTCTCAGAATTTTCCTCCAACACCACAGTTCAAAAGCATCGATCTTCCTTCTCTCAGCCTTCCTTATGGTCCAGCTCTCGCAGCCATATGTTACTACAGGGAACACCATTGCTTTAACTATGCGGACCTTTGTTGTCAGTGTGATGTCTCTGCTCTTAACTATTTTATCGAGATTTGTCATTGCTCTTCTCCCAAGGATTAAGCGTCTTCTGATTTCCTGACTGCAGTCAGCATCTGCAGTAATCTTTGCACCTAGGAATACAAAGTCTTTCACTGCTTCTACATTTTCTCCCTCTATTTGCCAGTTATCAATCAAGCTGGTTGCCATAATCTTGGTTTTTTTGAGGTTTAGATGCAAGCCAGCTTTTGCACTTTCTTCTTTCACCTTTATCATAAGGCTCCTCAGTTCCTCTTCACTTTCAGCCATCAAAGTGGTATCATCTGCATATCTGAGATCGTTAATGTTTCTTCCAGCGATTTTAACTCCAGCCTTGGATTCCTCAAGCCCAGCTTGTCGCATGATATGTTCTGCATACAAGTTGAATAGGTAGGGTGAGAGGATACAGCCCTGCCGTACTCCTTTCCCAATCTTAAACCAGTCCATTGTTCCGTGGTCTGTTCTTACTGTTGCTACTTGGTCGTTATACAGATTCTTCAGGAGGCATACAAGATGACTTGGTATCCCCATACCACTAAGAGCTTGCCATAATTTGTTATGGTCTACACAGTCAAAGGCTTTAGAATAGTCAATAAAACAGAAATAGATGTTTTTCTGACACTCCCTGGCTTTTTCCATTATCCAGCGGATATTGGCAATTTGGTCCCTAGTTCCTCTGCCTTTTCTAAACCGGGCTTGTACATCTGGCAATTCTCGCTCCATGAATTGCTGAAGTCTACCTTGCAGGATCTTGAGTGTTACCTTACTGGCATGTGAAATGAGTGCCACTGTTTGATAGTTTGAATATTCTTTAGTGTTCCCCTTTTTTGGTATGGGGATAAATGTTGATTTTTTCCAGTCTGATGGCCATTCTTGTGTTTTCCAAATTTGCTGGCATATAGCATGCATTACCTTGACAGCATCATCTTGCAAGATTTTGAACAGTTCAGCTGGGATGCCGTCGTCTCCTGCTGCCTTGTTATTAGCAATGCTTCTTAAGGCCCATTCAACCTCACTCTTCAGGATGTCTGGCTCTAGCTCACTGACCACACCGTCAAAGCTATCCCTGATATTGTTATCCTTCCTATACAGGTCTTCTGTATATTCTTGCCACCTTTTCTTGATCTCTTCTTCTTCTGTTAGGTCCTTGCCATCTTTGTTTTTGATCATACCCATTTTGGCCTGGAATTTACCTCCGATGGTTCTGATTTTCTGGAAGAGGTCTCTTGTCCTTCCTATTCTATTGTCTTCTTCCACTTCCGCGCATTGCTTGTTTAAAAATAATTCCTTATCTCTTCTGGCTAACCTCTGGAATTTTGCATTTAATTGGGCATATCTCCCCCTATCACTGTTGCCTTTTGCTTTCCTTCTTTCTTGGGCTACTTCTAGTGTCTCAGCAGACAGCCATTTTGCCTTCTTGGTTTTCTCTTTCTTTGGGATGTATTTTGTTGCTGCCTCCTGAACAATGCTGCGAACCTCTGTCCAGAGTTCTTCCGGGACCCTATCTACTAAGTCCAGTCCCTTAAATCGATTCTTCACCTCCACTGCATATTCCTTAGGAATATTAGTGAGCTCATATCTAGCTGATCTGTGGGTCTTCCCTAATCTCTTTAGCCTGATCCTAAATTGTGCAAGAAGAAGTTCATGATCTGAACTACAGTCAGCTCCAGGTCTTGTTTTTACCGACTGTATAGATGCCCGCCACCTTCGGCTGCAAAGGATGTAGTCAATCTGATTTCAGTGTTGTCCATCTGGGGAAGTCCATGTATAAAGCCATCTCTTAGGTTGTTGGAAGAGAGTGTTTGTTATGCAGAGTGAATTGTCTTGGCAAAATTCTATCAGCCTATGTCCTGCTTCGTTTTGTTCTCCCAGGCCATGCTAACCTGTAATTCCAGGTGTCATTTGACTGCCCACCTTAGCATTCCAGTTGATGAAAATAACATCTCTTTTAGGTGTGTTGTCCATTAGGTGCTGCAGATCCTCACAGAACTGCTCTACTTCAGCTTCTTCAGCATCTGTGGTTGGGGCGTATATTTGGATCACTGTGATGTTAGATGGCTTGCCCTGAATTCAAACTGAGATCATTCTGTCGTTTTTTGGATTGTATCCAAGCACTGCTTTAGCCACTTTACTATTAATTATGAAGGCTACTCCATTTCTTCTGTGGTCCTCTTGTCCACAGTAGTAGATCTGGTGGTCATTTGATGTGAAGTGGCCCATTCCAGTCCATTTCAGTTCACTGATGCCCAGAATGTCTATCTTTAATCTTGACATCTCTCCAAGAACCACATCCAATTTGCCCTGGCTCATAGATCTTACATTCCAGGTTCCAATGGTCTGTTGATCCATAGAACATCGGATTCGCCGTTCACCACCAGCACTGTCGGCCGCTAGCCGTCCTTTCGGCTTTGAGCTAGCTGCGTCATCACGTCTGGGGCTAGTTGAACTCATCCTCTGTTCCTCCCCAGTAGCATTTTGACCATCTTCCGACCTGGGGGTCTCATCTTCCGATGGTATACTGACATATCTCTGGTTGTACTGATCCATTAGTTTTCACGGCAAGAATACTGGGGTGGGTTGCCATTACCTTCCCCAGGGATCGCATTTAGTCTGACCTCTCTGTCGTGACCTTCCCGTCTTGGGTGGCCCTTCACGGTTTAGCTCATGGCTTCATTGAGATGCTCAAGCTCCAGCACCACAACAAGGTAACGATCCTTTGCTGAAGCAAAAATAAATACCCCCCAATACACAATTAAATGTTACAAGGAATTATATCCACAAAATTTGGCAGCAAAATGGTAGGAGACTCCTGGGATGACAATGAGTTTTTCTGGGAGAGTAGGATTGTACAAGCCCATGTGTTCTGCCCTAAAAAGTTGGGTTCACCTATTCAAAAGACCATGATCTCTCCCATGAGCCTACCTCTAGGTGCCTCTTTCAAACTGACTACCTTCAGTGACACATCTGACAGGAACACCCTATGGAACACCCTGTGGAACACTCTTCCCCCAGAGGTGAGGCAGGCCCCCACTCTCCTGGTCTTCTGGAAAGGGGTGAAGACTCTGCCATCTCGCTTGGGGTGGAAGGGAGGTAGCCAATCCTGGGGATGCTTAGCGCCCTAAAGAGGCTCCTGTGTATTTATGAATTTAAACTAAGAACTTTTAATATCGCCATCCTGGATTTTATATTTATATTTGTACTTTTATGTAAGATATACTATTTTTATTGTATTTTAATCTGCTTTTAGTTTTAGTCTTACTGTAAACCGTGCAGAGTCCCTCTTTTGAGGGAGATGGGCGGTGACAAAACTTGAAATATAAATAAATAAATAAATAAATAAATAAAGAGACCGCTTTATTGGTGACTGCTCCCACATTCTGGAACTCCATGCTAAAGGAAGTCACACTAGTTCCACTGCTGTTATACTTCTGCTGGTAGGCAAAAACATTTTATTCAGGTAAGACTTTAGCAAAGAAGTTGGTCTGTTATCTGGATGTTGTCTATTCTGCTCATGTGTACTTAATAATGTTTTATATTTTAAATTCTCTAATTATGTTTAGTTCTTTATCTCTACAGGGGACTGCCCATCTGAACCAATAACTTTTGTTACATTTCCTATACCAATAAATTTTGGGAGTTGTAATCCAACCCTTCTGAAGGAACTGAATAACATCCAAGGGGACCTTCCCACCAGCTTGTATCTTCCCCTATTATAGCTTCTGGCCCTCCCTAGCTTTATGAACGCCATTAACCTTTTGAAAGTGGTCCGACCTCTGATAAGAGCTATCTATCTGTTCTCCTGCAGAACTCTGGACAGAAGAGAAGGAAAGCAGGTGGCAAAAAGCAAGAGACAGGTAGGGAAGAATGGCTTACACAAATTTGGTCTTCCCTGCATTCACATCAGTCCTGAGAGTCCTTTTACCCAGAAGAATGTCACTCTGATTGTGGGAGGCTCCAACCCCAGAGTGGGAGGGGTAATTTTCAGCAGTAGAACTAGGGATCTGGAAATTTGTCCAACTTTGTTACATTTCCTATACAGGTAGTCCTCATTTAGTGACTGCCCCATTTAGCGACTGTTCACAGTTAAGTTGGTGATGAAACAGTAACTTTGTGACCAGTCCTCACATTTACAACCTTCACAAGTCTGTAAAACAAAGGAAACCTGAAGTAAGACTGTAAATGATGGTTTTATTTAGTGACCATTTTGTTTAACAATTGAGTTGCCAGTCCCAACTGTGGTTACTAAATGAGGACTACCTGTAATCCTCCTTTTCATGTAGTGTTCAACAGATCAATTCCTACTGAAGATAATCTCTGGCATGCAATCTCCTACTGAACATACATTTGGAAGGAAGGGGGTTGTTTTATAAACAACAGTTCTCTCCTTCTGCCTTTCCTCTTAGCTTTTTATTTCTGATTTTTAAGCCAGCATATACACTAAAGGTAGAAAATACTTAGAAAGGAAAGTGAGGCAGGACAAGTGTTTGTTTTCACAACACTCAAACCTACAGTGCTCTTTAGAATGCCTTTCCAGTTGGGCATCTCCCAGATTTGTCGCCCCCAAATTCCAATAATTCCCAACCAGAATAGGCAATAACCACTTGCTTGGAGGATAATGCCAGCTGGGAATTTTGGGAGTTGTAATCCAACCCTTCTGAAAGAACTGAATAAGCTGGCTTAATTGGAAGCATAGATGACTAAAAAGCAAACAGTATTAGCTTTTGCCTTGCAACAACTGTTTTAAAAGCTGCTGTGTGGCAATGGAATTTGATATTCACAATAGCAAACAATACAATTCTACATTTCTCAGGCTTAAAAAAAAAACTGGTCCAGCACCTCAGGTGCAAAACACTAACATGCAGAAGATATGCACCACCTAGTGAAGAGTGTCTGTAGCACTGCCCTCGTATGAACTGGGCATCTCTGCTCTCATGATGCATTTTGTACAACGTGTGCCTCCCCTTTGGCAGAGGAAGAAACTATTGCCAAAATGGCAGCCCCTAATATGTGTACTCCGTCTAGTATTTTTTGGACAAAGCCTCTTTCCCAACCCATCTCCTCCAACTCAGCGAAGACCAGTTAACAGACCAGAATGGCAGACAATACCGTGATTTCAAAGCACAATCTGAGAAACAGACTCTCTCTCCCCTTCCTAAAGCACAGCTCCTTATTCAAAGCAAACAGAAACTATATTAGATGCAGTTTCCTGATTGCTTTAAATTAAAGCTCAAGTGTGCATGCACACACAAAGGAGATTGCATCCTCACTGGTGAGAGGCAACACAAAAAGGGAAGCACCTTGGGAAATATGCCTCTGCATTAACACCACCCTTTCCCTGCAACTGGAAACAATTGCCAGGCTTCAGGTGAAGAGAGAACAGAGGCTCCTGCAAAGAACTTGTATTTGACTTTAACTGCACAGACAAAATGTAGGGAGTTGCAGTATTAGGCAAGAGAAAGAGAGAGATGGATGAATATGAAACAACCTTGCTGATGCTATTCATCCAGGACACTGCAAAGCCAGATGGGCCCCCAACCCCACCCTAAATGGAGAAGCTATCAGGCACCACATATGATGGATGAAAGAACAAAAACTGAAATAGGAAAAATTAATTGCCAGCAAAGAAAACAGAAGCTAACAAGGGAAAGGAATCAACTGCTGGCCCACATGGAAACCTGACAGCGAGATATTTATCAGGAACAATAATAACGAAGAGGAATGGAGTGAAGTGACAGACATGACAGAAAGGAAAGGCAGAAAAACACAGGGCAAATGTGCAAAATACAGGAATTCCTTGTTTCTCTTGCTTTAGCTGCTGCCTGATTGGGGGGGAGAGAAAGGGCAGTCCCCCTGTTCTTCCAAGACAAATACTAAAACCCCACTCTTTTACCTACTTAATAAAAACAGCACAAAATCTGCTTCTGTAGGGTGGGGAAAGAACTGAAGAAGCAGAGGGCAAAAGAGATGGATTTGTCTAATTACCAACATTTTTGTGTGCATGTGATTAGCCGCCTCAGCACCCAGACAGGTCCAGCAATTGGACAGTGGAGTTCTGCTCTGGGTCACCCACTGCAGCGCTAACAAAGAGCAACAATGCCCATTGGCGTATATTAGACACACAAAGATAAAGGGAACGCGAGACAACTTCTCCAGCCGTCGCAGCGACAGAGCTCAGCTGCTCCTGAGCCTGGAGGAAGTGCAAACCCCTCTTCCAAATGAGGGCCGTGCAACACTCTGACGGCCAGCAAAACGCGAGTCTGCAGCTCCAAGGGCAGAACAGTGGCAGCAGGCAAGCAGCCTGTCCCCCGCAATAGCAAAATGCACAAGGCGCCCTGCACGAGCCGCGCATCTTTACGAACACGAAACAACAGATTTCCAGGCAGGCCTGGAACGAGTTTGAGGAAACCCCTTTTGTTCGCTCTTTCCATTCACCTGCAACAAAAGTTACCCCCAGCAAAACCCCTCTGTCACCAGCTCACCTCACGGCCACCTTGACGCTGCAACTGTCACCCTGGGCGGCCATTCCCTTCTTCTTCTCTTCCCTCGCCGCCGCCGCCCCGCACCGCAGGAGAGCGCTGCCCCTCAAGCACCATGGAGCTCGGTGGGGCCAGGGCCAAGGCGGGGTTGCGGCTCGGCTAGGAGCAGGAGGCTCGGAGACTGCCCGAGTCGAAGGAGGGCATGCTGAGCCCCTCTCGGTCGCGCGCGCTCTTCCTCTCCGGGGAGAGGAGGAGAAGGCAGCCGCGAGCAGGCGAAAGCTTAGGCAGCAGCGTCTCCCCTTCCCATCCTGCCCGCCGCGGCAGCAGCGGGACTGCGGAGGGAAAATTAGCTGTAAGCAAGCCTGAAGCCTAGCGGGAGGGGGGCGGGGGGTGGGAGGCGGAAGGAGGGGCGCCAGGACTCAGAGGCGGCCACGCCCACCCCCCGTCAAGTCAAAAGGTGGAGGAGGGAGTTAGGCCGTGGCGGGAATCATGAGAAGAGACACGAGGGAAAGAGGAAAAGGGGCAAAGGGGCTCGCGGTCTGAAGGATCTTTCGGTGCCAGGTCCAGCGGCTTGGAGTTTTAGAGCGCCGCCGCTTAAGAGCGCGGTCTCGGAGAATAGCTTCCGTTCGTTCTAGCCGGCCAGCTCTAGAATAATATTCCCGGAAGAGTGTAAACAGCTTGAAAACGAAGTTACTACAGAGGTCGCATGTAAGCATGAAATGTGGCATTTTTCACATAGATGAACGATGGGCTTTTGCGGTTGTATTCACGTGATTAGCTGAACCATGGTTACTACATTAACCCAAGGTTCTGTATTTGAATGACACCATAAACTACAGAGGCTGGGTTTCCCCTAATAGGTGTAGTTGGCTAACTGGGTAACTGGGTTCGATGCATTGTGTGACTATCACAGCTCGTGTCTTGCTTTGGTGGGAATTTCCATTTAACGTTGTGGATTGGGTTTGTACAACAGATTAGGCTAATATGTGGCTCTATCAGTTTTAGTAAACTGTATTGTGCAAATACAGGCAGTATCGCACACACATACTTGGATGTAAAGATTTACAGAATGCAATCTCTTAATAGGTAAGTACAGTATACTGTTCTGTTGCTACAATACCTAGTATCACCTCCTTTCTTATGGACTGGAAGCCAAGATGTGACCTCCATTAGTTGAAGACTGAGATTCTACTGGGTTATCCAGTATTGGGTGCTTATGAACACATTGCTCATGTTACATTGGTAAAACAGGTATGTTCCTGCAGGGCATTCTTCTTCAACCTAGTGGCCAGCAGCCAGCATTGGCAAACATACATTGAGGATATTACCTTATTTATTTATTCTACTTGGGGAAGGCTGCTTTACAGTTAAATAAATAAAACATCCACTCTGCAACATTGTAAAACATAGGTATGAAGATCATAGAACTGTGAAGTTGGAAGGGACCAAAAAGATGGTGTAACCCAGTGTTTCCACACCAGAGCAATTTCAAGACAAGTGGACTTCAATTCCCAGAATTCTCCAGCCACCATGGCCATTATTAAGAGTTCTGGGAATTGAAGCCCACACTTCTCAAAGTTGCCCACATTGGAAAATAGTAATATTGATCTAGTCCAACTCTTTGCAATGTGCAAAAAACCCCAGTTATACCTAAATGGAAGTGGCTGTTCAGACTTTTCCAACAAAAACCTCCAAATATGAGACTGTGCAACCTCCATAAGTAGATCATTCTACTGTTGTACAGATCTGTCAGGAAGTTTTGCCTTATGTGTTTTTCCTTGTAGATGTTAGTGGTAATAACATTCTAAGTCATAAACCAGGGTGGGTAGCTTGAAATGCAAAGACCTTCCTGTAGCTTCAGTTGCATAAAATCTTTGGCATTTTTCCTGCCATTTTGAAGCAGGAAACTAAGAGAAATTTTAGCTCCCATGTACCACATATGAGCTGCAGAAATCTAGATGACCATTAGATGGCAGCAAAAAATTAGCATTCTTTGTTGGGATTTTGAGGATTTTTGTAGCCCAGTTTTGGAAATCAAAAATAATACCTTTAAAAAGTGAAGATCTGGTGACACTATGCCATAAATTGATGTGGTTCTGCTAGAATCATCTTATGGGTCTACAACATGTTAAATTTCAATTTGTTTTTAATCATTTATTAAATAAGCCACAGCTAAAATGATTTATTAAATAAGCCACAGCTTTGTATAATTTTTATATTATACACAGTCAACATCAAACAAATAACATTATGACAAGGTGTTGTGTAAACCCACCCATTTGTAGTTTAGTCACTAGCATGATGTGTAAACCAGATCAAAGAAACATCCCAAGACTCCCTCTATTAAACATACACACAAAGACAAATCCTGGTTCTACCAGTTTTCAGGTCACCTCACTCACTATGGCCTTCACTTTCCCATAAAATATAAAGTGCAGGCCTTCAGCAAACACCTTAACATAAAATAAAATACAGTTCACATACCACAATAGTTGAGTTTTCACAAAAAACCAAAATCAATCAAGCATGTTGTATGAACTTTGTCTATCCACCCATAGCCATGATTTTAAGGTGGTTCTTTCCCTGTTAGTGACCAGGAAAGAAGCATTCTTTTCACAGTTGGCTGTGGTAGAAATTCTGAATTTTACCTTGGTCAGGTGAGTCACACAAACATATGAAGCAAAACATGACAATCCCCATTTCCACAGAGCGTATGGAAGGATTGACTTCATGAAGCTAACCTACTTTTCTGGGTTCACATGACCATAAACTAATTATATAGGTTGTGCTTGTACAACCTGCAAGTCTGAGTTCATCAGATTGTGATTCAGGATGCTGGGTGAACAGGGCCCCTAGACAGAAAAGGATTTGGAAGAGGGCTCCCTGGGTTCAGCACTCTGTAAGAACAGAGGCACATACCAGCAACAGCACGGAAGTGAACAGAGTGTTAAATTATGAAAATATATAGCTGCTTCATCGCAGTTGCATCAGAAATACATTTATGTTTTTCAGCCTAAGTTTTGGCAACATGCCATTTATCTTCTTCAATACATTATGGGAAAGACGGGTATGGGAAAAGAGGGTGTGATTAAATGCTAAAGACTCTGGATGTTGGATTTCTATTTTAGAAGATACTATAAATAATTTGTTCCAAGTAGCTGTATTGATTGAATTAAAACAAATCTGGTTGCTATAGTTTGTCTTTCTGTAAGCAACATCGCAGTATAATCAATGAGCTACATTCTTTACTGCAAATGTTTAATCTCTTTTTCATATCCAAATATTGAACCTTGGTCCTCCAAGGTCCTTGGAACCTTCTAACAGAAAACTCTGTATTCAACCAGGTCTAACTATCCTTGAGCATTCTTTGAGGTGTCCACAGATATCTGCAAACCATGATTAAAAAAAAGTCAAAATGATGGTCACAACAGTGCAAAGCTCAGCTCGTTTTTTTAAAGCATGCATAGAAAAATTGGGCAGAGCTTTGATCACACCATCATGGCTGCCATCTTGATTTTTTTGACCACACCCTGCAGATACCCCTGGTATCATACAACTAATGCCTAGCTTTCCAGCAAACAGTTTCTTCTAGGAATCTGTCTCCAGATATATGTCTCTCTTGTTTGAGTTAATGGTCTTGCCTGTATCTTTGTTAATATGTAATCACAATGTTGAGGGTAAGGGTGAGCAAACCTGTACTGTATAACATTATTCCACTTGTAATGGGCTGTTAGAGAGCCAGTTTGGTGTAGTGTCATTTATACAGTATGGGGAAGGACATGCTACATTTTAGCATTAGGCTAGAAACCAGGAGACCATGAGTTTTAGTCCTGCCTTAGGCATAAAGCCAGCAGGGTGACCTTGGGCCAGTCACACACACTCAGCCCTAGGAAGCAGGCAATGACAAACCACTTCTGAAAAACCTTGCCAAGAAAACTGAGGGACTTGTCCAGGCAGTTGCCAGGAGTCAAGAGTGACTCAAAGGCGCGCACACACAAAAGGGCTGTTAGTGGTGAATGACATAGACTGCATATAAAAACACATCAATACTGGATTTATTATGGATTTTGTGCTGATCATTATGCAAATTTAAGTGAATTTTTTTCTGCATTTTTAAAATCTTGTATGTGGTTTGTAATGCTGCAAATTACTTGTTATCTTCTTCAGCTGATGCTCAATTTGATTGAGGCAGATCAGAGAAAATGTCCATATTCCAGTTAATTGTCAATAACTGTCCCATCGTATTTGGTTCACTGAATTAAAAGGTTCTGTAGAAGCAGTTTATTAGGATAAGATCATAATTATACATTGCGTTTGTCAGTGTACTGCAAGCACACTATAAAATGTGTGGAGCTTGGTAGATTCATCATATTTTTACATGGGTTGACACATTGGTTGTTTAAGAATGATTTTTTGAGGATGCTAGTTTTGAATGCCTAACTAGAGATCACAGAACTACTTACCATAGTGGAGCAATAGGTCACTTTCTTTTTTGTTGTTGTGTTCACACTACATATACAATAAGAAACCTCAGTGAGTACATACGTGGTCCAAAGTTAACTCCTCCCCATGGGACAACTTTTTAAATGAGGGTTCAGACTTAACATGTTGTTTGCACTCTGAAGAGCTGCCATGTCAAACCAAAAGTATCGAATTATCATTCAGTCGTATCCGACCCTTGGTGATTCCATAAGCCAGCTCTCTCCATGTACCAAAAGTATAGCCTCTTGTTAAAGCAACCCAAGGCAGAGGTTACTTGAAGTTCAAACAACACAGTAAATATGAAAACTCAGTTTAATAACTGCACATAGAAAGCTTAAAAGGGTGCCAATTCATGCTTACTGAGGTTTCTAATGGTGTCATGCAAACACACCTGAGATTAGTAACTGCATGTCAGCAAGCATCTTCTCAATAAAGGTTTTAATTACATCATACAACATGCTAAGCATGGCTTAATATTAATCCTAGCGAACTGTTCTCCATAGGGTCATAAAAAAATTGGAAGCAACCAAATGGCTAAACAATCAACATTAATCAAGGGTAAAGTATCTAAGGTACATCAGATGACATAGCAATTAATGGCTAGCTATTGTTTCTGTGTACTCCTCTTGGCTGATATCAGAACCATCTTTGTGATAGCCAGCTGGCACTTCCTTTTTTAAAAGGGAGGGCATTCTATATTTCAGTTGGGATTAGGTGGGGAAAGACAATCTTGCCCTGCGCACTTTGTCTTCAACTCATGCATGTACACCATGCTGTGTGTCTGTGAGAAATAAAAGCAAAGCCAGAACAGCAGTAATTGGTCAGCTATATATCTGAAGGCAAAAAGAGAACTCCTTTTCTGGGCTCTGAAAACATGTTGGGCCTAACCTTAAGGTAAGTCAAATCAGGCTATGGCTACTGATTGGTACTGGGATTGCAGCATCAAGAATTCCCAACTCAAGCAGGGCACACCTGGAGGACACCAGACTTGAGAAAGACTCTTGTAAGTCAACTACCCATTGGCTTGTCTTACAGTTCGTTGCAATGATGTACCTGTTCAAATACACTGGAAGTCTGCTTATTTAAGTTGCTGTCCATAAGAATAAGCTGAGAGGAAAATACCTGGTAGCCTTGGGGGAGGGAATTATTTTAACAAGTCATATACGGAAATTTCATTGTTGGTTGCCTCGACGTAAGAGTGTGACTGATTCAGTGGACTTACAAAGGAATCTATTGCCAACTCTTCCCTCAGCTGAAAAGACATAGCTCTTTAATGTATATATTTGATAGTAATTATTAAAAGCTTCTTGAAGAGATTAGAGTTGAGAAATTGATTCTTACTCTGGCATGCATCTTGTATTGATTCTGAGTGTTTTTCCTGATGCATCCAAAATAGCACAACCCATGACTGAGGCATCAACAGATTCAGGGGAATTCTATGATGAACAGGAGCATTTAAAAGAAAACCATAAAGAAAAATCCTGAATCTGGAGTTTGCAAATTGTAGTGGGCCCACAGTCACATTGGGGTTTTGAGTGACCTGTCATAAAAGGATATTACTTTGCATGAAATGAAGTGGTTACTGTTTTAGACAACAGTTCTTTATACCACATAATTTTACTGCAGGCCCTACAGTGTAGAAAATCAAAAGGGTAAACTCAGTCTAAAGAAAAGGAAGACCAACTTTTAGGAATGTGTCAAATATAGGGAATCATGATGATAGAGCAACTTGTGTCAAGCCTGGCCAAAGACCACTTCCTGTATTATTTAGATACACTCAAACCAAGAAACAAAAAATTACGAATGTTTACATATTACACTTAAGTTATAGAAACCTTTAAGCAGCTGGTGTCATTGTTAATTCACTATTGCTGTGATTTAAACCAGAAGTGGGCAATTGGTACCCTCCTGAGGCATTGGATTTCAACTCCCTTACAACTTACATGAAGGGCCATAGATTTAATTCTGATTAAACTTGTTTAGCTAAAATACAGTAGTGGCTGTAACAAGCCCTGATGAGCTCAAAATGACAACATATACATCATGACACTATAATGCAAATGGAATGATTATGTATTGATGCCAGAGCTGACAGAAGTCCATAAACCATGTCATTTGCATCTTGACACACATGTTGTGATTTGTCCCAACAGTGGACATCTGTGCTAATATACAGAACCTTACTTCCCTATCAGATTGTAATAAGCTTTCCAATCTGTCTTGATGCATACATACTTCTGCTAGTATGTTAACCCAGATACTATCATGGAGAAAATTTAATTCTTTACTGACAATAGTAGCATAAATCAGATGGGAAAAGCTGAACATGGAGTTAAGATTTTTGTTAAGGTATCTTCAGGCCTTCTTGCTTATCCCCATCTGACCTCTGCCCATAATGAGCCTTTAAAAAAAACAAAACTGCTGCTAGAAAAAGCAAGCAGAAGTAGACTTGTTTGAAAACAGGCAGTCTTGTGAGCAAGTCCCCCAATATCTGGTCGGTCTTACGTTATTTATTCTTAAATTATCCCTATATTCTTCTTTAACTCTTTGCTCTGTGAAAGGCAATGGCAGGGTATAAATAAGGACAACTACAACAAGACAAAGGGCAGTAATGATACAAGCCCAGCCGAGAGGCCTGTGCATGCATTTTAGAAACTGGCCTGTGGCAATAAAACAGCAAAGCAACTCCTGTTACTGAGATCGCTTCTAGCTATTTGCTTTCCTTTGTAACTCTAATTTATAATTAAATGCTTTGACATGGAAATGATGCCTTCAGCAGCCGGAGAGATGGTTGCTTATTGCTCCTGGGTCTCCAGTAGCCCAAGCAGACTGTAAGCAGAGTTTGGCCTCCAGAGAGAAAAGGATTTGCTTTAACAATCCTGCCCCCTTTTCACAGGCAGCCCCTTATCCATTCTCCTTTTACGAGTTAACAAATAAAAACCCAGAGAGCAGCTAGGCTCTGTTGATTCAATACCTCCCCTGGGATGCGTAATTTCTCATTTGAATATCTATTAACCTTGAGAGGAAACCTGTTCTGGAAGAAGCTGGCAGCAGGGATCAGATTCTTAATATATAAAGGAGGTGGAGGTGTCATGGCAGGTGTACTGGACAGAAAGCTACAGTGAAGCTACAGCTTCTGTTGCCGTGAAACAGGATTTAGCTATTTTTGGCTGCTTTTACAGCAGAGGTGCTGGCTGATGAGAAAAAGGATCTTGCCTTTCATAGCAGTTTCATTTGCATACAGCAATCAGAAGATAAAACTTTTCATTTAAGTTTGTCATTGATATCCCACCTTTCATGTGTTAAAATTAGCAGATTTAGCTGCTGAGCTGCCGATCGGAAGGTCGGCTGTTCGAGACCGCGCGGCGGGGTGAGCTCCCGTTGCTCGTCCCAGCTCCTGCTCACCTAGCAGTTCGAAAACATGCAAATGTGAGTAGATCAATAGGTACCGCTTCGGCGGGAAGGTAACGGCGTTCCGAGTCGTCATGCTGGCCACATGACCCGGAAGTGTCTATGACAACGCCGGCTCCAAGGCTTAGAAACGGAGATGAGCACCGCCCCCTAGAGTCGGACTCGACTGGACTTTATGTCAAGGGAAACCTTTACCTTTACCTTAATGCTACAAAAGCAAAAAATGATTTTAAAAAGTTTATAAAAAGTCTTTGATAAAATCCACAAGACTGGAGAAACCTAATACAATATAATCTAAAACAACACACCCCACCACAAGAATATGCAGTTCTTTAAAGATCAGAATTCTACAATTTAAAGAGATGGACTTTAAATTTAGAGGTTTCCTAACTCACCATGGAGACACGGTTTGGTGTAGTGCTTAAGGCACCAGGCTAGAAACCGGCAGATGTGAGTTCCAGTCTCGCCTTAGGCACAAAGCCAGCAGGGTGACCTTGGGCCAGTCCCTCTCTCTCAGCCCTAGGGAGGAGCCAATGGCCAACCACTTCCAAAAAAACCCTGCCAAGAAAACTGCAGGGACTCGTCCAGGCAGTCTCCACGAATTGGACACAATTGAGCAGATTAAAAAAACCTCACCGTAGTTGGAGCTTGAAAAACTTTCTAACTACAGATTCAGAAATTACAGCTAACCTTTCAAAATGAGAATGTTTCAGTTTAAATGTCTTTGTTAAGTTCTTAAATTTCAGTTAAGCATGCTTACATGGAGTCCCTAAATAATAAATTATTATGACCTCTAGGAATAAAATGAGATAGAAATCCAAATGAGTGCCTAATCTAAAATGTATAAAATGTAAGTTAAATGTTGGGATACTTGCTTCCATACTGAAGTACCTTGTACTGGGAAAAATAGCTTCTGGTAACAGCTTAGTAACAGCTTGGAGATTTAATATAAATAAGCAGCAAAAACCTTCCTACCCACTGTTGGGTCGTGTAAATGAGCGTTTGTATGTGTTAATAAATCAGAACTGATCAGTATCTCAATTTCACTGTTTGTAACTACTGCTTCTAATTTTTATGTGTAAGCTGCCTTCAAATCTTTTGAAGTTAAAAATATATAAATGAAAATTTAAATGTATAAAGAGAGCCATTTGGGGACTTTCTGTTTATTAAAAGTTACATTTTTAATCATTTCTGCTTTTTCTCCAGAAGAATATCATTGACAGGCATTTTCAAAATCCTCGCTAAACTGCCAAAGGCAAGAAATGATATGACACTTTGGAAATATGTAATAATCCATCTAAGTTACAGGCTATTTGTGTTACGAATGCATAGAGACCAGGATGAGGGAGAGACTCTATTTTCACCTGTGCAAATCTCTCTAGGAATCCATTCCTAAAATCTCTTCTAAGGCAGCCAAAAAAATGTTTTTGCTTCCGCCATCTCTTCTGCTTGCCTGTCAGGCTGGAGATCAATCAGGCCACCATGAGCAGGCAGTGTAATGCTTTCGTGGTAATCATCCAAAAACACAAAAGTGGCTACCACTATAGAGCAACACTGCCAAGAAAACAATCATCATCTTACAGTTTGGTATCTGGAATGGCCATGTTACAGGCCCTTTACAGAGATGTAGCTGAGCTTCTTGTTCTCTTCAACAGCATGGCAGCACCTTCCTCCACTTCTGTCACTTCTGCTTGGAAGGCTGCAACCATCTCATCTCTTGTCAGCTTCAGAAAAGAATCTTCCTTAGCTAGGAAACGAAGTCCCCCAGAGGCCAGTGCCTGCATTTAAGGGGGAAAATAGATTAACTGGGTGTCTTCCAAGCATTTGGGGAAAATAAAGTTTGCCTTGAGGATCTCCACTGCAGTTAAATACCTAACTCAATTCTGTACCTCAGCAATACTTAAACGTCTGGATTAATGAATGGGACTGGTCTGTATCTTCTCAGGTATTTCAAAATATCATACCACTGGAAGGTATCTTTTGAGATCATCTACAAGTAGTCCTCGCTTAACGGTAATTGGGATCAGCATCTCAATCACTACTGTAAGCAATGCAGTCATAAAGCATGATATCACATGACCACACCTACTTACAACAGCAGTTGCAGCAGTTCTGGCTGCTGTCATAAAGCAAATCCCACGTAGTCATTAGGCACGACATCACATGATCGCCATTTGTGACCTCCTGCCCATTGACTTTGCTTGTCAGAAGCCAGCAGTGAAGGTCACACATGGTGATCACATGCCTGCGGGATGCTGTGGCCGTCGTAATTGCGAGCCAGTTGCCAAGTACCTGAATTGCAATCATGTGACGGGGATGCTGCAACAGCTGCAACTACAAGGAACGGCCATAAGTCCCCTCATTCAGCACCGTAACTTCTAACAATCACTGAATGAGTGGTTGTTAAACGAGGACTACCTGTAATTCAAGCCCTCCCCAGTGCAGGGATCCACAATTACAGCATTACTTCACTAATGCTTGGTTTACAATAGTACTCTAAGCCATCATTTGCTTAAATATGGCTTCTTGAATATACAATGTCTGTGTTTACACATGTTAAGCCAGAACTAAAAATTAACATACTATGATGTATTAGTATGATGTGTAAATCGAGTTTGTATCTCTGTTTACTATCAAAATTGAGTGTTTGTGAAGTGAAATAAAAAGGGACATGAACCCCAACATAAGAAATGGTGTTTTAGGAAAAGGCCAATTCATATATTAAACCAGTGTTTTTCAAACTTGACAACTTTAAAATGTGTGGACTTCAACTCCCAGAATTCACCTTCAACTCCCAGCATGCTGGCTGAGGAAGTCTGGGAGTTGAAGTCCACACATCTTAAAGTTGTCAAGTTTGAAAAACACTGCATTAAACAGAATAAAGTGATAACCTTTTTTAAAATAGTACTTCACAATGACAATGGAAGGCTGAATGCTGTCCTGTGATCAGAAAGAATTAGTTATGGATTAAAAAAAATTCAGGAGCAAGGGCAGACTACAACTGTCCTTTTATATTGATTTTAAAAGTATAGAAAAGTCTGTTATGAGACAAATATTTCAACATGCAACCTTGTGACAATCAAGTGCTGCATTCATGCTCACACACATTCTGAAACACTGCTTCCAATCCAAATCAACTCTGAAACATTGCACAGTCCTACAGTTTCGCATAAGGCTGCATCATAGAAAAACCCATCTGGAATGTAGTCACTTTGGTATGGGCAGACCTGCTCATGAAGTCCATGCATCTTAAAGTTGCTGAGGTTGAGAAACACTGGCCTAGAGACTGGTCAAGCAAATGGGGAAGAAAAGCCTGGCTCTCAAGGTATGTTCTTGGAAAAAAAACAAGCTTCCCCTGCCAACTATCTATGCTTAGGGAGGTTTCTCTTGCACACTAAATTCCATAATTTTAACATATTACTTAATAAGCTCTATGCAATCCCCCCCCCCCATTCCTCAGAATATAAGTGTGGGCTTGGGGCTTTTTAATCTACTTCTGTCTGCTCTTGAATAAAACATATTTGAGGTTTTGTAAGGCATAACATAGTTACTTAAAAAAACTTTAAAGAATGTACAGCTACTTCAAAATTATTGACATTTCAAGCCAGTCCTACCTCATTTACCATTTCATGCATCCTAAACTAGATCTCAGCTATTGTGATTCATACACAATAGTTTATGTCTTGGGGACTTCCAGTGGGGACGTGGCGGACTGAGCAGCTGTGCCCACAGGCTTAGCAGATGGAACTGAAACATGGCAATTTTTTTCAGGCTCAGGCAGGTTTTCCTGAAGCCCAGGAGTGTTCTCTGGATAAAGGAAAACACCTGGAATCACCCCATCTGCCCTTCAGATGGCTGCTTGCAGCCAGAAGATCGCAAACAGCATTTTGCGTTCAACTGGTAAGAGCTACAGCTGGGAGGCTGGGATGTCACCATTTTCCAAGCCACACTGTAGCCTTAAAGGGACACTAAGACTGGCCACCCCATTTCTAAATCAAAAAATTTATATTTTTTTAGAAGAATGCATACCTTAAGAGAGGCTTTCTACAGCGAGAAGCTGGCTTTCTTGGTGCTTATTGTTATTTTTGGGATTACTTTAAAACATTTTTTTTAAAGTTTTGGACTTCGTTTTCCTTCCAAATATAAAGGAGGATTGAGAATAAACAATTGCCTTCCTATTATTATTTTGGTATTAAATTTGAAGATATTAGCATTTTCTTATGTGTTGAATCAGCTGATTTAAACCTTCAGCTTTCTGTTTCTACTTCCCCTGGGGAACTGTCTGCTTATCTCACTTTCACTTTGTGCAAACATACTTCAGAACTTTTCCATATCTTCAACTTTCACTGATTAAGCTCCTAGGGGGCACCATAATCTACTACGTGAGACATGGAGCATTTTAAACAGATCTTTTCTGACTCCTATCAAGTTTTTATACAAGACATTCAGGACGTTATGAGCTCTAAAATGTGTCATCTGATTGGGGATGTAGTGGATGAAACTGAGGAATTCAACAGTGATAGAAATGCTTCTTCTAAGAATGAGATTGGGATTTCTGTTGAGATGCTGGATGAAGATTGGACAGTGGAGTTGGAGAAATTTAAGGGAGAGAGAGATCTGCAAGCAATAAGTAAAACTGACTTTCTGGTGAAATGCCATGAAAAAGAAGGGGTCATTATGTATGGGAGGTTCTCTGAAGAGAAGTTGGAATTTTTGAGGGGGGCAGTTGGGCTGTTTGATTTTTTTCAAGAGAAAAGCTCTGCGCATTGTGGGGATATATAAATGCTTTGGTTTATTTTGAAGTGGGATAAGGGTTAAAGAATGTTTATCTGGATCGCTTTTAGGGTTTGACTGATGTTATTTGCTTTTAAGGATTTGGATTAAGATTATTAGGGTATAAAAATGTTTATTTGGATGGTTTTAAGAATTTGATTTAAGGTCATTGTTTCAAATTGCTTTTCTTTTTTGGGTTTATTAAGTTTATTATGATTTTTGTTGCATTATTTAGTATAATGGCAATTTATATGTCATGAGCACTGATGGTGAGCAGGAGGGGGCCCCTATCCAGGGGGGAAAACACATGCGTAGTAGTGAGGAGTTGAGCAGCCATTCAAAGAGACACAGAACAGACCTGCCTTGACTTTTGGGGGTTATCTGTATGGGTTTTCTCACGCTTCTTCAGTTTGTTAGGATTTTCTATCTAATGTAGCAGTAATAAAACACTAGAGACTTATTCCTCGTCTCAGCATGTGCTTTTTAGTTTGATTTTTATTATAGTAGACAGAAATGTATAGTAGTAGGAAGGGAATAATTAAATAAGTGTTAACTTTTTTGGGGGGAAATTGTTTAAGAGGTTTATATGACTTTTTTTCTTTATTTTAATATAAGGGGAGGGAGTAACTGTTCTTAGTGATTATTATAATGTGCTAAACGGGAATGATTTATAGAAATAATGTGATTTTGGTTTAATATAGAGTAAGAGATTGATTATGGGAAAATTTTTGTATATCCTTGCTGTTAAAAGTTGGAAGTCACATCTTTCTGTAAAGTTGAAAAAAAAAATTTCTCTTGTGTTTTCACACCTTTTTAGTTTTTTCTTTTTTTGGTAGTTTTTTGTTTTTTCGTAGCCTTTATTGTTGTCTTGAAACTTAATAAAATTCATAATAAAAAAACAATAGTTTATGTCTTAACATGTTGTTCAGAGTCAAGCACTGTGCTTTGTCAGTGTTTAAAATCTGGGCGAATTTGACCAGTTATGGTTTATTTATAAGCAATAGGTAAGCAGAGCATGGCTTACTGTAATGCATGAACCCAATCATTATATTCCTATTCACTGTATAACCTGTACCTTATATGGACCCCAACTATTTTCTGCTCAGTTGCAGATGATACCCACTGATGTACCTCTTGAAGGAGCTGAAGAGTGGCTGGGGTAGGGTCTTCCATGTTCCTTGGAGTGTTTTCTTCACTGTTGCTTGTAGATGATAGAACTTCACCATGGCCTGCATCTTGAGTGACAGTGTTCTTGAGAAATTGTAGATAAAGAAATGACACTATCTGAATAGAACCCCTTTGACCTCACTGCCAGAGTTCAAAAAATCCTGAAAAGTGCAAGATGTGCCTCTTCCACTCACCACCCTTAACTGTGACATCATGGTACAATTTACTGTGTTAGAAACACAGATGTAAAATATATACTGCCTATATGTAAACAATTAATAAAGTCTTTGTTTATACTTTCCAGATATATACATAAATGCTCAGGGCTCATGCCGCTTCTACTGGTACCTGTTCAGTGCAACTGAAAAATAGCTTGTTATAACAGTCTTATTTAAGCTCTTGTTTTTAGCTCCTGCTCTAATGTTTTTTATCAGTTTTCTCCCATTATTTTTCATTGTTTCATTTTTATATGGTTGAAACATTGTTTTTTTGCTATTCAAAATTGAAAACTCCCTAAGTGGGATGAGAAACTGAAAATTATGGGCAATTCAGAATGACTATTTTAGTAGTAACCTTAGGAAGTCAGGAAAAGGAAGCAGTAAAGTGCAAATAGGAAGCTTTTCATAGGTATTGTAAGGGACCTTTTGTTGAAAGAAGCTTTATAGCACCTTGGTTATGGGGAAAGCAATGGTGAGCATTATGATACTATATTAAAAAAGACTTAGAACCTCCATTCCAATTCCACTTACACCAAATTGTGGAAAAGCAATACCTGAGCAAATCTAAAATATTCTAGCAAATAAACTACTCACATATTCATTATGGTCAGTTGCTGATAGAATTGTAAGAACAGCTTGGACTGAGGCCTCTTTTCTAGTCAAGTGTGGATAAACCAAAACAATCTGACTTTACATTTACCTGCTGGGTGGAAAATTGTAGTTCTGAAGAGCACCTGACGTTGTTTGCTGGTAGTTTGCTCATTTGTTCTTGCTGCTTTTCATTTTGAATAGGACATTGCTTGGCTGGGGGGAAGTGGGGAACAAAAAATGGTATAATGATAACAGGGATGCATAGCTGAACTACAGATAAATAACATGTTTTTACTGGGCTAATAGCTGTTGGTCTAGGAATATGCAAAAATACGCATTACACAGACCCTTCCAAGAACAACAATTAACTCCCACCCCCAAAGACAGAGAATTTGAGACTAATCCTGTACTGGAAATCCCCTGGTTTTGGTCAGTGTTGCATCATTTGGGCAATAAATGAGTGTATCAGACAGAAGGAAGGTTGGCAGAACTCACTGAAGTGAGATGGATGAGGAAATGATGGTAGCATCTTCTGGTCCTTCAATTCATTCTCATATATCATCCTATGAGGCAAAACACTGATGATTAAATCCCAGTACCCTGTCCAAATCAAGTAATTGGTATTCATTTGATTATGCTTTTAAATGAAGTAATAACTAACTATCATGGGATACTGATCAGATCATAATACTCCATCATAGTCTTTTCCATTTCATCACTTGTTTTCCTCTATATCTGTGTATATTCAACATAACTGATGCAATAGCTTACCCATGTGTGATTTTCCAGTTTGTTTACAAGATATGGTGGTGCCTTAAAATCTGATTACCAAAGACTGACTATGAATGGCTGAATTCAGATGAAACCACAGTAAGAGCCGCACAATCATGTGACTTGTGGGAGATCAGGAAGGACCCCAGTTCTTGATGCAATGCAGTCCGGAACTTGGAAATGCAACCTGAAGGCTTTGAGTTGTTGTTGCCTTTTGTTCTGCACTTGAAAGCTCAGGTTACAATAAAGCCAGAAGTGCTTCCTATAGCTCCGCCTGGAAACCAAGCAGCTGAGCTTCTTTCCCATTCAGGCAATACTGTATTTATAAAGAGTTATAAATTTATGCATAAATATTCAGACAGTATTTATGCCTTCTTTCTTTTCAAGCCTAAATTCATGTCTTGTACTTTACAGGGAACTTCTTGTTCCAGTGTTTTTGAAATGTCATGATTTCACTTGTTACGATGGCTGTATATTACCCCCAGTCTTTGAGGCTGTGTGCCAATCAGTATTGATTGATCATGAGCAATTGCACCTCTGTCCTGCTTTTGCACATTCCTTAGGCATCTCATTGGCCATTGTGGAAAAAAGATAGAGGACTGACTCATGACTCATGATTTAATTCTTCCCTTGTAAAGCTATTCAGGTTGGCAGCCATCACTGCATATTATGATAACAAAATCCACAGTTAAATGCATACTATGTGTAGGGTCCTTCCTTTTATTTGTCCTGATTTTTTCATGAGTCATCTTCATTGGATGACCCAAAAAAGGGGGAAATGTCTCTTCCTATCCAATTTCACCATACCAAACAGTGTTACACATACACTCCCTTCTTAAAAAAAAAAAAGCCCCGGTGCTGTAACATTTCCTTATAGAGGAACCGTTCTATCCCTTGATCATTTTGGTTGCTTTTCCTACATCTTTTTCAACTCTACAGAATCCCTTCTGAGGTTGAGTGACCCAAAAAGTATAGAGCATTCTAAGCATGACCATACATTTTACTAAAGCATTATAATTTTAGGAATTTTTATTTTTGATACCTTTCCTAAATATCTCCCAGATTTTAGGGAATATCAGATATTTCCTAAATATCTCCTAGATTGCATTTTTCTCAATAAACACATACAGAATTGAGATCTCAACTGGGCATTCTACTAGAGCCCAAATAGTTCTTTTCTGGTCAATCACTCTGAGTCCATCAATGTCTGTACAAATTTTGGATTGTTTGTCCCAATGAACATCAGTTTACATTGTATATACTGAACCAAAACAGCTATTATAATTCCCATTTCTACAATCTGAAAAACTATTTTTGGAACTTTCTGTTGTCCCTTTGGGTTTTAAAAACTTTAATAATTTGGCATCATCAGCAGTTTTGGCCAGTTCATTGCCTATCCCAGTTTCAAATAATAAATGAAGCAATAGCCTCAAAAGAGATCCTTCTGTTTGCAAATCTATTTATTCCTACTTTCTGTTTTTTAATTAATTACTGGTCCCTAATAAGTCCTGTCCTAATTGAGTTTGGTCATAAATCTTTGGTGAGGAACTTTAGTCCTTATAACCAGCCACTGGAACATACGCAGGCCCCAAGTAGAGAGGAGCTACTCAAGCTAATTGACCTGTAATTTCGGGAATTGATTCCTGGAAATATTGATTAAGGCAAGCTGATTTCTAACTTCTGTAGTGAAGTGTCTTCCTCGTTTACCAATAAAGACAGAGTCCTTTTCATAAAACATTATTTTCCTTTACACAATTTGTTAGACTGCTGTGCTGTTTCATCCTGTGTTGTGTGGAAAAGCACTCCTTCAAAACATTCCAGGTCCCACCTAATTATTTATACCAGAGTATTCCTCTGAAATGAACATTACTATCCACCTTTGGATCCTGACTGTTCCCATTTCTTATTCCAACTGTAGTTTTTACCGTGTTGTTGCATTGTTGTTGGCATTGCTGTTGCTGTTGTTTGCATTGATGCCTCTTGCTGGTGGAAAGTCCTCAATGAATACTGGGGAGTCTAATTCTTCACTACCCATCTCAGTGAACTGCAGAGGCCTTTGGTTAGCCATGTGCGGTGAGAGGGGGCTGCTGGGTTCAATGAAGTTCTCAACCTGGCCAAACAAGCCCCCCGTTCTCTGAATATAAGGGAGAAAGAGAAAAGATGGTCACCTTGGTTTTCCTAAAGCCATTTTGTATTCCAGTGGTGGAGAAAACAGAGAAGCTCTAGTTAACAACTCACACTTCTGTTAGGCTAAGCTACACAATCTATTAAAAGTATTTTTTCTAACTCTTTCCCCTTAAACCATTTTCCTACCTAAAAGTTGAGTTCACATGGAAAATTATTATTTGTGGTAAATAACTTTCAGGAGTAACAGGAGAGTACAATTTTGAGCAGAAGTCTAGGGTGAGGGGAAGGGGTTGCGCTGGTATCTTCCACCCTGCTGAATTTTCAAAGAGGCATGGTCACTTTTAAGTATGTTACTTGGAAATGTTTTAGCATAATAGAGAATTTGTTGAGATACACATAATCTGATGAAGTAAAATACACACAATCTGTGAATGTGTTGTTGGGATAGTGAGAGACAACCCGCATGATATATTTAAGATAATTACAAGAAAAGTTGCCTTGTTCAAACCCAAGATCCAAAATTATTTGATCAAGGAGTTTCACAGAGCACAGCATGAGTGCATGTTATCAGGGATGGATTAAATATATTTCTACTTGAAACATTTTCTATTTGCCCATTTTCTGGGAAATGGTGTGGTGCTGTGACAATACAGTAGCCTTACACCAGGGAGACACAGGTTTAAATTCTAAACAACCCTGAAGCTTGTTGGGGTTGTCATTCTCACTTAGCCAATGTAGAGAAACTTTACTTTGTGGAAGGACACTAAATAAGTGTGAAAAGTGCAAGTAAAGAACCTGACAGCAACGGTTAACTTCACACTAAGATCCCTGTCAACTTCACAAGAAGGATGGAAACGTTCTCCAACTTTGGTATGAGCGATTGAGCAAAGCAAGTTGCAGAGTTTGCAGAGCATTCATGAAATCCCAGCTCCTTTGCCCTTTAGGTCTGTATCAGATCCTTCAAGAAAAAGGACTGGATGATGATTTTAAATTTTACATTTGCATCCATGGCAGAGAAAGATATGTTACCTTAGGAGACAAAATTGTACTAAACCATTTGTTTTATTTCTTTATGACTTTGTAGCATTTGTTATGTTTCTCATCAGCTAAGTCCTCTGGGTGATCTGCAAAACTTATGAACCAATAAAAATATAAAATACAATCAAAATATCAAATAGATTTAATATCAATATGACCAGTACATTCAGAATGGGCTTATGAAGAATTTATTCAGGTATCTTTGATTGTGCTCCTGAACTCAAAGTATGCTTCTTATGAAACATAATGTAGCACTTTAATATTCATTTAAATGTATGTCTGGATTTTTTCTCTTAGTCAATTTAGTGTAACCAAAAATGCAGCTGATGCAGAAGAAGGAGCTTTTTTCTATTACTAAGTAGTTCCTGATGTGTTCTATAAGATATAAAAAAAGGATGTGTATGTATGTATCCATGCATTGAGAGGTGGGCAGGAGAGGTAGATTTACTATACTTCTTTTTTGCACTGATAATATGCATCTGACCATTTTGCAGAAAGACACCCATTCAGCTCAGAAGGAAGGCTTACAACATGAAGCCCTCTCTTCTCCATCCTTCAGAATGATACATGCATTTTAATAGGAATTTAAAAGAGCACGAAGAGTAGTTTAGAAATAAAGAGAGCAAAGGCCCTCTGTCCTTCATAATTCTGATAATTACAGCCAAGAAAACAGTACTATGTTCTTGGCAATGAATGATTTTAATGTGGGGAAGAGGCAAAACTGAAGGAGGGAATGATCTGTAAGAAAGCGTAGGTCACAGCAGGAAAGATAGAGTCTGCTGTAATTTGTAGGTACAAGATAAGGGACGTTTTAATTAATAGATCTGTTGTTATACTCACCCTATAGATGCCTTCTTCCATTGCGGCCTCCACCATGGCTCTTTCAAGCTCCTCCTCTGCAGTCAGATCCCCAGAGATTGCTCTTTTGATCTCAGGAGCAGCTTCCTCTTCAATGGTCCTTAAGCCAGCCTTATTAGAAGCAAGGTGGAATGTTTAGCATTGGAAGGGGCCATTTGTACCAAAGTGGGAAAGGGATGGGGCAGATACCCTCCAAATCATGTACCTAAAGAATTCTTAACTTTCTCCTCTCAACCTCATTCCCTTGATCACCTCTCGGTTGGGCAACTGTAATGCACCCAGTGTGTTGCTGCTGCTGCTGCTGCTTTTGAACATGACTGGGAAGCTGCAGCTGGTATGGAAAGCAGCAGTTCAACTGCTGGCAAGACAATCCCACCATTACACAATAACACCCATTCTTGGCTCCAAACCCAACTCCAAGTGTTGGTTATTACTTTTAAAGCTCTTTGCAATGTAGCATTATGTTACATCAGGCTGAAACAACATTTCTTTTCTGCCATCTAGTTGTTTTCTGGATCTCTGGATTCCCAATAATGATAGCCATGCACAGTCCTCTTGCATTAGTCATACCAGTTAAGGGCTGATATGAGTTGATATCCAAAGCATCCAGGGGGACACTACATTGCTTAACCCTGCTGTAAGCCAATTGCTAAGCATGCCAACCACAAATTCTGGGATTTCTTTAAAGACAGATTGGGCTTTATACATAACCATAAGTCAAAACATTGGAGTAAGTGAAATTGTTTCATAACTTATTCCTTCTCCACTTGTGTGGTAGGGAAGGAAGAATAGTGTGAGATCTAACAGTTTGCTCAGGTTTGTATAGGCTCACATATATAGTAAGGTAAAGGTAAAGGTTTCCCTTGACGTAAAGTCCAGTCGAGTCCGACTCTAGGGGGCAGTGCTCATCTCCGTTTCTAAGCCTTAGAGCCGGCGTTGTCATAGACACTTCCGGGTCATGTGGCCAGCATGACACGGAACGCCGTTACCTTCCCGCCGAAGCGGTACCTATTGATCTACTCACATTTGCATGTTTTCGAACTGCTAGGTGAGCAGGAGCTGGGATTAACAACGGGAGCTCACCCCGCCACACGGTTTCGAACCGACGACCTTCCGATCGACAGCTCAGCGGTTTAACCCGCAGCGCCACCGCGTCCCTCACATATATAGTACATGCTGTATAAAAAGGAGTGTCAGCTTCAGACCAGAGCAAACATACACTGTTGAAGAAAGATATGACTATAAGCGGTTTGAAGAAATAATATAGGTTGTCTGATAACAAACCCATAATATGTTTCTCAAAAACATTACTTTATTAGTATAGTAGCCCTTGAAGGAACTCCAAAACAGATATGTGAAAAATGTATATGATGCATGCACATATCCCAGTACAAAATTTGAAGCCCAGTGCAAAACAGAGAAACTTTCACTGTCTCTCACACCGCTGTGGGTTGAAATAAATATTCCTGCTTCTTATGAATCTGTGAAAACATTTAGCATTTCTCATATCTGTTTCCCACTTACCTGGATTTCAACAGCATTTTTCTTAGGTCGATATCCATAATATTCTTCCTGGCGCTTCATGAATTTTCTGAAGTGCTCCTGGATGAGGAAAGTAGCATAAAACTTTCCCACAGTAACTTCATCATCTAGAGGAATATGTACAAATCAAGGCATTGTATTTATGCAAGGCATATATATTTATGTACCAAGTTATCCTGTAGATACTAAGCTGCTTGAGAACTTGTAAATAGGTCTACGATAAGCTGCTTCACAAGCACTAGAAATGGAAATAAAGATCAAAAGTCTCTTGTTGTCTGAGGACTCACCTCCAATTGGTGGAATGACTTGATCTAAAAGCTTCATGCTGGTTCTCTTCCAGATTTTTTTGATAATCATCCTCAGCTCTTCATTGGCTTTCTCAAAGTTACCTACAAAGCACCAATCATACAAAATTGCTTTATACCAATACAAAACTCTAGCCTGTCCTATTAGCAGCAATTTTCTATCACCTCAGGGAGAACCTTTCCACCTGAGATCTTTATAAACTGAAGAGGACAGCTTCATGTCTTCTTGTACAATACGGATGGTCCTCATTCAGAGAGTTCTGGTCCAGCCTAACAAAACCATGATAACTAGCGCCTGAAAATCCATGAACAAAACTATCATTTTGCGCATATATTAAAAACCCTCCAAAAATCCTCTTCCAAACAGAACTACATGCCTCAAAATACAGATGATCAAAGACCATTATCATTGGTAACAAACTCTGGTCTATTTTCACCAACAATGGAAATGCAAACCACAGTTAATGGAAGCATGGAAAACAAGGACCACTTATATCTTCTCTGCCACTGGCCTGTGGCTCGCTCTTGACTAAATTTGTATCAAATTTCTTCATTTATTTAAATTTAGAGGCCACTCAACTCCCAGTGACTCTGGGTGGCTTGTTTTACTAAATGAGGCTGCAACTAAGGGTCAAATTAAATATTAGGGTGGTCCAGATCCTCCATAATCCTAGTGCTGGATGAACCTGCTAGTATTTGCTTTTGCTTTTTGAAAACTTGGGTTCTTTAAAGCCCTAAAGCTCTAGGAGCAGTGCGTTGGCACAGATCCCTACTGAAACTACTTATGTTAATTTATGACAGATGAAGACTTGACTCTTTGAGGTCTTGTGATTAAATGCACATTAGTTATTATTGATTTATAGCATCTACTGTTGGCCTTATGTAATTGTGCAGTAATGGATTTTAGGGTCAGCTATGTTTCTATTGGTATATAAAGTGATTAATGTTCTTTCACATTCATGAAATAATAGCAGCTATGAGAGAACACCGTGAAATTATTAACAACATAACACTGACAGTTTCCTCCCTTACCTTCTGTCTTGATCTTGAGAGCAGTTCTCACCAGAGCAAAGAGTGTGGCATTGAAAGTAACTGTGCCATCACTATTCAGTGGCATATTCATGCCCACCAGGCGCTGCAAAACACACAGAAACATGTGGCAGAAAGACAACACATTATGGTTGGATGTATACCTGGTACTATTTCATAATCTGGTGTGTTTCTGATTTACTCAACAAACCATGGTAAAAAAAAAATCCTAGTTTGGTATGATGTGTGATCCCAGTTTTTATACATACAAACACATTTTAATAGCCATGACAGTCTTATTTGATACAGATAAACAGGATGGAACACCAGTCTCTCTCATTCCTATGGGGACTTTAGTGTAGCCATTTTGTGTAGCAGAACAGAACATAGATGGAGTCTACATAGGATTGATAAGGAAGCATTCCCCTTTAGCCAACTACCTTGCAAGCCACACGGTGTGGACAAAATTTCCCAAACCCCAGAGGAGGCTGGATTCGTCTCAACAGAGTTACCACATCTAGATGCTTAATTCGGCCGCTGAGGAAAACAAAAGATAGTCATGTTTTATACATCTGTTGCAGAAATAGAACTTTGATCCCTAACTCAGAAACCAGAGCCCACAATGTAATGTTCTTTTGGCTATTTTTTAAAAATTGAAATGAATCAGCACACATTTCTGTTTTGTTTTTGATCAGCTAGTATGGTGTATGACCTGAAGTGTGTGTCACAAAGCATTCCTGGAAGAGGCTGATAATTTTCCCTGCAGAGCAGATCAAAACTGGGAAATTAGCTATGCAAACTCCAGGAATCTCTCAATTCCTTTCAAGCCTTGTAGTACTTTTAGTCTGACATTCTTTACAAATCTGACTGTGACATGCAAAAAAAACAGTATAGGCAGATTGAGAAGGGACGGTACTTGGTTCTCACATCCCACAATGCCATAACAATTTGTTTGGCTCAGCATTTAATGCAGACCCAGCCATTGCAATTTGCAGACCACAGTTTATGGCTTGCATATGGTGTGAACCAAGCCAATAGTGATTTGGTCAATAAACTGTGGCTAAACAAGGCATGCTTTAGTGTAATATGTTGCCCCAGTCAGTTTCTTCATATAATTGACAAAACATGAGTTTGGAATCTTAACTTTTCAAAGGGAGATCATGACCATTCCCAGTTTCCTTGCAAGACTGCCTATCATAAAGAAAAGTGAGATGATCCCAGTAAGGGATGAGCATTGGAAATAGTAGTGACAGACTTCTGTTTGTTCCTGTTTGCTGGAGGACAGGTTTATACAGCCAGGTGTGGGCCTGTTACACTAGCTTGTTGCATTAGCCATAATGGAAGATACTACCCCATGTTGAAATAGTTCAGCTAGCTTCTCTATGCAGAGGGCAGGGAGGATAACATCTTGCATGCCTCAAACAGCAAGACATTTTCAGCACCTCAAGCACATTGCTGTATGATAAACACATGCTTTTTTTGTGGGGGATGATATGAAATATAACTTTGAAAAAATAACTCTTAGGAAGAAGCTATATTTATCAAAGGATATTGAACACCTATAATTCTGTGAATGGCTCCTTGATCATGCTTATTCTTGGAAAGTCTATTTCCACACCTAATAATAATAATCTGGACTCCTCCAGAACAGCTAGTCATTCTAAATTTATTATCTGATAGCTTGAAAACAAAAGATTACCAATGCTGTTCGTGAGCAAATGGACCTCAATCTGTTGGTAACAGAAATTTTTAGCAGTCTAGGGAGCAGTGAATGCCCATAACAAAAACAGGAAATTTAGCCCACTAATGCCTATATTAGTATATAAGACTATATCATAATCTGCCTCTTAGATCATATTTTATTATATCCCTCTGATATTCCTATTATAAATACCTTTGCAAATAAATCCATGAATATTCCAAAAAAGTGTCTTAGTGTTCTACACTTAGGCTGAAATAGACTGAAAGCAAAGCAAAAGTATCACCTTTCTCATTCTGTAGATACATAAATGAATACTTTTCAGGCACTCATTTCAGATAACATTTTTACAAAGGAACACTGAGCTTGCTTTTCATTTTCAGTGGAGCAATTCACTGCAATCTACCAACAGAGAGGTTCTCACGTGGCTTCAGGATCATATTCTGCCCAGATTCTTTTGAATTCATCCAGGTGATGGGGACCTAAGATGGACCAGTCTCGTGTGAGGTAGTCAAAATTGTCCATGATGACAGCAACAAAGAGATTGATAATCTAAGGAGAAACACATTGGCACATTTTAGGTGGAAGATGATAGCAGACAATGGAGCCTGAGCATCATCAAGGCATTTTCTTTAGCATCAGAGGGATTCATGTACTAAACTCTCGACTATGCTGTAAAAACTAGCTGGCTGATTTTTTCAGACAATAAGACAATATTTCCATAAATTCTGGCTTTTGTGTATCTGAATAGTTTCACAAGTTCAGACACCAACCAAGGTAAGAATTAGGATATGAGCAGAAAACTGATCATTATTAAAGGATGTTCTTATGAGCACAGATCATAGTAATTTAATATAATGACCTTCAGCATTTCATTTCCTACATACCACCAGTCACTCTATCAAAGAATCTAAGTCCCACTAAGACAGAAACAAAAAGGCCACTTTTTCCAAGACAGACATGCATCTTGTTACTGGGTTTATCAGTTAAAGCAAGTTTTAAGTACATAGATTGCAAGATGTCCTCTCTTTCCAATACTGGCCTCCCTCTAGTACAGTGTTGTGAATCTTTCCAAGATGTCATGATAGTATCCTCTCCTGCAGTATATGCTGGCTGGAGAATTCTGGAAGTTGAAGTCCACACATTTTAAAGTGCCCAGGGCTGAGAAACTCTGCTCTAGTATGGGCCAAAAGGAGGTAGTGAGAGAGGTATCTTTCTCAGCCACAAATACACAGTATCAGGGAAGTGCTGCCCTCATTCCACTGGTCTGATTCTGCAACCACAGTCAACCAGCCAACCTGCTTCAATTCATCTGTTTGGCTGTCCTCCTTTTCTGCAGTGGAATGTGTACCACCAGCTCAGACACACTTCTAATATACCACAGGAGAGGTTACTACCACGACATCTTGGAAAGATTCACATACTGCACTAAGCCATAACAGTGTGCTTGCTTTCAGTTTAGTGCAGAGGTGGGCAGCCCATTTCTTTATTTAGATATTATTAGATTTATATTCTGCTTTTCATTCAGGATTTATACCCTGTCTTTCACATGCCATCCATTATTTATGAATGGCATGTGACTTCCCAACTCTTATTTTCTTACTCTTGGAGACTTTCAGATCAAGTTGCCCAAGCTGACAGTGAAAATAAGAAACAATATAGATAAGCTTTGCTTGCAAAACCTATAATGTACCTCAAACACTCCAAAACCTAAAATAGGCTAACCTGAAGTTTGAGCATATAACGAATAACTTTAATAGATTCCCTTGCCATCACAGTCACACTTGAATAAAGACACTCAGGCTTACACAGAAAATAACTTTAACATGGCACAATCATGCCCTGAAAATATTAATTTTTCCCCTTCCTGCCCTACAGCCTTCATCACCATAGTCACTTCTTTCCCAAGCTTTACTTTCTTCATAATGCTTTGTTTCGTGACTTAATTTCGTACTCATCATTTTCTTCCCTATTTTTGATACCAACTTATCTCCAGGTTTCCCATAAGGATGAACAGAGCCAACCTCCTCAACCTATTTTACTATTTTATTATGGGCAAGAAAAGGGGTTACATTACTGCAACTCTGCTTTAACAATATTCAAAAATGGTAAAGCACTATCATCACAACATCACCATAATCTTTATTAGCGGCCCAAAAGTTAGTTTTAGTTGAGCTTTCCATTCCGTACATCCTAGCTATTAGCACATTCATGGCAGAGTCTGCCTCCCTCCTCTCTAGAGCGATTTTGCTCTTCTCAAAGGTTTCGTTCTTTTAGTTTATTGAGGTGTGGGAGAAGAGGAAGACAACTAGCCAAGAGAAGCCCAGTCAGAGTCCTGAAATGAGACTCATTTCATTGCTGCTATACTGCTCTGACTGGTGGATGTTTTCCATGCTGGCTGGTGACCTGCTGAAAGGGAACCACAGGTTAGCCGGAGAAGAAAGAAGGTCCATCACTGTGCCTATCATGATTGGCCCACTCACAAAACCTTTCAGCAAGCTCTTGGAACAGAAGTAACAGAGGCAGGATAGAGATTGGCAACAACAACAGTAAATGTTATGCTGGCCTTGTTCTGGGAGGACTCAAGGTAGGAATGGATAGCATTTTAATTTGACATTGGGGAAAGACCCGAAGAGGTATTTTTAAAAGGAGGAAGAAAAGGAATATTCCAGAGTGCCATTTTATTGCAGTGATGTTGCTTCAGGAATTATCTCTGTGGACATTTGAGAAAATTCAAATGAAACAAATGTGAAATCTGATAGGGAGGCAACCAGGTTAAAAAGTTATTTTGAGTAATAAAACAGGCAGAAGCAAGGCTTTGCTAACCTCCTTAAGCCTTATTTATTTATTTAATTTTTATCCCACCTTCATTATTTTTATAAATAACTCAAGGCGGCCAACATACCTAATACTCCTTCCTCCTCCTATTTTCCCCACAACAGCAACCCTGTGAGGTGAGTTGGGCTGAGAAAGAGTGATTGGCCCAAGGTCACCCAGCCGGCTTTCATGCCTAAGGTGGAACTAGAACTCACAGACTCCCGGTTTCTAGCCCAGCACCTTAACCACTAGACCAAACTGGCTGTATGAATTAAGAGTAGAGGAATATAAAAGGAATATTCCTTTATAAAAGGAATAAAGGCAAGCAAACTTTCCTCCTTGTTTTACCCCAGAGTTGGCCTCTGGTCGCCTTCACAACCAAATGAAATGAATTAATCTTGATATCTGTGACCTAATCTTCCCTGGTTCCATGGTCAGTTTAGTCAAGTTTACATTTCAGTGAAGTCAAGGGTCATAGACCGTGAACAGCCTAAGCTCTAGAGACCGATGGTCAGCAGTTCCTAACGCTAATTTATGGAATTCTCTTAACAGCCTGCCATCATATTTAATGAAATGCGCTATGTGCAGAGGCAGGGGAAGCCTGGGGGACAAATAGCCTTTTGTTGTTCATGTCTTAGAAGTAGCTTGAGAAAGGCACTAGCAATGGCTTCCATGGTATACAGATATATGGTTCTACCTCAGGTCAAATAGTTTTTGCAGGTGTTGAAACAAAATGAAACCATGAAAAAAACCTGCCCAGAAGTGATGGATCATGCCTATCAAAAACACCACTTCCTCCCCCCCCCCCCACGTCACTTTCAATGTTGGGAAAAAATGCCACAAATCCTGGTCTTGTTTTCACCCTTAAGACTCCGTTTGGCACAATCTTTACAACCGCTGCACTCTGGCATTGGAAGGGGCAACAGAGTCACCTACCCCCACATGGCAGACACAAAAGAACCCTTGAAATTAAAGTAATGCACAGTTCATTATCATGGTGTAATCCCTGGAAGTGTGAACTGTGTGTCACATTCAAATCACATTAGCCATGATGTCCTGGAATCTAGTCAGCTTGAACTCCTCATCTGCAGCATGGGGGTGGGGTGGGACATAGAACTCTGTATACTAAAAGTGAACTTAAGAATTAAGTTCTCTTGGCTAAGTAACCAAAGTGGTTACGGGGAGGTATCTGCATACTTGAAGGAGCCCCAAGGTTTGCAAAAGTATGGGGGAAACTGTAGAAGAATAAATCTAAACAACCAACCCAACCAACCCAATAACAGTGAAAATGCTCAGGAACAAGAGAATGTGGAATGTCTGTTTGGGAGAGGACGTGGCATGGAAAACTGGAGAGCAAAAGGGTGAATAGGATGAAGGCTGCTGAACCGAACATTGGTTGAATTGATCAGGAGCATTCAATGCTGCAACATTTCAATGCATATCCCACTTAAATTACTAATCTACCTATACAGGATTATTATAAAGATGATAGATGCACTGTCTTCCTTTCAACCTGTTGTTCCAGTCCAAACATTTTTCTTCTTCAATGTTTCTTCTGCATACTGGAATAATTTATTTAGTTATTTATTTAATCCCCGCCCATCTCCTCCCATCGGGGGACTCTGGGCAGCTTACAATAATGTAATATGAAAGCTAGGTCACTTAGTCTAATCCCATTCCCTTGCCAGTTTTGAAAACCTGTTGCCACAGATTTTAGTTAGTCAACCAGCCTCAAAATTTCTAATGAAGAGGAGCCCACCATCCTGTAAGGCCGTCTATTCCATCAGACAGCTTTTATTGTCAGGACACTTAGCTGAAATTACAGCCAGGCATTTTTCTCTATCATCTAGGTGGCCAGCATTTCAACTATCTAAATATAACAACTATAGAGATTTGTCTACAGCATGTGAAAACGGGGCAGATTCAACACCTTTCTCCCAGTCACATCTTTAATTGGGAATAAGTGAACAGCTGAATGAACTCCACCTGTTACATTTAGTTTGTTTGAATGATGCCCCATTTATCTGTATGTTGCAAATATATGTTGGGTGCGCAAGACATAAGAACCTGGTATGAGAAAGAAGGAAGGAAAAAAAGCAAACATACCAGGAATGCACACAGCATGTAAAAGCTTACGAAGTAGAAATAAGCAAAGCCTGTGCCACAAGTGTTTTCTTCTCCAGGCTCATATTCAGACTCAGGGTCACATAACTTGCCATAGCTGGCAGCTAATAAGATCTCCTGCCAAGCCTCACCTGTGGCGCACCTAGAGAAAAGGGTAAAGTAAGACAAGGCATAATAGTACATATGAGCCTAACCCAGCAAGTAATCAAGAACGGATTATAAAAACAATTCACAGATGTAATTCACCTCCTTTAAAAGTATACGGTATCAATCAAAACTTTTCTAGATTGTGTTGCAGGAATTATAATCAACTTGATACATATTACCCTTTCCGATGGCAATTCCCATTTACTGATCCACTTGGTCAAATGTTTTAGAAGAAATCAGAAAAGTAACTCAAGGATAGTTGGGGTAATTAATGCTACTGTTAAGTTTACTCCCCATCTTTCCCAAGACGTTGGGAACAGTTGCTATTTCAAATCACTACATCATTTTTTTTGCCACTTGCCAGATTCACCACTGCAAAACACTAAAAAACAGAAGTATGTATTTGGCTGGGTCAGTGGTATTTTAAAAAAATGTGAGAAATAGTACTGTTGAAAATCAATCCCTTAAATAGGAATTGTTTTATTCAAACATTGTCTCCGTTGTATTTAAACCAACTCAATAGCTCCTAACCCACTAAAGCCTCCCAAATCACATTTGAAAAACTGGCCCATCTATCCCAGTGATGTCATTGTATCACCAGCTATGCCCATGGCTATAAACCAAATGAGCTTAAATGATACAGACCTGAATAGCAGCAACACCGCTTGTGGGAAGGTCTGAAAGTTGTTGTTCCGATTTATTTGAGTTCCATCTACCAGTGCAATTTTCCCAAACATCTACAAATGAACATGCTGTTGTCAGAGGCTCATCTGGAAAACCTGTGGTGCTTGCAACTGTTCCCTTATGCTTTGCTCATACTGAATTCTACTTCAGCTATTTAATTTGGGTGGAGGGCTTCTTTTGCCATCTTCCTTACTTAAATATCTGTTCCATCTTTTCCAATTTAAGCAATATTTTTGTGGTTAAGGGGAAAAGAGAGAAAGCGCTACATTGCATGGGTCCAGGTTACCTGAGGGACCCTCGCATCCCCATTACATCAACTCATCCCACCCAGTCAGGCAGAGAGGGCATGTTGCGGACCCCATCCATGAGAGACTGTCGATTGGCGGGGCCCAGGAAGAGAGCCTTCTCTGCCATGGCCCCCGGCCTATGGAACACTCTTCCCCAAGAGGTGAGGCAGGCCCCCACTCTCCTGGCCTTCCAGAAAGGGGTGAAGACCTGGCTCTGCTATCTCGCTAGGGGCAGGAGGAGGGTAAACAATCCTGGTGGTGGTTAGCACCTTGAAGATGCCCCTGTGAATTATATGAATTTAATTAAGAACTTTTTAACATACCCATCTTGGATTTTACATTTATATTTGTACTTATATTGTTATTTAAGAATACTGTTTTTATTGTATTTTAATCTGTATTTATTTTAGTTTTATTGTAAGCCACCCAGTGTCACTGAGTGAGATGGGCAGTGATGAAATTTGATATATATATATATATATATATATATATATATATATATATATAAAGTAGTAGAAACATGGGAGTGTTGTAAGTAGAATATAATGACACCTGGGCCCCTTGTCAGGTTCCATTCATGGTAAAAGCTTTAGGGGCGTCCCCAAGGAAGTAAAATTACAGTGGTTGCAATCCTCCATTAAGAAACAGAAAGTGCTTCCAGATGAAGCTTCTATCATGCAGTTACCTTCCCACATTTTCTGAAACAAATGGATTAAGGCATTATCTTCCATTTGTAAGCCTCCTATATTTTTTACTGTTTCTTTCACCTTTTTACTTTTGACATAACATCATTAAGGAAAAAAGAGATAGAAATAAGTACCCAAGGATAGTGCTAGGAACCCACCCACCCCTTTGAAAAATACCCTAAGTGCTACTGAACTCACCAGAAGATTCCTGCTGATATACAGATCAGTCTCCTATGTCCAACTTTGAGTCTGGAAATTTCATTAACCTTGTTTCCCATTAATTTGTCTAAACATTGTTTAAAACCATTTAACCTGGCAGTCAGTCCCATATGCAAATGGGACGTATTGAGTAAATCCACACAAGACTGAACTATAGAATTCCAAGTTTAAAATTCATGGGGAATAAGTATTAATTCCTCTGAGCATCATTGGGACAATTTCTCTTCTACTCACAAGCCTGTGAGTAAAAGGAGACATGTATAGCATGATGATTTAAGGGGCCCAATATGAAGCGTGTCAGGAGACAGACATTTTATTTCTAAGCCAATTACTGGCTCAGTGGAGGCAGAAACACTCTGAGTCTCTGGCTGTCATGTCCACATTGCAGGTTAAACTCTATACTCACATGATGAAAGATGTGATCAGGGACTCAGCAGGGGGCTTCATTGCTGAAGACCAAGAGGTAGGATGTCTGGGCAGGAATGACATGCAGCCCTCACAATACTTTTCAACCTTATGCATTTGGGGGAATGGAGCTTGAGAGTAAGGAAGGCATCTAAGTAAGGTAATGACATTAAGATAACTCTCAGTCTGTCCATTCAGATAATTTATAACTGGGATTTAGGGATGGATTGTCCAATGAGGTAATACAAGTATTTTCTTGCATTGCTTACCTGCATCCCAATCACGGCATAGATAAAGAACAACATAACGATCAGCAAGGCCACATGAGGTAGTGCCTGGGGACAAAATATAGGTCATCCACAACCACAGAGCAGCCATGAGTTGGAAGTGTTGAATTACTATGTTTCTTTCTACCTCACCCAGCCCAGTCCCATTTTAGGATTCTTCCTTCACTTGGGTATGAGCTTGCACATCCAGTGAGACATACTTACCTGGAAGGATTTGATAAATGTCCAGAGTAAATTTCTAATGCCTTCTCCTCGGCTCAGCAGTTTTACCAGCCTTAGGACCCTGAAAAGCCGGAAAAAAGTGATGGAGACACGACCGCTGTCATCAGGATCTATGGCAGGAAGCTGTGGAAAGAACATATCCCTTGCAGTGGGAGAGCAGACAGAAGGAAGTAAACTTTATTCACTGGGGGAGTCTGTTGTGTTCACCAGGCTTTTCTAAAATAAGATAGCTCGTTACCTTGTCGTGGTGCTGGAGCTTGAGCACCTCAATGATGCCATGAGCTAAACCGTGAAGGGCCACCCAAGACGGGAAGGTCATGACAGAGAGGTCAGACTAAATGCGATCCCTGGGGAAGGTAATGGCAACCCACCCCAGTATTCTTGCCGTGAAAACTAAATGGATCAGTACAACCAGAGATATGTCGGTATACCATTGGAAGATGAGACCCCCAGGTCGGAAGATGGTCAAAATGCTACTGGGGAGGAACAGAGGATGAGTTCAACTAGCCCCAGACGTGATGACGCAGCTAGCTCAAAGCCGAAAGGACGGCTAGCAGCCGACGGTTCTGGTGGTGAACGGCGAATCCGATGTTCTAAGGATCAACACACCATTGGAACCTGGAATGTAAGATCTATGAGCCAGGGCAAATTGGATGTGGTTATTGGTGAGATGTCAAGATTAAAGATAGACATTTTGGGTGTTAGTGAACTGAAATGGACTGGAATGGGCCACTTCACATCAAATGACCACCAGATCTACTACTGTGGTCACTAGAAGTAGCCCAAGAAAGAAGGAAAGCAAAAGGCAACAGTGATAGGGGGAGATATGCCCAATTAAATGCAAAATTCCAGAGGTTAGCCAGAAGAGATAAAGAATTATTTTTAAACAAGCAATGCGCGGAAGTGGAAGAAGACAATAGAATAGGAAGGACAAGAGACCTCTTCCAGGAAATTAGAAACATCGGAGGTAAATTCCAGGCCAAAATGGGTATGATCAAAAACAAAGATGGCAAGGACCTAACAGAAGAAGAAGAGATCAAGAAAAGGTGGCAAGAATATACAGAAGACCTGTATAGGAAGGATAACAATATCGGGGATACCTTTGACGGTGTGGTCAGTGAGCTAGAGCCAGACATCCTGAAGAGTGAGGTTGAGTGGGCCTTAAGAAGCATTGCTAATAAGAAGGCAGCAGGAGATGATGGCATCCCAGCTGAACTGTTCAAAATCTTGCAAGATGATGCTGTCAAGGTAATGCATGCTATATGCCAGCAAATTTGGAAAACACAAGAATGGCCATCAGATTGGAAAAAATCAACTTATATCCCCATACCAAAAAAGGGAAACACTAAAGAATGTTCAAACTATTGAACAGTGGCACTCATTTCACATGCCAGTAAGGTAATGCTCAAGATCCTGCAAGGTAGACTTCAGCAGTTCATGGAGCGAGAATTGGCAGATGTACAAGCTGGGTTTAGAAAAGGCAGAGGAACTAGAGACCAAATTGCCAATATCTGCTGGATAATGGAAAAAGCCAGGGAGTTTCAGAAAAACGTCTATTTCTGTTTTATTGACTATTCTAAAGCCTTTGACTGTGTGGACCATAACAAATTGTGGCAAGTTCTTAGTGGTATGGGGATACCAAGTCATCTTGTATGCCTCCTGAAGAATCTGTATAACAACCAAGTAGCAACAGTAAGAACAGACCACGGAACAATGGACTGGTTTAAGATTGGGAAAGGAGTACAGCAGGGCTGTATACTCTCACCCTACCTATTCAACTTGTATGCAGAACACATCATGCGACAAGCTGGGCTTGAGGAATCCAAGGCTGGAGTTAAAATCTCTGGAAGAAACATTAACAATCTCAGATATGCAGATGATACCACTTTGATGGCTGAAAGTGAAGAGGAACTGAGGAGCCTTATGATGAAGGTGAAAGAAGAAAGTGCAAAAGCTGGCTTGCAGCTAAACCTGAAAAAAACCAAGATTATGGCAACCAGCTTGATTGATAACTGGCAAATAGAGGGAGAAAATGTAGAAGCAGTGAAAGACTTTGTATTCCTAGGTGCAAAGATTACTGCAGATGCTGACTGCAGTCAGGAAATCAGAAGACGCTTAATCCTTGGGAGAAGAGCAATGACAAATCTCGATAAAATAGTTAAGAGCAGAGACATCACACTGACAACAAAGGTCCGCATAGTTAAAGCAATGGTGTTCCCCATAGTAACATATGGCTGCGAGAGCTGGACCATAAGGAAGGCTGAGAGAAGGAAGATCGATGCTTTTGAACTGTGGTGTTGGAGGAAAATTCTGAGAGTGCCTTGGACTGCAAGAAGATCAAACCAGTCCATCCTCCAGGAAATAAAGCCAGACTGCTCACTTGAGGGAATGATATTAAAGGCAAAACTGAAATACTTTGGCCACATTATGAGAAGACAGGACACCCTGGAGAAGATGCTGATGCTAGGGAGAGTGGAGGGCAAAAGGAAGAGGGGCCGACCAAAGGCAAGATGGATGGATGATATTCTAGAGGTGACGGACTTGTCCCTGGGGGAGCTGGGGGTGTCGACGACCGACAGGAAGCTCTGGCGTGGGCTGGTCCATGAAGTCACGAAGAGTCGGAAGCGACTAAACGAATAAACAACAACAACAATCCACTATTTAATTGCAGATAAGGTGTTGACTTGATATTCCTAAGACCTGAGAGATGTTGATCTTTCTCAGTTTTGCTGTTCTGGAGCTACCTACTGCCAATTTTGTCCCCATGTACTTCTTGAATGTGACTCCAGGCATAGAGAATGTTTCCCATCCCTGCTTTAAAGCCTTATATAGCTGAGGCCATAGCAGGATTTCCAGTCCTTGGACTTCAAAGCACATAGCAGAAAAATCAGAGGAGGAGTCCTCATGGGAATATCAGTACATCTTCAAAGACCTTCTGGCTCTTTGAAGGACACAGCCTTGCATTAATCTTTTAGATTAAGAATATGTATTTTCAGCAGAACCTTCATTTCCCTAGCTTTGCAGAAGTCCAGGACCACAAAATTAAACCAGAGCTCTTGAAGAATTCAGAAAGCTCCTTCAGAAAGGGTGTACAGCGATAGTCATACATATAAGTGTGTGTGTGTGTGTGTGTAGGTTGTGTGAACCAAGCCATTGTGATTTGTAAACCAAGATTTATAGCTTAGCAATGTGAACTGAGAGTATATATTCAATAAACTATTTGCTTAAAACACTGTAACTGGGCTAACACTTGTCTACTACATATTTCAATACATATAAGAGAAACTCAACCTACTAGACTCACTGGAGCTATTGAAGATTCAATACCTGCTGATATTTTCACCAAGATACCTCACCTTGTTTCATCTGTCTTGGTCATTCCTATTGTGCTTGATTTTTCACATGTACTCAAGGAACCACAGAACATAATAGGGCCCAGGTATCTGAAGGAATACCTCTTTTCATACTAACCTATCCATGCACTGAGGTCATATTTGGAAGCTGTTCTCCAGGTGCCCTGCCCTCTGAGCACAGCAAGCAGAACTAAGGCAGTAATGCTCAGTCTTTTCTATTTAAAGTCCCACCAGTCATTATATGAAAGAACCTAGATCCCACCAAGATAGACACAAAAAGCCGTTTTTCCCAAGAAACACTGGAATGTTTACAGAAATTCTACTATTATATTTATTGTTTAAGTTTTGAATACTATCTTAAAGTTTTAATAACTTATAGTGTATTCCACCTATGCAACTTCTGAGTCCCAACTGTGGTATACATATCATTGTTCAGAACTACTGCCCTAAAAAATTCTCTTTCCAGAAAGGGTGTGAGAGCAAGTCCTTATATGATCACAGATGAAGAGCTTGATATTAGATCATTGCAGTACCAAAACATCCCTTCTGCCCAAAGAGAGTGGCTCCTAGGCCATTGTATCACAGAGCCAGAAGAGGCACAACCTTCATGATAAATGGGACTTGCACTTGATATACAGCAATCACTGGAATTCTTTCATAATGGCTTCATTCTCTTTTCTAGAATAAGCCACTTATCAGAACTCCTGTATTCTAAAATGCTTATTTATCTGTTTCCAGTCCAGCTTGCTAATAGTAGTCTGACAAATGCTATCGTGATAATATCATTATTATCTATTCAGTTCCAAGCAATAGCCATTTTATTCACCCATGTTTATTTTTTGTTTATTTTGTTTGTTTGTTTGTTTATTTTTATTTATTCAATTTCTATAGCTGGGCTGCTTACAATAAAAAATCTATAAAACAATTAAACAATTACAACAGTTTCAGTACAAAATAAACATACATGGCTGCCAAGTGAGCAATGTAAGATGTTAATATAGCCAAGAAACGGGACCATTATCATGCTCGAAGCTCCAGGCCCGGGCACATAACCAGGTCTTCACTTTAATAAAATTACACTATTTCTCCCGTATTATTTTTTTACTTGTTCTTCATCTCTTGTATCTTGTTTTTGTAAACCACACTGGAAACTCCAGTGATGGACAGCATGCAAATATTTAAAAGAATCAATAAAATAAAATTTACCTGTGGTGTGGTGTCTCCAGTGCTGTAGGCTCCTTGGATTGCCGGTGGCTTGGTCTGTGAATATATTCCATGGTAATAAACACAGCAATGGTTGCAACACAAGTAGAAGTAGGGCCTCGGGGCCAATAACATGCTGAACTAAGGGACCGGATAAAACTGCATGGTTGATTTCATGCTGGTACAGAAGGTTTGGAATACAGGAAGAAGATTCATGCCACCATTAAGATATTTAGTGCTAATCCTAGCAATTCCACCATGGACTAATACTACATTACTGATGGACTGCTGGCTTTTACTGAAACAAAGAAAGTCATTGAAGTCTAGAAGCCATAGATCCAATGTGTCAGAAAGGAAACCTCCAACATGACAGGAAACATCAAAGGACTTGATTATATCTCTTAAATCATTAATAGAATGGTATTGGAAAATCTGGTGCTATCACAAACTTAATCAGTGTATACACAGCTATAAGTGTAATGACTTCTTCCAAGGAACATTAGGATCCATAGCTTTATAGGTATATGAAAAGGTAATTCAGTAGTTGGAAAGTTCTTTGCTGGTAGGGAAGCCATAACAGTTCCACTGGTTTAATGTTTTTTTGTGTAAATGCATCTAATACTGGGTATATGTTGGCATAATGATTTCAGCAACAAGGACATCACATTTCAATGTAGAGTATGTGCAAAGTAGTTCACATGGGTTACATATAACATCTGTCACAAAACTGATCCATAGATTTATGCTTCTGCAGAGAAGCAAAAACATAGTTCAGAAGTCAGTTTGAATACTCAGTTCTTAGGCTGACCGCCTAAATAAACCTGATCAAGTTTTATATAAAAATTCCATTGCACCTGACAACAACACTTTTTTTTTACATTTAAAATACAGTTGCTGTTTCTATGAACATTAGCGCTGTTCAAATATCCATTTCAGCTTCAGCAGTTTCAAGTATCTTCTGTTTTTTAGTAAAATTACATTGATCCTGACCAATAAGCACAGATACTACATTATTTAATCTCCTTGCTTTGGTAGCAGTCCATACTATATTAAGAAAGGAAATAGGTTTATATGACCTAGCTCAGTGTTTCTTAACTTCAGCAACTTTAAGATGTATGGACTTCAACTCCCAGGATTCCCCAGCCAGCTGCTAGTTGGGGAATCCTGGGTGTTGAAGTTCACACATCTTAAAGTTGCTGAGGTTAAGAAACACTGAGCTAGATAATGAAATATATTTTGTTATTCTTTCTATTCTTTCTATCTTTTCTTTCTACATCAGCACTGAACTTTTATTTGTGTTATTTTCATACTATGTTTATCTGCAGTCTAAGGATAGAAAACTGTAGGTGGTGGTGATAGCACTAGATATTGCTGCAATACCATCACCACTCCTTGGCAACTGAACTGCAAATGCTGACCAAGTTTCTTTTTTCATGGTTGGCATCTTTATGTACATCCACTGCATCTTCAGCATTTGCACAATGAATGGAAAGAGAACTCTAAACAAAGAAAGGAAAGCCCGTATGGATCAAATAATTGTCATGTAGATTGCAATCTATAATGTGGATTGAAACCTCATCATGTGAGCTTGATTAAATAATGTAATCAAAGTCACATTATGATAAGGAAATGACAGGCTGCATGCAGATGTACTGAGTATTATCTATTGGTTTAAAAAAAATTATCCAGTGGGTGCTACTATTTACAATGATCTGGGTAGGATATGATGAACAGCCAGCTCTCAGATTTATACCTTTGTTGCTTTGCCTTAAAACAAGGTATATGCCCTTAACTAGAGAGCTGAAACCACACAGAAGCCAAAAAAAGTAGGCAGGGATAAATTTGATATATACCATAGGAGTGTCGGCCCTTCAAGGTGGTCCAGGCCAGGAAACCAAAACCATGAGTACTAATACTACCTTTATTGTAAGGTTATAGTAACAGCATCTTGCCAGTCTGAAAGCACTTCCCCCCTCCCCTGCCTTTACTTTCCAGAGAACTAGAGAGGGCCACTTCTGCAGTGCTTTCTCCACTCCCATTCCTGCTTTGGACTCAGGTTTCTCTTATCAGACCTTTGTCTAGGCTGTGGCTTTTCCTCCTGTCTCCCAAGGTTATTCTCACGGCCTATTACAATGAGAGAGAGAGGTAAAGGGATTGCACCAATTCATTCATATGGAAAGGTGTTAATATATGGAAAGGTGTTCATCACTGAGAAGTAGGATATTTACACATAGAAAGTAAATGGCGGGGGGGGGGGGGGGGAGCCTCTCCCAAGGAAGCTTCTGTCAAATTCTGCAACGGAATTTAAGGGTTCCAATTTTCCACCAAATTACAGATCTCTTTGGAGAAAGCCAGTGCCATGTAATTGACTTGAAACCCTAGATGTTTGCAGCATAGATGTAGTCTAGTTTTCCAGTGTCAATGAAAGAAACATGGTATCTTATTTCTTTGCTTCTACTGAGTGTTTGATTGATTCCTCAGTAACTGCTCAACAAACCAGTTCCCTTCCACCATCGGCATTAACTCTAAAGGGTCACAAATTGCTTTTCCTACAGACCCACTTTTAGCATTAGTTGCATGCAACTCACACTTTTAACACAGCAGCACACAGCAAGAAGAAATAGTCTAGAAAAGGAGGATAGGGAAATGTGAAAGAAAATGGTGTCCACAACAACTTCATGCAGCTGATATTTACAACGCCATTACAGCCGCCGCTTAGGCAGTACAATCCACCACTGGAAACAAGAATTGTCTGTCAAGAAAATAACAGAGTCAGCCAAGGAATCCCGTAAGTGCAGGTCAAAAGTTGGAAATTGGAAACAGTGATTTTGAGAGAGAAAGCAAAAGGAAGTGGGAGGACTGGGGTTTCACAGAGAAAGAATCATGTCAGAATTACAATGAGATGTACAGGCAGAAAGGAGAAAGGATTGGAGAATAATGAATAAAATAATGGATTGATTATGGATTCATGTCTGGGGCAATGACTTGAAGTGCATTAAGCCAATAATGTCTTTAGCAGAACATTGAAATCTCCTGTGAGAGCTGGGAGGAACCAAGAGAAATCAAGAGTTTTAGACTGCAATATGTCTTGGCCTGGAGGCCTCTGACTATTTTTATAAGATATATTTGTTCCAAGATTAGATGCCTACATCTGTCTATGACACATGATCAGCTACAGCCAAACTGCCAAGAGACCACCAGTGAACTAAATTTCCAATACAGTCATGTGTTAGGTACCTCAAGAAGAAATCCGGCTCTCTGCATGTTTCTTCCCCACCAAAATTCCTATTATGGCTTATACGGTCAGATTTTCAGAAAGACTTGATTCTCAGAATGTCTCCCATCTTACTGTGTTCTGAAAATGTTACTTCTAGTACATAAAAATAATACAACAATGGAATAGTTTGATAAAGGACAGAATTGCCTTCGTACAAAAGTTAACAAGATGGTTCATGCCAAGTTCCTTACAATTAATTGTAAGTTCATTCAAACGGAATCTATCAGTATTCACATGCAGATATTTTAATATTTCCTTGCCAGGCTGGCTTCCTGCTAGAAGTTATTATGCATCTCCTTATAAAGCTGGCACCTAACAAAGTGAAACTCCTACAGTTCTCAGGCTGAAAAAAAAAAAAGCTATGTCAGCATAGATCAGGTTCCTTCCAAGACCATTAAGAGAGCTGCTAGTATTCATTGATAAGGAATGGTGGGAGGAAAAATCCTAGAAACTAAACACTGGAGCATAAATTTATATAGACCTTGGTTTCTGTGTTCCGACTAGGTACATTTTCTCCATGTATAAAGCTTCATTCTCACCTGCAATAAAGAAACTAGTTTTGCTGAATGGCACCTGTGAACTTTCTGCTAGATAAGCCATGTTTTGAAAAGTATATATGCTGAGATTTATAGCCATGCTGTGTGTAACATCTGAAAATCCTGGCCCTAGTCTGATATTTGTGCTTTAAGCCTGCTACATATGGTCACATTTGATGGAGCTGTATTCTAATCTGTTCTTCCTCTTTTCCTGGGAATAAATCTTATTTGATCAATGAACATATGATTCCTAGGTCCATAGATATGAACTTAAATGTATCTATTGTGATTTGTTTTTGAACATAATACCATCAGACATGACATCTATTAGACCATCTAAACAATTTACTAAACACAGTCTATTCAGTATCAACATACAAATAAATGAAACAAATAGACTACTGTAAGAAGAGGGAGAAAAGAAATGTAAAGGAAAGAAAAGAAAAGAAAAGAAAAAAGAAAAGACAGGAAACAGAGAAGAAAGAATATTACTTTGGTTTGAAAACCAAAGATACAATGTATTGGGAAGATAAACAGAAGCTCTAAAATATTTTTGCTTTTTATGGAATCAACACAAGAATATGGAACCTATCAGCATGGAAGTATAGGAAGACCATGTTTTATGAGAATGATGGTCCAGGCATCAGTTTTCTTACAACATACAACTTACAGCTCACAACAGTTCAATAGGAAGTATTACAGTGTGACATATTAACAGACTATGAAGGATGAAGTTTGGGCAAGAATAATTTCCATCTCTGATGGTGAAGAAAACCACAATTTCCCAAAGCAAGAGGGTACTTACCAGGCAGTTGCCAGATTCTCTTTTATGTTAACTACCTAAGTCTATTCCCCAAGTCTTTTAATGAGTAAAGCCATGTTTAGTGAGAGCATATTGAAAGAGTTAATGTGTCTGTACATTTGGTAAATAAAACGTGGGAGTTTCCAAGTAGATTAAGAAATGTACCCTTAATCTCCATGATAAGGGGGGGAAAAGAGAAAATTTCAGCTGTGACTTGATGCCTAAATCTTTGTCATAGCTCTTCGTGCTTAGATTTGGGAAGAAAAATTCTCAGACAGGTTGATATTTGTGTTGGTTATTTATAAAACTTTGGAACTGGTGATAAAGCAAATTGGTCCATAAAGAAACATAATAGATTTTTCTAGGGGCTGGTGTATATAAAGGAAAGCAATTTACAGTATAAGATTGCAATGATTTTGGTAATCCTGAGTAAAATACAAATACTACTGATGAATAATATTGTAGATTTTCATACTTTTAATCTTGTTTCTAAAGTGACAGCTAACTGTAGATGTGAACAACAGCAATGGATCCAAAGGCACATGAAGACATTTTTAATCCACTGCTATGCACTCTCTCCTTTATATGCATATACAGTGTGGAGTATTGCCATGCAATTTCACCTATAGTATATATATTTAATATACTTTTGTGTATATCATAGCATCCATGCACATGTATGCAAGAAGCCCAAATTATGCACGAACATCTTGCCATAAAGACAGACACAGTATAAGCACATATAAGAAGCAGATGACATATGGTTGCCATGGTCCAAAGGGCAGAAATTCTCTGCAGGTACCATGAAGCAAGCCATCTTAAGGGAGATTTCATATAACAATTGCCATGTATAAATGATTTACTGAGGCTGCATGTTTAGAGAACACACAGATGCTATAGGAGAAGTGATGTCTCCTGGATATGGTGTCATATCAGTCCTTGATCAGTAAAAAACCAAGGACAGATCACTTTAAGACGATTCTTGACAGAAATGTCTGAGGTTCACAGAACATAACCTACTCAAATCCATAAGTGAGGCTTCTGTAATTCCCTCAACTAACAAATTGCAATGACTCTTATCTCCATCAGAAGAAACTGAAATCAAGTGATCATTGCTGTGATTTAGAAGCTGTATTTGAACATACAGCATTCATGACATCTGTGGGGAGTTTAGATACTGTGGCTGCTTTGTAGTGACAGCCATTGTTCCCCTCTCCTTCAATCTAAGTCATTCCTAGCCCTTGTATCTTTCCAATACTATTACCCTCATAGCACTTACATCAATCTGACTCAGGATGACATCTATGATGCTGCCGACAACTATGAGAAAATCAAAGACATTCCAGGGGTCCCCAAAGTATCCCTGGAAAAGAAAGAAGAAAGTAAACTCCAAATAAATAGATTAAGCTGGAATTCAACACAAGATGGGAACCTTTTCTGAAAGCTTCCCAATTCAAGAATCAGTGATGAACCTTTTGGCTTGTGTCACATTATTAAAATAAAGCCAACACAAGTGGTCTTTTAGGAGCATCCCCACTGAAGAGTGGCATGTGTTACTCTAAACCAGTATTTCTTAACCTTGGCCATTTTAAGATGTGTGGACTTCAACTCTCAGAATTCCCCTGCCAGCATGCTGGCTGGGGAATTCTGGGAGTTGAAGTCCACATGTCTTAAAGTGGCTAAGGTTGAGAAACACTGCTCTAAACAAAGATGAGGCTGGCTTTCTGGTAGAAGTTGTTATACATCCATTCCCACTCACCTTAGCCTTGAAGGCTATCAATTTAAGGATCATCTCAACAGTAAAGAGTATGGTGAAGACCACATTGAGGACATCTGAGAGCTGGTTCATCATCTCTGATTGCTTATAATGCTGTAGAGATAGTTGAAAAGCAGATGATTTAGAAAACATGGGCTTTGTTTAAGAATAAAACTTTTCATACATTTTGCAGTTATAGAGCTAGATCAATATTAAAGACAGAGGGCTCATCCACACAGCCACTTTGCTGGCTTTGTTTTCTTGCTTACTGTCTCTCTCACTCTGTCTCAAAACAGCTAGACTGGTGCCAGAAGGTGGACTCTCCTCTTGTCCTGTTACCTTCCCCTGGCTCTGTAGTTTATCTTCTGCTACTCCTCTTGCCAGAATGGCAATCAAAAACTACTGCTCTGGGCACTTTGTAGAAGAGAACAAACAGATGAAGAGCCTATAAATAGTGAAGCTTTTGATGGACATATTTAACAAATGAGAAGAAACTGTGAAAGTTTGTGTAGGAAGCACCCCTTTCTCTTTGGCAAATTACAGTAAACCTCACAGGCAGCAGGATTAGGATTAGGGACTGGAAAGTGTGAAAAGTGACCAATAGGAGCTGGGCAAATAACAGTCCTTGACCACATCATCACTGTCACAGTTTCAGCTGAAGTGACATAAATAATGCAACTAGCAAGGCTTGTATCAGGAGAAGATGGAAAATAACCACTTTAACATCAGAGCAGATAAATGAGAAGTTAGGTGCCCTCAGCTATTGGCTGGGGATGTGATTAAGGTTGCATCATGAGGAAATGTCTTTAAAGCATGGTTAGCAAGACATCTTCAAGGTACAGTTTAGTGGGCATGTGGATGAATCCTGTGTTTCAGCTTTCCTTTAGCAGGCAGATTTGTCCCAGGATCCCATAGTTACTGTTACTCCCACCACCATTTCCCAGCTGAACAGGAGTTCTCTGCATCCATACCTGCATGCCCAAACAGATGGTGTTCAGTGTGATCAGGAAAAACATGAGGTACTCAAAATAGGAGGAGGTCACCACATACCATATCTGGTATTGGTAAGGGTTCTTGGGAATGTAGCATCTCAGAGGCCGCGCTTTCAGTGCATACTGGACACACTGGCGCTGGAATGAGAGGCAAGACAAGATGTGAAGAGGCCTGAAAAGAATAGGCTATATTATTTATATTTTCCCCCATTTTCTGAGATTCATCAGCAATGTCAAATGTTTATTGTGACCTGTTCTCTTCATAAACACAATGCTGAAACAGACTGCTTTCCAACAAATAGCTGTCAGAACTTTCTTTCTTTCTTTCTTTCTTTCTTTCTTTCTTTCTTTCTTTCTTTCTTTCTTTCTTTCTTTCTTTCTTTCTTTCTTTCTTTCTTTATATACCAGTGTACATAAGTATTTGTAAGATTTATATCCCATCTTTTGCCCAAGAGCATAAGGCATAGGAATCATCCTTTATTTTATCCCTACAATAGCAACCCTGTGAGGTTGGTTGGACTGAGAGAGAGAATGGCTAGCGCAAAGTCAATCAGTGAGTTTCAGTGGCTAAGAGGGCACCTGAAACTGGGTCTCCCCATTCCTAGCCCAATATCTTAATCATTGTACCACAGTGGTGGCCTTTCAAATGGTGGCCTTTCACACTTGCTGCCTTGAGCTTCCAAAGAGCAGGCAACATAGTCCATATTTATTCTGGTTTTCTTTTTTTATGTTTCTGTTAGAAAAGGAAAGGGAATGTGTACAGGCATTTGTGCAATTGTATGAAACTGGCTTGTATCAGAGTGAATGTTTTGTGTACAATATGCAAATGGGCATTAATTAACTTATAAATGGGATGCCTTATTTTACAGGCAATTAATTTAATCAACAATTATCTGTTCAATTAATATTAACTTATTTTCTCCCCCCCCCAAAGTATGCACATCTTCAAAAGTGTCACAAATGTGAGGGGGGACGAATCTCTAGGACTCATCTCAGCTAGAGTTGGCAGTTATAGGCTGGCAAAATAAGCTGGGCAATGCACAGGATTTATGTATGTGTGGTGTGTGTATGTATGTATGTGCATATGCATATGCATATGCATGTGTGTGTACATTCCTCTTAGGGGCAGTGGTCATTTTAAAATTAGGACTGCCTTCTTTTCACATATATTCAGTAAATTGAATAAATACATGAACGGGCCAGAACCCACAGAAATATCTTACACAGCATTGTTAGTCTAACAGAAAAAAAAAAAAGCAAATATTCAGGGCACACATTTTAGAATTAACATAGCCAAACAAATCTTCCTTTCTGCTCCAGTAAGAAAAGTTATAGATTGCACAGTGCTGCTATATTCAGATCCTCTTATGATCTCCCTATTCACATCAGATACAGCAGAAATTTCCATAGCTGTTGTGCAATTTGAAAGTTTGCAATATCCAAAACTTCTGACTGAATGATGTAACACCACTATATTTTAGAATGCAAGCTTCAGCACCAAATTTTGATCTAGGCCTCACTGATACCTTTCTAACTGTGGATGTCACATGTCATCACAATGCAAACTTTGCCCCTTAAGTACTTGTATGTGATGTCACAACACAATTACAAAAGAGAGATCTTGTGTAGTGATATCACAATGTATGTTTTGCCATTTTAATATCATTGTGCTTAGGAATGGATAGCTATATTTCTAGCCTCAATCTTGGAATTAACTTTGTACTTTTGAGATGATTCACACAACCCTAGCCTATATCTTTGACATACAAGACCTAAAATCTAGGACTTGTCTACCATTTCTGCTCAATAGCCAAATGTGCTATACAGTACCTGGTTTTTGTTCAGCTCACAGTCTTTGTACTCAGTTTCACCCTGCTCCTGGAAAGTTACAATGATGAAACCTACAAAGATGTTCATCATAAAAAAGGCAATGAGAATGAGATAGATTATGAAGAAGATGGCAATGCCCATGCGATAGTTGTATATGGGGCCCATGTCTTCAGTATGCGTATCAATTGCTTTATACAATAGTCTGGAAAGGAAAGGATAGAGGTCCCAAATTAATAGAAATAAATAACTGACCTTTGAAAAAGTTAATTTTCAAAGTTAATTTTGTACATGATGGCCATGAATAGGTTCAGTGGTCAAAGATAATGCTCTTTATGATAGTGGCTGCTCAATCTTAATGGGTTTCTAAATGATTAATTTAATGGTAAATAAATGTACAACACTAACACATATTTTTTCAAAACAGTACTGTGGAGGAAAATAACACATACTGTTCAATTATCAACCCTCAATATGAGAAATAAGTTTTTTTACTCCAATTATCTCATTGGTTATGATACTAATTTCTGTGCTTATACAAGTGCCCTGAACAGCAATTTGTGCACACTGCTCATAAGATCATTAGTGATGTGCCCAAAGCTTCCTCTTTCTGTTCCATTTTGCTTGTACAACATAGCTAAGACAAAAAGAAACAGTGGTAATTCATATGATTCCTCTAAATCAGCCTTCCCCAGTTGACGGGACTACATCATGGGCGCTAGCCATATTGGCTGGGAATTCACAGAGCTGAAGTCTAGTACATCTTGAGGGCATCTAAATATTTCTAGCAACCGCCCCCTCTTTTTCTCCATAGTGGATTCTGTACTCACTGAGGCCATCCTTCAAAGGTGGATACAGTGAAGAGAGACATCATAGCTGACAAGACATTATCAAAGTGGAATTCATTGTGCAGCCACATCCGTTCTTTTTCCACAACCTGTGTTGGATCAGCATCAACATACATGATGAAGTGCCCCCTGGGATGAGAATCCATATATTAGCTACAAAGAGCCTGCATCATTAAGTGAGCATATAGTATATAACAGCTCAAAACTCTGTATGTTTACTTAGAAATACTGTAAGCCATTTTGTTCAAGGGATATACATTTCCAATTAAATAGATATAATATTGCAGCTTAATTTCAATTCTGTTAATTTCAATTCCAGCTGGAATTTCAGTTCCAGCTACTTGCTTCTGGCCTTCAATATAGTAAAGAAAATCTTTGCTCCAGTTGATTGTTTATGATTAATTGATCCATGGTTCCATTAATATTTTATATTATCTTATTAGCATTTTCTTATTAGTATAATGCAAGAAACAGCATAAGGATGGCTTTTGCCACATATAAGTTAAGAGTCCCCCTTTTTAGGGGGAGATGGGCGGTGATAGAAATTGGAATAATAAATAAATAAACAAACAAATAAGAAAACTTTCAGAAATAAGTTCACCAGACTGTAAAAACTAGCTACTGAACCTCCTTTATGGGAGGCTGATAAAGAAAATATAATTATTTGTTTAGAGAAAATTCAGATAATAACTGTACATTATCCTAGATTGTATCCATTTATATTTATGGTAAGAACTACAGTACTGACTTATTTATTATTATTATTGTTATTAAATTTGGATTTCTCTTTAGGTATATCCTAAGAGACCTTAAGGGAGAGGAGGAATGTTTACCAAATTTTAAAATTCAAATCACATAGGAAAACAAGACGTGAGGCATACTAAACTTAGGTACCAAAAGTGTCTACATAAATGTTAAACTGCCCTGTGTCTTGAAATGAAAGGGATGTTGTACACAGTGACATCGCCTTGAATCTGACCTTCAGCGAAGAATCATGCCATGTCAGGGGATCGAGCAAAGAACCACGCTGAGCCAATATTCCAACTCTAGTTCTTTATTGCTCTTGCCATAAAACAGAATCTTGCCAGACTAAATCTTTCCTAACTAACCTAAAGGTAAATACCCCAGGAACTCTAAGGCGGGCTACTCTAACTCAAGGGTCTCAAGGCTGTGAGAATACTTATCTCCTTGGAAAGTTCTCTCTCTGGCCTGAAATCCATCACATGCCATGATTATATGTTTCTGAAGTGAAGAAAAGAAAGATATGCAACCAAGGGGAGGCCTACCTGCATTCAGTTTCGGTAATCTTGGTTGAATCTGTACAACTGTAGAACTTCCCCTACATTTAAACAGAAACCAAAATTGTTATTCATTGCATTGGTCTTGCATTATAGAGTTAGTTTTGCCTATGTTGTGGCAGATCTGACTTGTCTTAAAAATTAGCATCTCCTGCTACAAAAGGATCAACAGTAGGTTTCTGTTCTTGAAAGGGAGGTAGAAGCAATTCCTGTCTAACAGAGTTTACTATCTTTGACCTTGCTGCCAGACCAAAGAGAAATAGTATTGAAAGAGATCTTGCCAGTCTTATCTATACACTGGAGGAGAGGGGGTAATACATAGTATAATGATATTATTGTAGTAGATCTCTAAGTATTAGCATTTGCAGGTTATTGTCAGCTGTTTTTTCATGTCTTCAGCTGCATAGCCCTGCCTTTTTTAAAAAATTCGTTTAGTCGCTTCCGACTCTTCGTGACTTCATGGATCAGCCCACGCCAGAGCTTCCTGTCAGTCGTCAACACTCCCAGCTCCCCCAAGGATGAGTCCATCACCTCTAGAATATCATCCATCCATCTTGCCCTTGGTCGGCCCCTCTTCCTTTTGCCTTCCACTTCAGCTGCATAGCCCTGCCTAGTTATGTATATTCCAAATCAATTCTGGTCCTAGCTGAATATGGCTGGGAAAATTGTAATCCCAGTACTTCTGGAAAGCATCACACTGGGACAAACTGGAATAAGCTCAGATAAATAAGGATTATTGAGTCAGCAAGCTGAATCAGTGATGTCCAAGAAAATAAAAAAACAGCTACACAATTTGTGTCAAGAGGTCATCATTACACGGTTTATGGAACAGGACAAAACAAAAGTTAATTCTATCTTAGAAATAACTTTCACCTTGAACAGCTGTACCGCAATGCAAGCAAACATGAATTGTAGCAAGAAGGTGACAAGAACAATGTTGCCGATGGTCTTAATAGCCACAAAAACACACTGGACCACATGCTAGACAGAAAAGGGAGAGAGAGATTTATTTAGTTTTATCTGTTCATTGCTCACTATGAATTACTAGATGATCCAATATCCCAGTGTCCATAAACACAGTTAGAAATCTAGTCCCACATATCTGGAGTATGCCAGTTTGAGGAAGGTGGAACTTGAGGTAGCTTTGCTTTATGTCGCAGATCTACTTCAATCATTCAGTTAGCTTATAGATGTCACCCAAGACTTAGAAATGTAGAAATATAACACTTTCCCTTTCATTTTGTCCTTCTCCTGGTTGATGTCAGGATGATACTTACCTTCAGTCCCTTTGCTCTGTTAATAGCTCTCAACGGTCTCAGTACTCTGAGTACCCTCAGGATTTTCACCACTGAGATGGTACTGGACCTGTTGGAGGAAATGGGGAAGATCCTTTACTATGCCTTTGCAACCTTCGTGGTTACATTCATAGTCCTGCTCTCAAAGATATTGTGTGCCTAGGAAGATACAACCTTGGAGTTATTTTTAGGAAGGGCTTGGGGCACTCCAGGAATAGGGATGGAGGTCAGAGAATTCTTTGAGACTGCCTAATTCCCAGGATGCCTTGAGAAAACTCTTCAGAAGAGAACTCCTTGAAAGGCATGCTTCAGGCCAGGCACAGCCATAAATCTGTAACAACTCCCACCTCCCCCACTTCAATACTCAGCTCTGCATTCAGAAATTAGATAACAGCAGAAACTTCAGGGATTGATATGGCTAGATAAGTAGCTTTATTGCAAACTAGAAAGAAGTTAAATACATGCACAAGATCTACCTACTTCAGAACATAGATATAAATCCCCAGATAGAAGTTAGAGACAGAGTTTAGGTCTTAAGCCTCCTTCTCCCACACTTTTGCATCAATAGACTTCGGGCCATTCATTGCCCAGCCTTGAGATTGGAATGCACCTGCTCTATGTTTACACAACAGAACTTCTGGTCTGAACAGTGCTGGTTCCTGCCTTGCCAGTTTTACACCCGATTTTAGATGAGAACAGATTATCTATTAACTTTATGTAGCAGGTCAGTGACAACATAGGAACTATAACCTATATCATTCAAATGCCATGTCTAGAGCTCTCAGCCTAGACTAACTACCAAGGAACAGGAGACTCCAAAAACATTGCTTAAACTGTAATGCTTCATCTAGCCACCAGCTATTGCAACCAGCCACTGTAACTAAGAAAAACTTTGAAGGAAATTTATGTAGGTTAGCAGAAAAATGGAGGGAAAAGGTAGATCTGTGAAGTTTTCAAAGTCTTTGCATAACCAGCAGCCAATAGGATTAAATTGTCAGTGATAAATGTACCTCTAATTTTCATTTTGATTTTTTTTCTGGCTGGAAGAAAGGACAAAAATTGCTTTTTGACTGTTAATATTTTGACTGACACTGGCTGTGAATATTAATTGCTGCTTGGGAGCTTCAGTTCTCCAACTCATGAAGGTCTCAGTTAAACTGATGAGCTGTTGTTAACATCTTTGTATTAATAATAAATATATTTTTATCTTCAGAAATACATTTTAATATTCCTATATTTTATATTCAGAGTAGTCCTTATAGTGCAGTGACAAGTAACCTGATGCCTTTCAGGTGTCTCCCACAATCTCTTGCCATTTACCATGCTATCTAGTGGTGGTAGAAGTTGCTCCAAAATATCTGGAAGGTACTACCTTGCCAGATCCTCTGATAACCAAACAAATGTACTTAAAAATGATGATCATAAATGGTACATGGTCTACAAGAAATCCCTGAATAATGTATTGGAAGCCTTGCCTCTGTGGTCCACTTACTCAAGTCTCATGGAGATGAGTGAGACAACAACTACAAGCAAATCTAGAATGTTGAAAGAATTACGGCAGAAGGATCCCTTGTGAAGAAATGCACCATAAGCAGTCATCTGTAGGAAACAAGAAGATTCAGTTAGTTTTGATAAGTCTAGTACTGTGTTTCTCTGTTCTATTTGAGGTGCTTCTCTCAGGGGCCAAGTTCAGAAGACCTTTGGGAAGACTACATCTACTGTTACACACAATGAAGCAGAAGTCAGGGGGGATGAATAGTTCACTACAAACTCAAGAGAGTAATTGAGACTACTAGTTATCTGTATTTGTCATCATTCAGAGGATTGACTTATAAGGAAAAGGAACAGTATGAATATGACAATCACTATTTTGACATTCCAAAATGGCTATGTCTCCATCTGAGAGGTCTGTCCTTGTCTAACTCTAATTTCTTATGTGCGCCTCTCTTTCTATGTCTTTCTGCACACATTTTCATATAGGAAAACACAGCTTGCAGTCTGCATACCCAAGTATGTCTATATTACTGTACATGAGTAATTTTATATCTAAGAGTTAAAATAAACTATAATTATTTTATTTATTTACGTGTGTGTGTGTGTGTGTATAGACACAAACATACACACACACACGCACACACACACACCGTATATATAATATCTGATCATCCTCTAAAAACCTTTTAGGATGGCTTAAAAGAAGTAAATACTGTATATCCATGACATAGATGCCATAAGGATTGTAACAGATTTCTATATTACTGGAAGTTTATATATATTAATAGAATACCTCTTGCTCTTGGGTGTTTCCCTAGAATTTCCCTTCTCAAATTTACTAACTTTATGAAATTTATTTGTCAGTAGGTTTGAATTATATATCCACCTGAGCACTTTTTCTGTTTTCAGTATCTTTCTCCAAACTTCATAATAAGTTGTCTGAACAAGGTATTATAGGAAAAACCCTGTACCGACTTCATCTAGTGGATAAATTTTGGAAAAAGAGAGTCCTCACTGCCCCCCCACCCCATTTTCAATGCTATATAATATAGAAGGTCACTGCAGGTTCAGTTCTGGATGCTCATGGCATCTGGGGTTTTAATGTGCTGAATTTTTAATTCAGCCTTTCCCAATCAAATGCCCTTTATATATATATATTGGGATTCTAATTTCCATTTTTCCCAGCCAGCTTGGCCACAGCTATTCAGTCTAAGAATTCTGGGAGCTTAGTCCCATTACACTAAAATGGAGAAAGGCTGGTTTAATCTAATCATCAGAGTAGAATGTAAATGACCTTCCAATGTTATTTTGAAAGAGAACAAGTCAACTCACCTTTAGAATAATTTCCACTGTAAATACAGAGGTGAAGCCAATGTCAAAATATGATAGAATCTGGACGGAACCCCCCACAAAGAAACAAAAAGTTATTTTTGTCAATAAACGCATCTGCAATTCTCTCAGACACTCACACCAAACTCTAGAAAAAAAATGTGTGTGAAATGAAGTGGCAACAGATAAAAATATAAATATTTCTACTTCTTTAAAACAATTGTGTTAGTTCTAGAATTAGGTATAAGGGAAATGCCTAATTATGGTAATTATGGTGCTGTTTCTATAAAGCCTGTAATGCAGAAACAAGGGCCAGAGAGTGCTGCCACATTAACTACATAATGACTATTACTGGACACGTTTCCATCAATAATATCAAGCTTTGCTCTGGATGACTTCTCAAAAGATTTGCATAGAAAGATTTTTCTTGAGGGTGATGCTAATGTAACAGAATGTCTTCCCTGAAGAAACCTGCCATACAATCTCCTTGCTGTCTAAATATTTTTTCTAAAAAAATGTTCAGACATTTTAAACTAAAGTTTATTCATGAAGGTGAATATTTTTAATTTACTCATATTAATTTCTGCGGTGCTTATTGGTAAGCAAAGTACCTCCCTGTTTTTTCTTTTTAGGCAATGAGATAATTCATATATTTTATAACTCAGTTTATCTTGACAACAAAATGTTTTTAAACATGTTTAAAATTAATGGGAGTAAGTTTTTAGTAGATGCACAGATTTTAATGTGTCCATGTTTGATAGCAGAAGTTGTCATCATTACCTATATATCTAGGGGCATTTCACACATGCAGACTAGTCTCTTATTTTCATCTATTGCATCTAATTATTCCCTTTGACATATGGCTTTCATTCATACCAATCTACATAGTGCCTTTCTCTGCTTGCACCTAATCACAGCATAAATATACAACTTTTTAATCCTGTGTCCCCATGTTCTTGCCTTTCTTTCACCCCCAAAACATATATATCTTTAGCTGTACCATTGTTAAAATAGTGTTTTATCATCCAAGAGTGCCTTAAGGTATATACAATTTGCTCTGTTTTGTCACCCAATAACTTGGAGGGAACTCAGGTGAGTGCAATGATTTGAAGCAGAAGCAATAGAGGCAGGACAGCAGTTGGCAATGGGGACAGCAAATTTCACAACAGCATTGTTCTCCAATTCAAGGGTGGTAGATACCAGTTCAATTAGCAACACGGAAAGGACCTAAGAGGAAGCTACAACGCATGCAAGTATTTCATGGCTCTCTCTGGGTCAGTCTTGCCCAACCTGACGTTCTCCAAGTGTGCTGAGATTATAACCTCCCTAAATCAAGACAGCATTCTTGGGATTGCTGTCACAAAACATTGGAGAGTATCAGACTGGGGAAAGATAGTTTGTAATAAGCCACACTTACCATGCTAGTAATACAAGTTGTCTGATATTTATTTACCTTATTCCTGAATGACATTGCCTGAATTGGATCTTCTGCTGCCAGTGAGATGCTGCTAAGCAGAATAAAGAGGAGGATAAAGTTGGTGAACCAGGTGGCATTGACGATTCTGTGGCACAGCACCCGGATCCTGGAGGAAGTAAGACATGGAAAGAAAGAAAATTAAGTATATTTTGCTTAAGCTCATATTCTGCTCAGAGGGCACCTGCATGAACAGCGGGCTGAGGAACATGCTGAGAGCAGGGTATTCACTTAATGGGGAGTGGGGGGACCCAGGACATCAATGGGTGGGGTCATATCATGCATGTGGGTAGGCCTTGGATTTTATGTTTCTTTCTGGCTTACATTTCATTGAATTCCCTTAAAGCTTATGTTGGGCCTTCAGTCAGAGGCAGGTCTGGGGCCTTCAAAGAGGATCTGAGAGGCTGGAGGTTGCCCTCCTGCCACTACCCTTATATTACTAGCTAATAGTAGATATGATTTAATTTCTGGGTATTAAACAGGAAGCAATATTTGCCAGGTTGCAATTTATTTCATTTATATGTGTTATCTGGCTAAGAAATTAAGTGATGGACATGGGGCTGCCAGCTGATCTTTTATTTGTATTTTAACCCTGCCCAATACTGAAATAGAATGCCAATGGGTGCTGTTCTGACTTAGAATTTTCTCGAATAAGTTGTACAGTATTACAACTCTGTAACTGATTAACTACACCACCAATAGGTGGCTGCTGCTCTTCCTATGATTAGTATAGCTTAGGGCCATTCCAAATGCAGTGTAAGAGTATGTGGGCATGAATGACTTCCCCTGAGGTCCAGATGCCCCCACCCTGCTGGTATTTGAGAGAGCCTTAAAGACCTGGCTTTTCGCCCAGGCCTTCGATGAGGGTAATTGAAGCCCCCTTCTGGGTAATATGGGTTTTTCTTGTTTGTTGCCCAATGTGTGTCATCTTTTGTTCTTTGTTTTTAAAAGGTAAAGGTTTCCCTTGACGTAAAGTCCAGTCGTGTCCGACTCTAGGGGGCGGTGCTCATCTCCGTTTCAAAGCCTTGGAGCCGGCGTTGTCTTTGTTTTTACTACTATATTATTTTATTATTCTGTGTGTTTTTTTTTCTGTGAACTGCCCAGAGTCACTGGGAGTAATACTTTAATAAAATAAATAAATAAAATAATAAATAAAAAGCAGAATCCATGCTGAAGAAGTCATTTGATTGTTCTATTAAAAACTTATACCACTCTTCAATCCATTTTAAGAACTTATATTGTTGTGACTGAGGACTTATTATCCTGATTCACTAAAGGTTCAGTGTTCACTGCTAGATGTGTAAATCCTATTCTTCTTCTGTTCCATGTTGGTAATGAGCCAATGACATAAGTGGTATTAGACAGAAATTCACTCAGAGGCCAGTCTTTGATTCTAGAGAATGGGGAAGGCTGAAAGGAGATTGGTCATACCAGCAAAGGAGCTTCTTCATACGAATAGGTCAGAATTAATTAGGTGGTCATCCATAAACGCTTGAGCAGGTTCAAGTCTTAGATCTGACTGGATAAGGTGCCATGTTGTATAAGAGACAGAGAAACTGTCATGCTAAGAGTGCCAAGCTGTTCAGCAGTAACATAATGCTTCCCACCTGTGTAATACTGAGATGGGAGATATTGCATCTTTGATATTTCTATCCCCCAAACCCACACTCTATCCATTCTTGACAGAAAACATCAAAAAGATGAAAATCAAAATATCATTAGAGAAGTAGCCATCTTATAAAATATTCAGCCCCCCACTTCAGTATTTTTACTGCGGCAGTAATAGCTTTGATAATTATTCACAGAAGGTTGGAAGACCAATGTGCTAGGGGAAGGAAGGAAGGAAGGAAGGAAGGAAGGAAGGAAGGAAGGAAGGAAGGAAGGAAGGAAGGAAGGAAGGAAGGAAGCATACTTGTTGGTTGGGCTAAAGATGAAGAATGAACTTGCTTCAGGCATAGGCACTGCTTTTTCCTTTAACTGCAGCTCGGCTAGGGGACGTGGCCTTGGGCTCAGTGGGATTTCAGGTTCATCTTCCTCATCATCACCTACAGGAAAACAGTTACAGAAAAACTTAATGCCCATTTTTTTCCATTAGTAATTAATTATAGATTTAAAAATTCCTGAAGGCTGTCAACATTATTTTTGGACTACTCCAACTACCATGTATTTTTCAGTCTTAGGTCCTACTAGGACTCATGAACACTCATTGCCATGATAGATAATATATTTAATATAAATACTTTCCTTCTCTTTTATTCAACATACACATATGTGTGCATGTGCATGTGTGTGTCCTGTACATTATGCTTATACTGTAGATATAGGCATCTGGTGCAAACTAAGAGGATGCAGAAATGATGAAACATACATCACAACATCATAGTACGAACTCCAGCTTTTTGTACTAGCATTCTGACTCTGGACACAAATATCTGAGTTACAAAGCTTATACTGTGTCACAGCAAAACACATTTTTGCTATGTGTTTGTTGTTTGTAAACATGGGCAGTGAAGAAATCTGATAGATAGATAGATAGATAAATAAATAAATAAATAAATAAATAAATAAAATTTGACATTTGCTCCATCCCCCCATGGACACTTCTGCTTATATACCAACTTGAGCTTCATAATAATAACAATAATATTTTTTTTATTTTTGGTCTGGATTCTTAAATTGTTGAGACATGATTTTTCAAATTATAGCTACTGAAGGTCATTCCAGACCAGTGTTTCTCAACCTTGGCAGCTTGAGGATGTGTGGACTTCAGGCTGGCTGGGCAATTCTGGGAGTTGAAGTCCATACATCCTCAAGCTGCCAAGGTTGAGAAACACTGTTCTAGACATAACTCTAAATGCATGTAAGTGCCCACATATAATTCTTAAATAATAGATTTGGGAATAGGAGTGAGTATAGGATGGATATTCTGACATTCAAAGAGGGAGAGAAAAAAGGGGAAGAAAACATCCCAAATGACAGTGAAAATATACTACTGTCTAAAAATATGATGCTTTTGGACAATATCCTTTGTTAAGGGCACACTATATGTTACCTAATATATCTTGATTAGAATCCCTTAACAAATCTGCATTCATAAAGGAAAGCTTTAACCCATTCTTCTCTGCCCTGATCCCAGTGAATATAACATCCAATTTCTAACTGCCCATGGAAACAGCTATTTAAAAAAATCAGGCATGTTAAACATTTCTACATTTCTAAAATCTTCTCTAATTTGGCTCCACAATCCTCTTTTTTTTTTTATTGTACTGCAGTATGTCAGAAAATCTCTTAGGTTATAGAATACAGACGTTTTCTTCTACTAAAAGACAATTACAGTATCTCCAAATAACAACCCTTTTGCTCCCTATTGAAATCATAATTCCTTTTTTTCTCATTTCAGCCTGTCAAATCCATCTGAGTAAACAGCCACTCAGGAAAGACACATTTCAGATAAATCCATCTCAGAAGAAAGGAAAAGGAATTTCCTTTTCATAGCCCAACTGCATGCCTATTGTGGCAGTGGATGATGATGTATTTATTTTTATGTATTTATTAAACATGCTTCCATGCCACCACAATCAAAATCACTTTTGGCAGCTCACACAGAAAATATATGAAGAGAGTTCAACGTAGACCCCAGATGGGGGAAGGCTGATCTAAAGAAAACTTGTAGATCCCTCTAGCCAGAAATTTCACCATCAATGTACTCTGAACAGAATCAGTAGAAACAGCCTATTGAAGGCAGTGTGTTCAGCTTAGTAAATTTTTAGTTGTTCCTGGCAACCTCAGTGGATCTACAGTGATGTTGTCAGCTGCACAATATCACTTATGACGCTGGAATCTTGTGAGGGGAAAGGCAAAGACAAATGACATCGAAACCTCCTCACCTGGGAAGTCTGCAGAGGGATAAGGGTCCTTGACTTCATTGACATTTGATTCAAACTCATCTACTTTTAACTGAGCAGGGGGAAAAAATGAAAATTACAGTAAAATTTAGTGCTGCAACTCTCTTATAATATTGCTGAACAGTGCTACTTGGCTGAGACCAAGAGTAGAGGAAAAAAGGGGATGGACAAATAACAGCATATCTAAATTCATGCAACAGAAATGGCATCCAGGGCCACTTTATACACATATGGGCTTATTTGTGAAACCACCATATGGTTTGGTTTATATATTAATTGCATATGTGTAGGCACTTTTGTGAAATGGGAGTGTCATTGTTATATAACATTAGATGGTTGTTTTATTGAATAACATTATATTACAATAAAACAGGGGTTCTTAGACATTTTGCAATCACACCTCCCTTTAGTGAAATCTTACTGTACACACCTCCCTTAAAAAAACAAACTCTGAAAGGAACACAAATGAACAATGAAAACAATACAATGACATTTGGGAAAGGTGGATTTATTGTAACAATATACTACTAAAAGGTTCTTCACATCTCTCCTGGACTCTGTCTCCACCTCCCCAAGGGAGGTACACCTCAGGTTTGGGAAACCCTGCAATAAAGTCTGCATGCTTCTAAATAATAAGTAAAAGGACTACTGACTGAGAATACGCCCTCCAGAATATTTACACTGGAATGAAATAATAAACACACATCACACCTATTTTGCGACCATTGTGTTTTTTATCAACGATATTTACCCAGCCTTGGTGTAAAATAATAGCCTTCTTTAGGGAAAAAGTTAACCTGAGGACTACCTTTTGTCCTTGAGACCAGCATTACACACAGTTACTACTACTCTCAGTTGTGGCATGATCCAAATTATGGGTATCAAAAACAAGATGGTAGCTGAGGAATTCACTTCCCAGGGAAATTCACCTGAGGGGAGCTGTAGACTTGTAAATAATTCTTGCAAGCTTTCTCAGTATCAACCTTTTGTTGAAGTCTACACGTCTTAAAGTTGCCAAGGTTGAGAAACACTGACCTAAACAAACAAAGAAATAGCTAAGGAAATAAAGTGCAGCACTGATAGCTGCCATCCTTGGCTGACCTTTGCTGTGGTGGGGATTCCTTCTCCCTTAGCTTTCTGTTCCAACTTCTTGGCCAACAACAGCTTTTCCTCTTCAGATTTCTCAGGATAACCTCTAAAGAAAACCAAAAAATCAAGGGCAGAGGAAAAAGAAGCCAGAGGTGGGATGGGGTGGGGGATGCATATTAAAGACCCTTAGAGTTACAACCAGTTTACTCAGAGCAGACCAGAAGACAAAGGTATGAATGTCATGATCATCAGCAGAAGGCAGAACTGACCTGGTCATTTTCTTCCACTTCTTCTCTTCCTCTTTGGCTTTCTGGGCAGAAGTTAATGTTTCTGCCTCAGCCAGGTTGTCCACAGCAATAGCCAGAAAGACATTCAGCAAGATATCTAAGATGAGGGGAGAAAGGCTAAGGAATTTTACAGTGTGGATTTACATCATACAGAAGTGATAGATGAAGACCTTTATCATTCCTTGAGGGTTTCATTTGATAACAGGTTACACCCAGCCACATTTTCTGATATCATTCAATCTGAGAGATTGGAAGAAAATCAGAGCTTCAGGAAATGGACACAACAGCATAGGCCTGCAAAATGTGGGATATTGTTCCTTTTGTCAAAACTGTGAATAGACAAGGGCATCCCTTGGGGCTGTCAGGTGAGAAAAAGCACTGGCTGCTCATCTGAATTTGAGTCAGACTTGCTGGGCAGAAAGGGACACTAAGAGTTCATTAATGGCCAAACAAATTATTCTTTATTTATTAATTTTAAGCATTTTAAATTTCTCCTCTATCCATAGAAGACAGGGTGGGATATGGTCAATTTTTAAAAAATCATAAAACCACAAAGCACCAAGCAAAACAAGCTATGCTCTGATTAGCAACATCTACAGATGTAGGTGAATAGCAGGTCTTAATGCTAAGAGCCAGTGCAATGTAGTGGTTAAGGTGCTGCACTGGGACTTTTGTTGTTGTGTATTCATTCAGTCGCTTCCGACTCTTCGTGACTTCATGGACCAGCCCACGCCAGAGCTTCCTGTCTGTCGTCGCCACCCCAAGCTCCCCCAAGGTAGAGTCTGTCACCTCGAGAGTATCATCCATCCATCTTGCCCTTGGTCAGCCCCTCTTCCTTCCACTTTCCCTAGCATCATCATCTTCTCCAGGGTGTCCTGTCTTCTCATTATGTGGCCAAAGTACTTCAGTTTTGCCTTTAATATCATTCCCTCAAGTGAGCAGTCTGGCTTTATTTCCTGGAGGATGGACTAGTTTGATCTTGTTGCAGTCCAAGGCACTCTCAGAATTTTCCTCCAACACCACAGTTCAAAAGCATCAATCTTCCTTCTCTCAGCCTTCCTTATGGTCCAGCTCTCACAGCCATATGTTACTACGGGGAACACCATTGCTTTAACTATGCGGACCTTTGTTGTCAGTGTGAGGTCTCTGCTCCTGACTATTTTATTGAGATTTGTCATTGTTCTTCTCCCAAGGATTAAGCGTCTTCTGATTTCCTGACTGCAGTCAGCATCTGCAGTAATCTTCGCACCTAGAAATACAAAGTCTTTCGCTGCTTCTACATTTTCTCCCTCTATTTGCCAGTTATCAATCAAGCTGGTTGCCATGATCTAGGTTTTTTTTTAGGTTAACTGCAAGCCAGCTTTTGCATTTCTTCTTTCACCTTCATCATAAGGCTCCTCAGTTCCTCTTCGCTTTCAGCCATCAAAGTACTGGGACTACAAAGACCAAATTTCAAGTATGCACTTGACCATGGAGTTTCCTGGATGACTTTGAGCCAATTGCGCTATCTCAGTCCAAGTTACCTCACAGGGCTGTTGTAATAGGTATAACCTAAGCCAAGATCCCTCTATATGCCACTTCAAATTCCCAAAGAAAAGGGGGGATAAAAATGTAGTACATAAAGAAATAAAAGTATTGAGACCAAGTCCTTTATCTGTCTCCACAGTGGGAATATGTTTATATATGACTATAAAGATAACATACTCCTTATAACCAAATCCTTTTAATGTTTGGTCATTATATTGGCATAGTAGAACAGACCTGATAACGAAAGAAAATTAACAAATCCAAAAATATTATTCTTACACACTCCTGATGTGTAGCGCAGCATCACACATGGTTCTGAATGAAACCAAGGATGCCATTCCTTTCAAATTTCAGCAACTGTGGGCATAAGGATCTGCATATGGAAAGGAAAGAGATAGCTGACATTCACCCAGCCAATGTGCAGAACTAAATTAGATAGTGATAGTGAAACATGATCATATGTAATAGGGATCTATCTTCCTCTGACCATCAAAATCCCATCAGTATTTGAAATTATTGAACACTAAACTATACTTATACCCATGATATGAATATTCATTCTATGCAACTTTTCCATGCACATCCTGCTTCCATATGGGATCACTGACTTGCAGAAAATAGGAGATGGTAAACTATCTTTGCAAGTAACTCTGGGCCTCCTATCTATGTTACTAGTCAGGTATATTTTGAGATGGGCATTACTGCATTGCATTTTATGGCATTGTTGTATAAAAATACCTTACAGTCCAGCACAAGCAAAGTACTTCACTTAATATATGAACGATGTTTAAAGAAAGGATACAATTCCCACATACAAAGAGAATAATGAAATAAATGCAGATCAGCATACCAGGATAGCATGGCCCTCCATAAGCCATAATCCCATTGTACATGATAGAGGTCCAGTCTTCCCCAGTCAGGACCTAGGAACAGACAAAATATTTTGAAAGCACCAGAAATCATCTAGAAATAATTGGCTTTCAACCAAGAATAAAAATCTAATGCTTCTTCCATGTGCAATAGCTGATCTATTCTGACATTGCACTGCCCCCTGTGTACCCATAATGTGTTAGAGCTTGGGTCATTGAGCTGATTAATTGTTAGTTCAGCATCTTTTCTAAAAGAAATGCTGCAAAGATAGTTTTTGCAACATTTCCTCTGGAGTTTTAGGACAGGTGATTTCTCACTGTTGGGAACTCCCACCTTGTCCCACCTCCTGTCTGCTGGAATTTCTTCACTCTCTCCTGTAGCCAAAGCTCTTGGTGTTTTGCTACCAGTCCTTTGCTCTCTCCTGCACAGTGGCCAGTTGGGTTCACCAAGAAAAGCAAAGGAAGGGAGGGAATAAAGAGGGCAGATGCCAGGTGGATGCCATTTTTTCACACCATTGCATTAACCAGCTGGAGAGACATTACTAGCACAATGGCTGAAAATTGCTACCAAGTATATAATGATCAAGCTGATGGTTGTCCAGAAGTGCCATAAGTATTACAGTCACATTACAGTCACATTGCCCTTGCACACACACACACACACACATCCCTCCAAATGTACCACCCATTCCAGAGCACAGAAAATATCCCACAACCTATTTCCCTGCTGATTTACCTACTTACTCATCGGATTTGCTTCAAAAAATTATTCTTTGCCCACACAACCTTGACTTCAGCTGTACCTGGAAGACACTGATGAGAGCCTGGGGGAAGTTATCAAAGGTGCTGCGCCGTATCTCCACATCATCAAAGTCAAACCGCCCTCCAAAAAGCTGCATCCCTAAGAGGGCAAAGATGACAATGAAAAGGAAGAGGAGGGTGAGGAGCGAGGCAATGGAGCGCACAGAGTTCAGCAGAGATGCCACTAAGTTGTTCAGAGAGGTCCAGTACCTAGAGAAAAAGAGAAAGATTGTAAGATTCATTATCATATCACAGAAAATTCTGGAGTGTATGCAAAGCAGAGAGCCAAGCTATCTAGCAGAGTAAGATGGGAATCTAGAAGGGTAAGATGTAAATTACTCTTCCGACCAACTTACTATTATTACAGGTGCCACTAATAGCTTATTAGAGGATGTAATCACAAATTCTAGCAAGATGGGTGCCTTCATAGTTGAGGATGGGCATCCAGGATTGTAGCTATTTTAACAGATAGAATGGAATATATTCAGTGTAGCTCCTTAGTAAAGTATGTGCAGATGTGTTTAGCAGGGTTTGTGCTGTCTATGTTTGTCTGAGTCATTCTGCCACCTCCCTTTCCATCTACGCAAGCTTGGAACCTGGTAGGGATGGGCAGGGATCTGTGATTACCCGTCACAAAGGGAAGGAGCAAGTGCCATGATCCAATCAATATCAGTTCAGCCATAATGGTAAGTCCCACACCTTGGTCAGTGATGGGTTAGAATGGACTGGATGGCAGAATTAATCACAGTTTCCACACTAGGGATCTTTTAAACTGTGTCTCTGTTCCAGATAATAAACATGACTTATCGTAAAGCAAGAAGCATAGTAATAAAATTAACAACTTGAATTATAAGTTTATTTCAATAACAACACTAATATTAAAGCAACAAGTTAATCAAAATTAAGACATTTCTCTTAATATTTATTTTATTAGTTTAACCTCAAATGAAGTGTGAAGGTGCTATAATAGTCTTCCCTGGTCAGGATGCCCTGAAGAATAAGTGCAGCATGTTGAGGTTTTCCTACTAATAGATTAAGACTGCTATTGTGCCTAATCATTTTGGCCGGGTTAAAAGGTTGTATTAGATTGTCTCCTCTCACTTCATGCAAAATAGCATGGGGGGAGGAAAACCTGCCCGGACTTGTTCTCACTTCCTCTTTTCTCTCTGCTGGCAATGTAGGCAAGCAAGGCTTGCTCCAAAGGGAGCTAAGTCCTTTAAATGTTTTGCTTTTGTTTTTGCTTTCTGTAAATAAATTATTTTTATAGAAATGCTTGGTGTGTGACTTTGTTGACCTCTCCTGGGCTAAAGGCTTTCCCAGCATCTGCCAACACAGCAACTGAGATATACCTGTTCTGACCCTCAGTAATCTCAGCTCTCAGGAAGGTCAGGGGAGATATTATTACTAATTTGCTCTTTAAAAAAAAAAAGGCAATCTAATCTTTCTTCAAAAAGCAATCTACCACCACAGCTGCCCCTTGTGGCAATGAATTCCCTAAAATCATTCTTCATTGTGTGAAGAACTACTTTCCTTTGACTGTATTAGATGGATCAATATGAGTCAATTTCTTTGAGTACACAAGTTCTAATATATAGATATATGTGGGCAGGGGGTTGGGGATGAGAAAGAAAATATCTCTCTCTGTAGCACTCAGGCATGCTGAACGGTTTTGACCACAAACAGGCCCATCTAAACCACCAAGATGTCATATGTCTTTTGATCACTGCCATCTTGGATCTGACTATACCTGTTGAATTTTATTCAGACTGCCAGCCAGATAAATCAGAGCTCAGCAGAAATTTAGGCTGACTTGAGAGGAGAGGAACAACATAGACAAGTTTCCAAATCAAGACACAATATTAAGTTAAAATATTAAATTAATAGGAAGTATATGTGTTGCTGTTTCTAAATAAAAGGGCTGAAATTCTGAAAAAATACATAGTTTTCCTTGCTATAATATATTGATCTATTTACTCCAGAAACACTGTTCTCAGCATTGACTAAGGAGGGACCACAGTATAGTTTACCCGCTGAAAGTGCCCTCTTAATGGAAAATGCTGTGTTCTTGTGCATTCTGACTTCAGGTTTTAAAAAAAAATGATTTATGGGAATAGCACAAGGAAATAATTTTAGAAATAACTATATAATATATGAATGGGATGTTTTTCAACAGTGCTCTGTTTCTCCTGGAGAGGAAACTCACTTCGTTATCTTGAAGATTCTCAGCAGTCGAATGCACCGCAGGACAGAGATGCCCAGGGGCGTCATGGAAGCGATCTCTACCAGGATGAGCTCCAGGATACCAGTGCACACCACAAGGCAGTCAAAGCGGTTGAAGAGAGACATGAAGTACTGGCGGATGCCCAGGGCATACATCTTCAGAATCATCTCCACCGCAAAGAGGGACAGAAGTACCCGGTTAGCAACATCTGTAAGCATAAAAGCTTGGCTAGTGGACCAAGGATGTGTTCTGGCCATCAGGTGCTGCCCAAATGCCCAGGTCCATGGGGTCAAAAAAGTCAAAATGGCGGCCATGACAGGTTGATTGATGCTCTGCCTGTTTTTTTTTTTAGGTGCATGGTTGTCATTTTGACTTTTTTGACTACATTCTGCAGACACTCGGGCCAGTTCTTGTTTGGAGACAGAGGATAAGAGTAAGAGTCCACTGGGGTTGAGAGTATGTCCCTCACCTCTCTACAGGGAAGCAACTTCCTGCCCTAATCTAACACTATTTATTCTGACTTTCCCTTCTAATTTTTGTTAAAATTGAGAAACAGCTTTAGAGGCTATCATATAGACCTGAGAGTGCTAGAAAGATGAACTGCTTAAACCTTTTCCCTTCTAATACCATCATTTTTATGCTCAAAAATTACACTCACTCTCACCCAGGAAGTTTTCCAACAAAATGTACAAGATTGCTTTATCTTTGACGGGATAAATGGGAGTTATAAAAACATTTAGCAACTGCTTCCATTCTCACTGCACTTCTGCTCCCAATAATTACTCCAAGGCTGCTTTTCAGTTAAGTGTGGGAAGCAAATCCCATGCTTCTCATCTTGGGAAGAGGCACATAAAAGTGCACGTAACATTTTCTGGCCAGAAGCGTAAGAGGCTGGGTGCTAGGGAGAAGTAGGGGTGAGAAGATTTATTTTAAGACAAAAGTGAATATATTGTAACTGGTGATAGGAGAGCAAGTAAATCAAAAGGGATATAAGAATATGCTAGCTATGAAATAGATGTGGGACCAGGGCACTGAAAAACAAATAGAATCTCATAAGAAGTTAAAGTGTGAACAGACAATGTCACACGCCCACGCTTTCAATCAGAATCTGAAAAGTTCTGAGAAATTAAATGTCCAGCTCACCCTGGGCATGGGTCAGCCATGCAGGTTGATCATGATGCTCTGTAGCTATTGAGAGGGTGTTCAAAGCAACGATCAAGATCACCGACCAATAGAAAATTTTTGATTTAACCACTTCACGGCATTTTCTGCGGAAAAGACGGTTCCATCGTCGCCAGTGCCGACTAGAAAAAGAGATTTAAAATGAAGATACGGGCAGTCAGATCTATTTCCCAAACCAGCCTCTAGGATGGAGCCCTGCAATGCAAAGCCCTCTGAACCCAGATATCCTAAGGAATCATTTTTTCCAGCAGGTGTGCTATGGCACCAAATTTCAAATATGTACTACTTGCCCCCATTATTAGTGGGAAACATTTAAACCACCCTTCCCTACAATCCAAGTGTGTTGGATTACAAACTGTATCATTTACTTCTTTACCAAAAATATGCAAAACTTTCCACAGATAATGGTTTCCCACAGATTAAGGTAAAAGAGTCCTTCAGAATGATTTGTTTTATGTAACATGAACTACAGAACATGAACTTAGACTTTAATGTCCCTACTTACAAGAAGAGAATCCATTTATTCATGCCTTCAATCTCATACAGGCTGTCTGTCTCTGACCCACCTTCATCTGATGACCTCATTCCTGTGGAGTTTAAACACAAGAAAGACACTTAAAATATTAATTAATAGAGCTATAGATTATGTTATCACAAAGTTTATTTACAGAAGTAGAAATCTACGTTAACAAATATTGCAGAGTACTGCAACTCTGTCAACTTTAGACTCAGACAGCATTCCTTCCTTTCTACGTCCTGTTCCTCTTGATTCTTGTTCACTTTAATTTTATCTCCCGCTACAAACATTGTCCTCAGCCCAGTGGATATGTACAGGAGGATTATAAAAATCATCAATCTCATGATGACAGCAATAGTCCACCTGAAAGACAAGCATGGATATTTGCAAGCACCATACCTTAAGCCATGTTTTTGTAATTCATTCTCATATTTTTTTCCCAACCAAATATCAACACTATTGCTATGGTTAAGAATGGTTATCCTGGCTAGTTTGGCTCTTTGACCAAGCAGCCTCTTCTAGAAGCTCCTGTGGTTAGAGGCCCCATTGCAGGAACTTCTGGTCCATAACATATATACTAGAAACTAATTTCTTTCATTTGGTTGGGCAATGCTGCTGAACACAGTACCTTCCCTGTGTGTCTGGTCACTGTCCATGACTTCTGCGTGAGTGATCCAGTCCATGTAGCCTTTCATATCCTCCTCCAATTGCTGCTTCTCCCTCAGTTTCTGGAAGGTACCCCGTGATTTAGCTTTCTCACGCTCTTTGGTGAACTCCCTGGAATAAACTCAGATGAGTGCTAGCATAGCACAGCAGTTAAGCACATGAGCAAAAAGCTGGGCTGGCTCACATTCAGTGCTGCAGGGACGCCCTTAGGCAAGTCACTGCCTTTTAGGTTCAAAACACATGCCCTTCTTTACGTAAATCTGGACATAATGAAAATGCCCCACCTTTGAATTCTAAAAGGTGGGAAATATCCCATGGTCAAATCAGAACTTTTAGATTTCCCATCCCAGCGACAGTTAGTGTGGAGGCAGGGAACCTTGGGGCCTAGACTTTCATTTGAAGGGCTCTCCCTTCATTTAAACTATTCAATCTAGTTTTCATCTTAGTAGTTGGCAGTTACAAATAAAGAAGTAAGTGGAGACAAGCCTCCTCAGAGAGCTAGAGGGATCTCGGCCATTTACACACTTTGAGATAATAAAAATTTAAAAATTGCAACAAATGAGAATTTAATGAAGCATCCCTCCCCATCCCAGCCACCCCTGAGGCCAACTTTATTAAATATTAAAAAAATAACAAGTGTCATTTTGGGCCATCCCTTTAAGCTCAATGCCTCCTGCCCCATCTATTTCCCCTGATAAAAGGGGCATTACAGTAATTTTACCATCTTACAAGTAGAATTTAAAGGAAAGTTATTCTGGGAGTGAATTTGCTGGAATGTGTGGAAACAGCTGTGTCCATCTATCTCTGGTCAAAAGTCATCAAGGAAAAAGCTGCTTGTGAGAGATGCATCAGAAAAGATGGCATAGGTTTCTGAAAATTACTTTTGTCTCTGAAAATTGCTTACCCACTGAGCACACCCAGGATCAGGTTAAGTATGAAAAAGGACCCAAGTAAGATGAGGCTGACAAAGTAGATCCAAGGCCACTCATTCCCAATGGCATCATTCACCTAAAACAAAACAGAAAAGTGGATGCTGTTTTACTAAAACCATCATTATTCCCACTATTGAAGAATCTCCACTAACTTTCTAGGAAATATGTTTTTCCTAGGGTGGGGGAGACAAAAAACAACAACTGAGAATGGAGCCTAAGTATCCCTTTGCCCTTTCTTGTCCCTATATAACAGTTGCCAAGGTTGAGAAACACAGCTATATAATGAGTGACTATTGCTGAATAGTCACTCATGATATAGCTAAAGTGAGCTAAAGATGAGAGTTTAGCTCCTTTTAGGATTTCTTATTATATCTACTTCAACCAGTTACTTCTAGTTTGAGTTACTACTGATTTGAAAGGGAAGTAGGTTGTGTGTATACACTGAAAGCCTTTGAGATTAACCAGGACTCACGTTTTTCAGCATCTTCATACTAGATTCCACTTAAGTAACCTTTAGAATTTGATGTGCATTCTGTAGAGAACAGTGTCCTGATTAATTAAAGGTTCTTTCCTTGGGAAGACCAATTCACAGGAATAATGGTATTATTCTACAGTGAGTATGCTCCACACTTACTTTACTACACGTGCGAGGACAAAGGCAAGAGGGCTGGCCCTGCTATACTTTAGAGGAAGGCAGCCACAGAACCTCAGAAAACTGAATTGTGGTGCCATTTTTCATTGCTGGATTTCTTACTGCCAGGAATTGTTGCAGCTAGGGTATGAAAATAGCTCAAGACCTATGCATGTGTAACTTTGGGTGGAGATGCTATTTACTTCTCAACTTCAATGTGCAAAGTATTTGGGCCATCCTTGTAACCTCATCCCCACAGCTTCGTATCCTATGATTTGCAACATGATAGATGTGCCCTAGAGCAAATATTATGCATGCTCAGCCTACCCAGTAAAGGACTTCAGTCCACCCCTCCATGGAGATACATTGGTAGACAGTCAGCATAGCAAACCCAAAGTTATCAAAGTGAGTGATGCCATGGTTGGGCCCTGCCCACGGGCCCCTGCACTCAGAGCCAGGAATAGTGCAGTGGCGCCCATGGCCTGAGTTAGTACATGGAGCTGGTTTTTCATGTTCCACAGTGGCCAGGATATCTGAGGAAGGAAACAAAGGACCAAATGTGAGATTTTATGAAGAATGGCTAGTACCTCTTTGTATCCATATACCTCAACATGTATTTAATCTCTAGTTCTATCTGAAACTGAGTTTCAGAGGTAGTAACTTCACACCTACCTTCATGCAAAGACACCAGAGTCAGAGGGGTCAATCCAGATATTTCTTATATTTAATTTATTACAATTACATTAAGCAGCACATCCCCTACCTGTCCCATTGTAATAGCAAGTCTTGTGCATTTTGCCCTTGAAGAGCTCCTGGCCCACTATGGCATAGATAATAAGCATGAAGACGACAAGTACAGCAATGTGGAGTAGTGGCATCATGGCCTTCATAATGGAGTTGAGTACCACTTGCAGACCTGAACCAGGAAGGAAGGGAACAGGTTGTTTAGGCTATCTTTTGAATTTCCAATTACTATCATATATTGTTATATGACCCCACTGACAATTTAATCTTTAAACTTTATGCCCATCCCTTCTGCTATGTGGTCTGTGATAACTAATACAAGACAATATACTAAATCACAAAGTGGTTCTGTCATCATAGCAACAGATACAACAGATCTGGAGAAAGCATCTTAAATCACTTTCATTTCTATATAACAAAAAGATTTCATTGGGGTCTCTATATGTTTCTGGACTAGAGCTTCCATCTTTCACACCCAATAGAGATAATTACAAGGGATAATAGGAGTCACTATAAGTTATAGGGGAACCCTATAACTTCTAGAGCAATGTTTTTCAACCTCAACAACTTTAAGCTGTTTGGACATGGCTGACTGGGGAATTCTGGGAGTTGAAGTCCAACAGCTTAAAGTTGCTGAGGTTAAGAAGCACTGTTCTAGAGACTCAAGATTGGGAAGTACTGCTAGCAACATATGTCTTCTTTTCTTCTAACTCAGAACTAACTCAGAACCACTTGAGCTAACTCAGAACCACTTCTGATCCTTTCATCTTACTGGTCATGAGACTCCCATTCATTTGATACAAAATTTATATTAGACAATTTTACTATCATTTCAGCAAATTGAAATAGAAGATCTTAAAGTCAGAATGATCTCCATAATTTAACAGATTTTAATTGTAGTGTAAGGTAATGTTTTCTGGCCCTGGCCACCATCATGGAGTCTTACATGATGAATAAAATGCCATTTGCTTATCTATTCCCTGCCTTTCAAGTTCTCTGCTTGCCAATTCTTGAAGTTACTGAACATTTTTCAGAGTCTTACAAAAACTTGTCAATAGGGCTAATTCTAGTTTAGGCTGTAAGCCACTAGGAGTCATTTTTGTTGAATCCAGCAGTGTATGAACACAATAAAAAAATATTTGGCACCATTTTAACATCCCCTTTGTGCTATGCCTACTTGCCTCTAAGTCTCGAGAAACAACTTCAAGTAACAATATAATTATTTTAATGTCTTATTTCTCAGATGATCTATGGCTGAAGTGACTCACAGGAATTGTATCCTATCATCACCCACCCATTTATCAAATCCTCAGGGCATTTTACTCACTTGGTACCCCTGACACCAGACGTAATGGCCGCAGCACTCGAAATGCTCTCAGAGCTTTGACATCAAAACCGCCTTGCCCACTAAGAAGCGCGCTTTCCATTAAACTGATTCTCTCCAGGATCACTGTGAAGACCCTTCAGAAGAAATGAAGAGTGAAAAGGTACAGGTGGGAATAATGTAGAAGTCACTGGAGGTAGCTAAAGCATTAAAAGTTAGCTTATATAGATGAAAGATTTTCCTCCAGTAGAGGCAATAGAATTTTGCTGTTATGTTTTCCTCTGGAAACTGTAGCTGCTTTATGGGGGATATTCTACATCATGTCACCCAGGTTATCAGATCTTGTTCAACCAAAGATTGTTTTGATGAAGTAGCAAAAATGGCCTGATCTGCACAGTAGAAGGCTGTACTGCAAAAATATGTAGCTGTAATGTGTTTTCCATGTGATAGTGGCTTTATAGGAAAAAAGGTAGCAGAGGCAGCTGTTTATTGTTTGTTTGTGTTCTGTGTTAAGCTAAATGACTGATGTAGAAAGTGACCAGCCATATCCATCTTTGTGGTACACAGATGAGGGATTTGATACAGAATGTATATACTGTTTTGCTTTTTGTTGGAGCAGGCATTGAATTGGGATGATTTTGTACTGGAGCTCCCATCACCAATGGATGGGGAGGGCGGCTGCTCTCCAGTGACAGCCAGAATCCCCAGCCTGGGAACTGAGCAGGAAAAAAGGAGCTTCCCATGGGATTTGGCTGACCCACAAAGGCAAGGGATTTCCACTGCATGATTCTCTTGTGGCTAGAAAAACCCTTGCTCAGATTTAAAGTTATCTGCTAAAACAGGAGAATATACAGCTTGCTATTCCTTCCTGTATGTATGCATTTATAGGTAAGTAGGTCAACCTTTATTATGATCTTTGACCAACATGTGTTGGTCACAAAATATAAATAAAATATACACACAAAATATACCTTAAAATGGCAATTAATAATGTACTTTATGTGTGTGTGCCTTCAGGTCAGTGTTGATTCCTGGCAATTGCCTGGACAAGCCCCTGCAGTTTTCTTGGCAAGATTTCAGAAGTGATTTGCCATTGCCTCCTTCCTAGGGCTGAGAGAGAGTGACTGGCCCAAGGTCACCCAGCTGGCTTTGTGCCCAAGGCTGGACTAGAACTCACAGTCTCCCGGTTTCTAGCTTGGTGCCTTAACCACTACACCAAACTGGCTCTGATTGACAATAATAAAAAGCTTCAAATGAGCAAATGCTATAGAATCAAGCTGCAGGAGAAAAAAACTAATGAAGCAATCTGGGAAACCGTTCATTGGAGGTAAACACCAATTAAATTATTTGTTAATAACTTACAGTGTATTATGCAATTTTTCAACAATAAGCTCCTTTCAGACATTTTTACTCTACATGGTACTCCCTCCACCACACAGAGACTTGAATAAAATGACTTTGTTTACCCCAAAAAGACAATTGTAAAATCCAGCACATTCCAGCCGTTTCGGAGGTAAGCATCTGCATGGAATAGAAACCCATAGGCAATTATCTTTAGCATTGCCTCAATGGCAAATACTATCAGAAAGAAGTATTCTAGCTTCTCCTGCAAGATACAGAAAGAAGAAGGGAAAGATGTACAATATTAGTAATATACATGATAGTTTCATTTAGATTGCTTGCATACCTTGCTGCTTGAAAAATAATATTCATTGTTTCTTCAGTCATTGTTTTGGCCCTCGAAAGGCATAAGCTTGTGAGTCCTTCCAAAATGTCCAAGTTCTTTGCCTAAGCCAGTTCACACATTAACTTCTGTGCCTGTCTCCCTCATAAGAATGTAAGCCCACCCCACACATTTTAGCCAGAGCACCTGTGTCGTATTTGGTATATGTATATTTAAATGTATTAATGTTCTGCTGCTAAAATCCTAATTCCCCACACTTTTTATAGTATTATAGCACATGGAAAATGTTAAGATTGAATACACTGAATATAGCTCCAGGCCTTTCTTTCATCTCATCTGTGGATCTTTCCTTTTATATATGGCATAGCAAGTATTATACAACGCTATTGCTATTACGCAATGGCAAATATGATTTAGTTTCTTTTTTAATAAGTCAGAAAATGCATTGTCCATTTAGCTTTCTCCCATGGAAAACAAATGCAAATGCCAGTGTTTATTATCAACACTTGTTTTACAAATCAACAAAGACCATGTCTGGGTGTCACACATATGAACAAGCTGAATGCCAGGCTTTTGTACTCCTCTAGTGTAGTTGCAAGCAGAAACCTTTTCTTCCATTTCCATCTCATCCACACTGACAAACTTGGTTTATTATAGTTAACAGAATACAATATAAAGATGAAACAGTAAACAGCAATTAATAGAAAGTGGAAAAAAACTTTTTAATAACCATACTGGAGGATGATGGTTTAATATGAGACCATAGCCATCAGGATTTTATTATATTTGGTAGTTTTTAAAATGGTTTTAGTCTATATTTTATATTGGAATTTTATTATATAGTTATTGTTTTATGTTGTACACTGCCCAGAGTCCCTCCGTTTGGAGGAGATGGGTGGTGACAAATTTGATAAATAAATAAAATAATGTAACATGGAGACACAGCCAAAGCATCTTGTGTTACCTTAAAGATTGCTAGATATTGTAGACTATGCTTTCAATAAGATCATAGGGCTTTTTAAAAAAACTATTTTATTTATTTAATGACCTAGCAGATCGTACAATGTGATATTAATTATACATTTAATCATATGAAAATGTTACGGTTGCATATACTGTATGTATGACAATCTTAAATACAGGTAGTCCCCAGCTTAAGGACAGGTTCCATTCCCGAGGTCTGCCCTTAAGCTGACTTTGTACGTAAGCTGGAACAGTATTATGTATACAATGACATCTCTATAGCATGTTTTTACAGTTTAAATCCAGTCAACAATGACATCATGATTTTACATCAGCCTTAAATTCCAGCTAAATAAAAAGCACCATCCTGCTGTAAAATACTTTCTGATCCAAATTAACAGTGAATCTTGTTATGAAAAATAGGAATAGAAAATAGTAAAAACAAAACTCAGCTGACATAGCATACTAGAATTAATTGCGCTTTCAATCAAACTACTCAGACGTACATACTAATGTATCTCATAACCTATTTCTGTGGCAGAAGAAAAGACCCCCAAAAGCAGCAAAATAGAAATTTTGGTGGCACAAAAAATGTTCTCTTTTTTTTAACAGATTAAGTTCTAAAATAGGTGCATTTATCTAAGCTGTTTAATTCTAAGGCTAGTAGATCTGGGCTGCAAGAGTCTGGACAATCACTAGATAACAACACAAGGGATACAGAAACTCTTCTCCCCCAAAGTGGTAGTCCAACTTACTCACCTATTATGAGGAGCTTCCCCAAAATACGTTTTTTAATTGATCCTGCCCAATCTGCTCACTACAATATCCCTTGTGCTCTTGGGGCTGAGATTATTAATTTTAAAAAGCATAGCCTTCTAGATCCCTCCAATTGCCCTATTCCCATGACAAGTATTCTCAAACTGTGTTCCATATACAACTCTCAGATGACCTCCCCCCGGCAAAAAAAAGTTGCAGAAAGTCAACACTTCCAGGAAGGAACCAAAGCAAATTTGCTTTTGTGTTTTTGTAGGGAAACCAATGGACTCCATTGCCTTTTGAGTATTGAGTCAGTGCGGATTTCTGGCAGAAATGGAAGGAGTTGTGACATGGAAGATGTCAGCCAAGGAAAGAGTAGCTGGCTAACCTGAAGCCAAGTCCATTTTCAACCACTCAGTGCTTCAGGTGACTCTACTGGCAGCATGTTCCTAATTAATATTCCCTAGTACAGTGACTGCAGACATCCTCTCTGGACCCCAGTTCCCGCCACAGACTGCTTTGGCCTTCTTTCAGCTGCAATTTTCAATCATCCTACATCCCCCTTAGGATTGCCAGGGCCTTTTTCAGGGCTTGGCAAGTTTCAGCTTGAAGCTGTAGCTGACACTGATGAGCAGCGCGAAGGTGTAGTGAACTAATTCCCAGGGAAAAAAGTCTGCTAAACAGTCAATTATACAGTAGTTTTAGCTATTCAACAGTTTGAATTACAGCAGGGCAGAGAGGTGTGTCATGAGTGCCGTTGAGCTGAAGACATCAGCGCAATGGCACACATGACAATAACAAGGAAACAGGGGAAGGGGCTCAAGATAAGTAGCCATCAACTTACAAAGACTAAAGAACAAGATACAATGGCTAAGCGGATCGCGAGGCACACCCAAGCTGTTAGCGCTGGCGCAACGGAGATCGCCCAGCTGACAGCAATCACCGGAGGAATAGGGAAACTGATGATGGGCGATCCCGGAGCGCCAGCGGGGCCTCGCAACCCCTCACCTACCGGCAAGACAGCATGTTGGACAAAGGGGGGGTGACGTAACCGCGAGTGAGGGGGCGCTGACCGGCGCGGGGTATTTAAACCCCGCACCGGCGCGCTCCTGTCACTCTCAGCTTTTTTCTACCACTGTATCTACACTACGAATAAACCAGAGCCTGCTTCAACGGAACCAGTGTCTGTGTGTTACTCGGAGGTAGGCAGCGCATGACATAAAGCTGAGAGTCACAAACTCAGCCTCGCCGAGCCCCACCGGACGACAACGAGCCGCGGGAAGAGTAGACGGCGAGAAGACCAGGAACGATGAGGCCGGCGCGACGCGGACAAGGGGGGCGAGCCGCACGGCAAGAAGCAGAGGAGGACCGATCGAGGCCAGAGGCACCGCGGACTCCCGGAGCCATGGACGCCCACCCAGCCCAACCCGAGCCTCAGCTCCAACCCCAAGGGAAGATGACGACGGAGGCAACCCGGCCACGGGAGGGAGCAACATACCTCCCGAGACCAGCGGAGAACCCCGCGCCCCACATCGCACCCCAGCCACGGGCGTGGAGCGGCAGCCCATCGGCGGTAAGCACGGGGGAGGACGAAGAAGCAACCCAGCCGACGGCGGAGGAAGCGGACCAACGGTCGGGAGTGCCTGAACCCCACCGGCGACCCACCCCCGCCGACGCACCGATGGAACCGGCCCCAGCGGCGGCGCGGATCGCAGACGGGGACGCACAAGCTAGACTCGCGGCCATGGAGACCCAACTGAAGGAACTCCGGACCATGCTTCAGTCGTTGATGTCCCCCGCACCGCCCAACGACGTCCCCGCACAGGTCCACACCCTGAGCGAGGCGCCGAACTCCCACGGGCCAGATGATGGTCAACAAACGGCCCAGGCGGACGACGCCACAGACCGGGAAGTGAGAGGAAGGGGCTCGCAAAACGCCCGGGCCCCAAAGGACTTCCCCATCTTCTTTGATGGGAACCCCGCGAAACTGTCGTTCTTCATCACGAACGCCAGGGAGTTCATGGGGACGCACGGACACTCCTATGACTCCGAAGCAGACAAGATCGCAGCCGTGGCGATCAAACTACAAGACCGGGCGGCGGACTGGTACGTCCAACTGTACGAGTCCAGCTCCCCCGCCCTCGCCAACTTCCACGCCTTCATCAACGAGATGAAGAGCTACTTTGAGGACCCACTAGCCAAAGTGAGGGCGAAAAGCGCACTCCAAAGACTTAAACAGGGCGCACGCACTGTCCCGGACTACGCCCTCGAGTTCAAAGCCCTCGCGGGGAAGGTCAACGACTGGTCCGAGACCACCCTGCTGGAAATGTTCAAAAGGGGGCTCAACCGCGACGTACTCCAATGGGCCCTCTACCGCAACGACCCAGAGACTCTACACGGGTGGATCCACCTCGCGGGGAAAGCAGAACACGCGCACCGCACCTTCCTCATGACAACGCCGGAAGACACGACCAACACCTGCCAAAAGGTACCCGCGCCACACGTGGGGACGGGCGGTCCCACATACCCAAGGAAGAAATTTAATCGCGGGCCCTGCGGGAGGTGTGGAAAACTGGGGCACAAGACGGCAGATTGCTTCGCCAACCGACCGCCGGCCAGTGTGCCTAAACCCGCCCCGAAAGCTAGCCTCAAACCACCTAACCCGCCACCGCCCCCTCACCGCCGAATGACCGGAGCCACAGCGACACCAGAGGAAGGCTGGGACACCTACTGGGGGGGAGAGGACGCCGTAGACCCAGACCAGCCGGCGGGAAACGCTCCCCGCCTGCCCTGAAATGCGTTGCGAGGCAGGCGGTGGGACAGCAGCGCGGACCACCTCGACGGAACGGCGAAAGCTCCGTTATAATGGCGGCAATCAAACTCTCTGCCGGCAACAGAGCCACCACGGCCGCGGCACTAGTGGACTCGGGTGTAATGATTGCCTATTCCAATAAAAGGAGTCTCATCAGTAATTACTAGAGAAAACTAATTTATTGAATGAATAGTATGCAAAGTACGAAGAAAGCTGAGAATGAGCAAAAGCGCGCCAATTACAAACTTAAAAAGCCTTGCTCCCGTTGCGAACCCTCCCCTCAGGCTAGCATAGCAACCACCCACCCCAGATGCTAGCAACCGTTAGAATCGGCCTGAGAAAGTAACCTTGAACAGCAGAGATAACCCAAACATACATTCCAGAAGATCACAAGTCAGCACAAAGGAAATTTACCAGCGTGGCCAGGCAGGCACGCAACTGCAGATATGACATGTGAAACGTTACGAGGAACCATAAACATCGGAACGGGAACATGACATACCGCCCCCCCCACAAAGAAAAAAAACTTAATTGTTAAGGCGCAGGTTTATCAGGGTAAGCAGCATGAAACTGAGCAACCAAGTGGGGAGAGCGCACATGTTGTGCAGGGACCCACTCTGGATGAGAGAAATGCTTCCAGCGAATCAGATATTGCAGAGTGGAATGGAAACGTCTAGAGTCTAGTATTTCCTTGACTTCGAAATGTTGTTGACCATCAATCATTATGGGGGGAGGTGCAGGCGGCTCAGGATGCCAATGGGTAGACTCCACGAATGGTTTAAGCAAACTGCAATGAAAAACAGGGTGTAAGCGCTTGAGATTGTGAGGTAAGTCCAACTTAAAGGTAACAGGATTAATCTGAGCAACAATAGGAAATGGACCTATGAACTTGGGCGCCAGTTTTTTGGATGGTTGAGGGGATTTGATGTATTTGGTGGAAAGGTATACTCTATCCCCTATTTGAAAAAGAGGTTGTGGTGCCCTTTTTTCGTTGGCATGTCGTTGATAAGTGGCTTGAGCATCGGCTAAAGCTTGCTGTAGTTTTGGCCAGGAATCTGCCAGTTGTGAGGCCCAATCGGTCGGGGAGGTGGGCGAAGTAGACGGTGGAGGCAATTCAGGAATAGGGACAAAGTCATGGCCAAATACAGTACGAAAGGGCACCGCCCCAGTACTTTGATGCACAGCATTATTGTAAGCAACTTCAGCAAATGGCAGGAGGTCTACCCAGTTGTCTTGTTGATAATTAACAAAAGCACGTAAATATTGCTCTTGTCCTTTTGGTGATCTGCACGGTCGGAAACAGCGAGGAATACACCGGCTTGGCTGGGGCTGGTGGCGACCCATACAAGGGTCCCTCCGTCTTCTTGACTACCACTGACTTCACTGCCTTCTCCGTATCGCAACTGGAATCCGTTGCCTCGGAGAGGTCATCCGACCCTGGCGTGAGAGTCCCCTCTCTCCGCGGTCCCATGGGCTCTTGTTCCCCACCTCTGGAGAGCTGACTTTCCCCCGAGCCGGTGGTTGAGGTTGGGGCAGTTTCAGTCATCGCTAATTAAACTCCTCACAGGAAACTGGATGGATGCTAGCAGACTGATATTAAAGATTCTCAGCTTTATGTAATGATTGCCTATTCCAATAAAAGGAGTCTCATCAGTAATTACTAGAGAAAACTAATTTATTGAATGAATAGTATGCAAAGTACGAAGAAAGCTGAGAATGAGCAAAAGCGCGCCAATTACAAACTTAAAAAGCCTTGCTCCCGTTGCGAACCCTCCCCTCAGGCTAGCATAGCAACCACCCACCCCAGATGCTAGCAACCGTTAGAATCGGCCTGAGAAAGTAACCTTGAACAGCAGAGATAACCCAAACATACATTCCAGAAGATCACAAGTCAGCACAAAGGAAATTTACCAGCGTGGCCAGGCAGGCACGCAACTGCAGATATGACATGTGAAACGTTACGAGGAACCATAAACATCGGAACGGGAACATGACATCGGGGTGCTTGAAAAACCTCATCCACCCCGACTTAGTCGCCAAACTCGACCTCCGCTGCTCCCCCCTCCCCACGCCGCTGGCATTCCACCAGCTGGACGGCTCAACAGCGGGAGGGAAACCAGCCACAATGCAGACCGAGCCGGTCACCCTGCAAATGGGCACTCACACCGAACGCACATCGTTCGTTGTCACCCACATCGGACGACCCATTGCAGTCTTGGGAATGCCATGGCTCGCGACAAACAACCCGCGCATTGACTGGGAGACCCGCACCTTCACATTTGGCGACGGCGAGTACCGGGCGCCAGTTCCGGCGGGCAGAACCAACCCCACTGTGGGACGAGCAGAGGCGACTACACAGGACAACGCAGCTACCACAGCAGACCTACCGGAACAATACGCTGACTTCTCCGAGGTCTTCGGAGAGGCGGAAGCTGACCAACTACCCCCCCACCGCAAGACGGACTGTCGGATTGACCTGCTGCCCGACGTCCCCTTACCTAGACCGAACATCTACTCGATGACCCCGAAGGAGATGGCAACCCTCCGGGAGTTCATCGATAAAAACCTAGAGAGGGGATTCATAGAGCCAGCATGCTCACCGGTCGGAGCCCCCGTCTTATTCCGGGAGAAGAAAGACGGCACCCTACGGCTCTGCACCGACTACCGGGGCCTAAACGCAGCTTCCCTGTCCAACAAATACCCCTTACCCCTGGTAAAAGATATGCTCGCCCACCTGTCCACGGGCAAGGTCTTCTCCAAGCTGGACCTTCGCGAGGCGTACTACCGCATCCGAATCAGGGAGGGGGACGAATGGAAGACTGCGTTCAACTGCCCCCTAGGTGCCTTCCAGTACAAAGTGCTGCCGTTCGGACTCGCGGGGGCCCCGGGGGTGTTTATGCAGCTCATCAATGAGGTCCTGCATGAACACCTGTTCAAAGGGGTCCTCGTCTACATAGACGACGTCCTTATCTACACTAAAACGCACGAGGAACATGTGACCCTAGTCAGACAAGTCCTCGATAAGCTCAGAAGGGCGCAGCTCTATGCCAAACCCGCAAAGTGCGAATTCCATAAAGCGCGCCTAGACTACCTGGGGTACTGAATCTCCGGAGACGGCATAGAAATGGACCCCGCAAAAGTCGAGGCGGTGCTGAACTGGGAACGCCCCCGCAACAGACGCCAACTCCAGAGCTTCCTCGGCTTCGCGAATTTTTACAGATCATTCGCCCGGGGGTTCGCGGAGATAGCCCTCCCCCTAACGGACCTCCTCAAAACCAAAGGGGTGGGGGACACCCGACGCGCCAAGAACCCGGGCACAGTATTGAATTGGACTCCCGCGTGCCAGACCGCATTCAATAAGTTGAAAGCGCTGTTCACCACAGAGCCAATCCTCGCGCACCCGGACCCAGAACGGCCGTTCGTGGTCCAAGCCGACGCCTCAGACTTCTCCCTGGGGGCCATCCTACTCCAAAAGGACCCCACAGGACTCCTGAAACCATGCGCCTACCTGTCGAGGAAATTCTCCGAGACAGAAAGGCGATGGCACGTCTGGGAGAAGGAAGCCTTCGCGGTAAAATCGGCGCTGGAAACATGGAGACACCTACTCGAAGGAGCCGCCCAACCATTCGAGGTCTGGACCGACCACCGGAACCTCGAGGCCCTCCGAACGCCCAGACGCCTCAGCCCAAAACAGGTCCGATGGGCCCAATTCTTCAGCCGCTTCAACTTCCAGCTGAAGTTCATGCCGGGTAAAAAGAACTTCCTGGCTGACGCCCTTTCCCGACTGCCCCAAGACGAAGAGCCCGCCCCAGACACCATTGGGACGGTCCTATCCGCTTCTCAACTGGGGATGGCCGTGACCACCCGGAGCGGCGCTCGGAAGCAGCTCGACTCCATGGCGCAACCGACGGCGGGACAACCTGTGACCAGACGACGCCAACCGCAACTACCAGGGGGGATACGCACGGACCTCGCCACCGCCCTCAAAACCGACCCCTGGTTCCTGGCAAACCCCGACAAGGTAACGATGGCACAGGACCTGGCATGGGGGGAAGGCAGAATCTATGTCCCGGACTCGCAACGCCAAGCGATCTTGCATAGATCCCACGACGCGAAGCAAGCGGGACACTTTGGGTTCCTTAAGACCCTGCACCTAACAAGGTGTCAATTCTGGTGGCCCGCGCTAAGACGGGACGTGAAAGCTTACGTAGCATCCTGCCCAACGTGCGCCAGAGCCAAACGGGCACCAGGCAAACCCTCGGGGCTTTTACAACAGGTGGCAGAACCCTCCCGCCCATGGGAGGAAATCTCCATGGATTTTATAGTGGACCTCCCACCCAGCCAGAAGAAAACGGCCATTTGGGTGGTGAAAGACTATTTTTCTAAACAGGCCCACTTCATCCCCTGCACATCGGTCCCATCCGCACAACAACTAGCCAAACTCTTCCTCATCCACGTGTACAGGTTACACGGATGTCCCGCACGTGTGGTGACCGACAGAGGCACACAATTCACTTCTAAATTCTGGCGGGCCTTCCTAAAGCTGACGGGGACCCAACAGGCCCTATCCACTGCCTGGCACCCCCAGACGGACGGAGCCACAGAGGTCCTCAATGCCACCCTAGAACAATTCATACGCTCATACACCAACTACCATCAAGATGACTGGGCCGAACTGCTCCCGTTCGCCGAAGTCGCATACAACAACGCCGTTCACATGAGCACGGGGAAAACTCCGTTCGAGGTAGTCTCGGGGAGTGACTTCATCCCCATACCGGAGCTACCACAACCCCCGGAACCCCAGGTGGACGCTAGCGACTGGGGATGGAAGATTGCGGAATCGTGGCCAATAATCACGGCAGCGCTGAAGGAAGCACAGGCGGCCTACAAAGAGCAGGCCGACAAGCACCGGCGCCAACAACCGACGTTCCAGGCTGGGGATATGGTCTACCTATCCACCAAATTCCTAAAGTCGCCCCAACCCTCGAAAAAACTGGGGCCTAAGTACATCGGGCCGTTCCGAGTCACGCAGATAGTGAACCCGGTGGCAATACGCTTGGACCTGCCACACAACCTACGGAGACTCCACCCGGTATTCCACACCAGCCTCCTGAAACCGGCAACTACCTCCCAATGGCACCCAAGCACGCCACTGCCCTCACCGGTGATGATCGACGGCCAACATCACTTTGACGTAAGGGACATACTCGACTCCCGCAGGCAACGGGGAACTTTACACTATTTGGTCAGGTGGAAACACTTCGCCCACCCAGAATGGGTGGCAGCGCACAACGTTAACGCGCCTGACCTGACCCGGGCTTTTCACCGGGCGTACCCCGACAAGCCTAAGGCGAGACTAGCAAACCGGCACCTGCATACCCCCTCCCCCGCGGGCCCCCCCCGCCTACCGTGCCCCAAGGGAAAGGGCCCCCCCAAGCCCGCGACTTGGGTGGACCTCCCCCCCCGGGACTCACCCCCCCGCCCCGGGCCCACGAGGCAGTGACAAGCGGTTGCCAGCACCCTCCCCCCGTCCCGGGCCCACGGGGGAGTGGCAATCAAGTTAACAGTGCATCCTGGGGGCAACGCCCAGGAGCACACATAACAAAGGCAACGCACTTAGAATAAAAATAAGGGCCCTACCTGGAGCTGATAAGCACCTGACCAGCCACGCCTCTCTCCTCGTCGAACTGAGCCAAACAAACAGGGTGTGGCCGGAGCATGCGCACGCCCAGGGTGTGACCGGGGCATGCGCACTGAGAACACACCCTAGAGGGACACGTGGTAGAGGGCGGAACAAAGGGAGGGGCGAAAACACTCCGGCGGGGAATTCAAAAAAAAAAAAAAAAAAAAAACCATTTTGACAGCTCTCCTGAAAAAAAAAAAAAAAAGAAAACCAGAAAGCCGGGGGGGGGGGCACTATTCGGACAGGGGGCAGTATGTCATGAGTGCCGTTGAGCTGAAGACATCAGCGCAATGGCACACATGACAATAACAAGGAAACAGGGGAAGGGGCTCAAGATAAGTAGCCATCAACTTACAAAGACTAAAGAACAAGAGACAATGGCTAAGCGGATCGCGAGGCACACCCAAGCTGTTAGCGCTGGCGCAACGGAGATCGCCCAGCTGACAGCAATCACCGGAGGAATAGGGAAACCGATGATGGGCGATCCCGGAGCGCCAGCGGGGCCTCGCAACCCCTCACCTACCGGCAAGACAGCATGTTGGACAAAGGGGGGGTGACGTAACCATGAGTGAGGGGGCGCTGAACGGCGCGGGGTATTTAAACCCCGCACCAGCGCGCTCCTGTCACTCTCAGCTTTTTTCTACCACTGTATCTACACTACGAATAAACCAGAGCCTGCTTCAACGGAACCAGTGTCTGTGTGTTACTCGGAGGTAGGCAGCGCATGACAGGTGCTTGTCATTTCTAATCATCTCTTTAGTGACTGTTACCAGAAACTTAACATAGAAGGAAAGTAGGCACAATCTGGCAATAATGTAGAAGGAAAGTAGGCACAATCTGGCAATAACTGGGGAGAGTTAAGGATGAGACATTGATTTCTTTTCTCTGCTATCTCCCTCTCCCAGTAAGGAGGGCTTTTTGTGATGGCTTTTTAACTGCTAGACACTCTGAGTCAACATTCCCAGGAACTCCATGGATCCTAATTTGGCTCTCTCGGCTGAGTTGCTGGGCAGATCATTAGCATGCATCTTGGATATTAAAGGTCCCTTGGGCCTTTAATAGCTTGCATAGCATTGTTGGTCACTGGTGCACACTCTGCTCATCCCTTCTCCATTTCAATGTTCCTAAGGAATCAAGTGGGTGCTTCCAGATGTGAATATCTTTTCTTCCCGAAAAGTGCTAAATCCTCATAGTGCTCATAAGCGATTGGTTGACACCCAACAAACCAGGTAATTATGGTTCAGAGTTACAGCTCTGGTTTAGCATGATTATGTCACTGTGTTTCATTTTTTTGGAGGTGATGGTGATGGTGGAACATCATCAGTTGTTCCTGTCTAATGTTTCATTGTAATTCATCTTCCATTACCCATCCATTTCAATGTGTCAGTGTAACAGCCTGAATTTGGATCCCTACATACTTTCTACTCTGCTGTTTTTTTCATTGCATCCCATCCCTATATTCATTCCAGATATTTTGAGTCCTTCTATTATGATATTGTAACACAAGTGTTCCAGTGTTTTGTCACAATACATATGCTGATATCTGAAGCAAAACCTTTAATAGCAGGTCTCATAGACACACTTTGTACAGATTAGTGTATGAAAGGGATGTTCCAAGAGAGCACTGTTTGGGAGATAATCTCTAGACCAGCTCTGTGCAACTTTTTTCTTGTCTCAAAATCACTGTTGTCATATGAGCAGGAGACTACTTCAAGTATCTGAAGGCATCGTCCTTCCATACAAAGATGGTGTAGCTATTCTGTATGGCACAGAAAATCAGGCACCTTAATGCTAAGGACAGTGGGCAATAAATTGATGTGTAGTCTTCAGCATGAGAATCCAAATGCAAGATTCCCTTTCATTAAATCCCCCAAATTAAATCTCTCCAACTTGTAGAATTCAGCCATGTTTTTCTTTTTTTAATCTACATTTGCAGGTAACTCCCCATCTCTGTATATACCTATGAAAATGTTATTTCTACACTGAACAGGAAAGATGAGAAGATAAGCAAAGACAAAGCACAGAACACATTTCCAAGTGGAAAACCTTAGCCTACTTTGCAATTCAAGAAACCTTAGCTTATTTTGCAATTAAAAAAAAAAAGTATACAAGCAGTTATGTAAAATATCTGCACACCTGCTCACAAAAGCTAGTGAACAAGGGAAGGCTGGGATCAAGGGGCAATGAACGCTACTGCAGATGGTAAAACCACCAATGGTCCCCCACCCCCAAAGGCATACAAGAATAAAGTACCATGGATCATTGCATCTTTCGACAAGGCATTTCTATTCCAGGTCTTTCTAGCTAGATGGTTTACTCCTAAGGCAGAGAGAGAGAGAGAGGTTTGATGGCTAGATATGACAGTGTTGCCTAAGTGCTTCATGAAATTGCCTTGAGGAATTCTGGTCAGTTCACATAGTTAAAGGTCCCTCTGGAACGGCCCTTGTGTCAGATAGCTTTAGCAATAACCAGAGTTATTGTATATTATTGTATATTGTATACTATACTGTTGTATAGTAACCATTTAGAAAGCTATCCCACTGTCAGAGTCAAGCCTGCCTCTGACTCAGAAAGCGAACCCCCTTCTGAGTCAGAGGAGGAAATAGAAACTTACTGGGCTGAAACCGGGAAAACGAAACTCGAAGAGGAGCCAGCAGCGCAGGAAGAGTCCAAGGCACTGATTGGCCAGGATTTGCGGGAGGATTCAAATCCTCCAATCAGTGTGCTCCAACGACGGGCAGAAAAGTGCATGAAGGAGAAGGCAGCCCGATTGGCTGCAGAAGGGTCCAGGAGCGCGAAGGATCGGGATAAAAGGCAGACGCACGAAGAGCAAGCTGCCAGAGACAACCGATCCTCCAAGCCTGCAGATTCAGTGGACGAGTCCTTACCTGCGTCAGAGACAGCATCTGTTGCCGAAGAGGAACCAGTGCCTTTGCTCCACTCTGAGGAGGACTTGAAACCTGCTTCTGCTGCCACCGAGGATTCTTCATTAGCCGTGCCCAGCGATCTCAGCCTTGCATCCAGCCTTGAAACTTCGTGGTCTTCCACACAGCGTCCTTGTGCCTTTGATCCTCAGTTCCGCGGAGTGCCTTCAGTGCAGTTTTACCATGCTATGTATACTCAGCTTTGGTCCGGAGTGTCACACCTATCTTGTTGTGAACTCGTTTCCCAGCCTTGCTCCAAGTCTCCGAGAATCCAGCCTAGCCCAGGGCTTCCAGCCGAGTCTAGCCTTGCTCCAAGTTCCCAGCCTTGCTCCAAGTCTCCAGTTCAGAAAATCCAGCCTAGTTCAGGGCTTCCAGCCTTGCTCCGAGTTCCAGTCTTGCTCCTAGTCTCTGACCTAGTCCAGAAATTCTAGTCAAGTCCAGCCTCATTTCCAGTTTGTAGTCTTGCTTTGAGACTCCAGTTACCGGCTTCCAGTTTGAGACCTGCGTCTTCAGCTAAAGCAGCACCTCACGCCCCAGTCTCCTCCAGCCTCCCAGTTCCAGTTAGAAGTCCTGTTCCGCTGCCTTGTTGTGACTCAGTTTGGCTTCTTGAACCCAACACTTTGTATATCAAGGACTTATTTATTGTAAATAGTTATTTAATAAAGAGTGTTTTTGATATTACTCTGCCTGGTTGCATAGTCTGAACAGGACACCCACTCTGAGAATGTTAGTCAAAATGCATTCAAATTGCCCAGAATCCTTTATGCAAACAGAATATCATTTAAGAAGGTTGCTCATAGACCCCTTATAAGACTCTCTTATGCATGCTCTCTCTGTCACACATACCCACACACATACCCAAACTCATACATTGGAAACTGCAGTTTGCAATGGAAACCAATATCTCTAAGCATTAAAAAGAAAACACAAAAATGATCTTTAGAAATCCTCCAACCTTTCCTTCATTTTTACATGCATGCAGTTCAGATACAAACATTTGAACCTGTTTCCTTCTCTCCTAACTGGAAGGAAATACCATTCTATTTCCTCCTACCCCAAAGAATAGTCCATTCTTCAGCACTCTTTAGAGCAGTGTTCCTCAACCTCAGTGACTTTAAGATGTATGGACTTCAACTCCCAGAATTTCCCAGCCAGCATAGGTTAACAGTGGCAGAAAAAGGGGTGAAAGGTGTCATTCTGGTAGGCAAGATATAGGAGTGACTTACGAGTCTGGAATTTACTTTGTTGGTATCATCTTCAGGCATGGGCAGGTAGATAGCCAGTGCAATACAGTTGGCAAAGATAGTTAACAGGATGATGGTCTCAAAGGGCCTAAAGATGCTTGTTAAGGAACATCAGGTTAGACTGTATAGTTTTTGGGCACAGACTGTAATAATAATAGGAATAACAGTAAATAATAGAAACAATAATAATGTGTTAGTTCATCCTTCCATATCCTAGTGCTTACCACTTGTGTTAGCCATTCTTGCTGAGGATTCTGGGAACTGTAATTCAAATATCCGGAGGACAGAATGTGTTATAAAAGTCTACACTGGCACACATGTTAGACCATAACCTTGGTGGTTGATAACAAACACTCATTAATGAGGATTGTAGACCGAGCAAAAGATATATGCAGAAGATAGTAAGACTATTAACAGTACTCTTTGTCAAATGCTGTTGCATAAAACTCTTCTGTTTTTTAGTATTTAAGTAAAAAGTAAAGACTGACTTGAATTGAGCTCAACTGCTAGTGACTTCATGGACACAACCCTGTAGTTTCCTTGGCAATGATATGGAAGTCGGTTGCCATTGACTTCTTCTAGGATGTTTTTTGAAGTTCCCAGTCTTTCCCCAGGGAACACTTGGAGATTTTTAGTGGTTCCCCCATCCAGATACTAATCATGTCTTACCCTGCTTAGCTTTGCAGGGGATTATCCAATTAAGTGCTGCCTGTGGCTGTGGCTTTGGTTTTTAAACTATCTTAAAATTATGTATTTTGTACTGTGAAAATGATACTGTGGAAAGAGCATCCTAATTAACACTCAGAGGTGTTGGAGTAGATGATGATCCTCAGCTACACTGGAATCCAACACACTTTAGTTTAGCAGCCCTCTGAAAGGTTATTTTCCTGGCTGGGGCAAAAGCACCTCCGATCTATGATAAAATATTTTCTGACTGCAACATAGTTTATTAGCTGCAGGCATGTGAGGTTCTTGGAGATGCATACAATGTAACTTGATGCAAAAAGCTTTCTCTAATTCTGTCTTACTCTCACACACATTTTCACTGTCCTATTATTTGTTTGTCATGAGAGATCTCTTGGCCTTCGGGGTGATATATGTGGTTTCTCTCCACATCAAAGAGGTAAGGACTCATTCCTACCCTAGAGTCTCAGCATGGCGCATAGGCTGGGTGTACAATAGACAAGTGCACATGGTAAATAATGAGACAAATCCAACCATAAATGAAATGGTGGCTGGTAGGACTGTAGTGCATTCTCAGATATGAATCTAAATTTGCTTAAAACTATTTGTTGTCAATTTATAATACTTGGTGGGTGACTTCCACATGTGTTCTGACTGTGACCCCAAACATTCCCAGCCAGCAGGGTTATGGCTGGCAGATTCATAGTTAAGCATCAGATTGGGGCAGCATAAAAATTAGTATATTAGAAAATAAATAACATAGTAAATAAGTATTTCTTTCCTTAACAACTCTTCCATTTAAAAGGACTAAATTGAGTAGCTTTTCAAACAGATAAAAAAAGATTTCACTATTTAATTCACTACTTATGGCTCAGTGTCATATAGCTTTTTGTACCTATGAAGAAAGAAAAGAGAATTCTGAGATGTTAGGATATAGCATGTTGTGGTGTTGCCACGTGTCAGAAATGTAACATCACTCAGAAACAGAACTATGGCCAGCTAATTTAGCTGCAAAACTCCAGATGGCTGCGAGACACAGAACAAGCTTGCTGGTTCAGCAAAAAAAATATCTTTAGGGTCTATTGGACCCCTCAGAGAATATTTTTAAAAGTTAAGCTCTCCTTTTTTCTATGATAGAGAAATAGTAAAACTGAAAAGTTTGGTATATATGCTATGAGTATGTCTACTTGTAATTCCTTATTGGTTAGATATTTTTGCTATGATAAGCCAGATTTCCTAAGGTGGTTAAAGATGCTGATGTTTTGTTAAATTATATTCTGAAAATCTGGAAACTTAATCTGTGAGGAATTTGGAATATATTGTGCTTGGACTGTGACCAAAAAAAAAGTGATTAGGTACTCATGGAAGAATGCTTATATCCCAGACTCTAAATGCTGGCTTGATAAATTTGTCAACTCTCAGCCTTCAAATCAGCTTGGCAATATGGGAAGGCAATAGGATTCTGCATGGTCTATGATCAATTCATTGTTTAAAAATTGAATCACAACATTGAAAAATTGAATACATACATACATACATATATACAGGATGGGAGATCCCAAGGAAATCCCAGGCCAATTGGCCACAGGCTAGAACATCTTGCAAGAATACAATAGGAAACCACTGTTGTAGGCTTTTCATGAAATTACATGGATGGGTCCATGCAGTCACCAGGAGCCTGATTCAAGGAACTTTTAGGTAATGTAAAATATTACATTTTTTCCCTATAAGAAATATTATGCTTTGATAACAAAAGCTGTTAGCCTGAGAAGGATAAGAAAATAATTTAGGTCCCAGCGATCCCTGAAAATGCTGATTAAATAAAACACAAATAGTGACAAGGAAAGGAATTGATTGATGAAAAAATAAGAAAGGAAGAAGGGAATAAGTGTTAGAAGGTCAGGCATTGCCATGAATGGATGGGCAGATCAACATATAGAACATAAATTAATGTTCTGTTCTCATATTTTTTGATTTATCATTACAAAGTTCAGTACCATAAACTTGAGCTTAGAGAAACAGGAAAAATCAAACAGATATTGAGAAAATGAAAGTGAGAAATAGCATTTGCATTGGCCCAGGGAAGAAGGAATTGTTCAATTACATAAGCAAATCTGTAGTTTGTAGGAAGAAACCTAATGAAATGTGAACACCAAAACTATTATTTCCATGCTGTATATAATGTATATTTTTAATTTAGAAGGCTTATAAATTGGAGTCCTATAGTTGACTTCTCCAAAAATTCATCCATTCAGAATTTCAGTAACCGGGACCAAAGGAATCACGGTGTGCCTCCCTTTAAAAGAGGCAATGTTGTACCCACCAAATGAGCTCTAAGATTAGATTCTACATTCAGTGCAAACTGCTTGCTCACATGAAGAATGAAAACTAGGCACTATATCCATATGGCTAAATTAGGAGAAGAGACGGGTTAGAATAATTAGTAGAATGATGGACAGTGAAAGCACTGAGCAGCTGTGATAAAGGGAGAAATGGAGGCATACAAATCTGGTGTGTGTGAGGGATGTATACATGCTTTTGAGACACAGTGCTCCAAACAAGACATTTATCAGCCTATTGTCTTTCCTCATTCACAGAATATGCTTGGCAATCAAGATTTCTTTATCTATAATATTTGTATCTGCTCTTCTGGTTGCTCCTACAGCAGAACATCACTGCCTTCCACTTAGAATCCTCCCGGATTATGTTTCTTTAATCCTTTATATTTGCACAAGAGAAAGAATATGGTACGGACAAAAAGAGTGTCAAACTGTTGAATTATTTCAAAGCATCTTGCATTTGTATCACCACTGTCTTTTGGTTAAGTCCCCAAATTTCTGCCAACAGTCTCCAAATCAAGGTATGCAGCAGGATAAATTCATTGATATTACTTTTAAAATGACTTACTTAGGGTTATGTAGCCATCTTGAACTACTTGAAGCATTTCAGATCAATCTTGCAGAGGTATGCAACCTCATGCCCAGTGTATACTGACCATGTATACCTCCTTTAGGACTAGCTACATTCCCTCCCTCATGTGACGATTTCTAATAAGTTGCAGAACAAAACACTACTTTACTTCCAGCATCATCTTGATTTCCCAGGTTGCTTTTGGGCCCCATATAGACTCTACTGGCATTATTAGAAAGAAGGGAAATGTAAACTGGGGAAGTAGGAAGCATGTCCTGGAGGGCTAGAAGAAATAACAGGGACTAATCTCATGAAAATATCTTCCAATAAATAAATGATGTTTTGTAACTGACAGTAGCTACCATGGCAGGCATTTTGTGAATATGTAAGAATTTCCCTTCTAAAATCCCAGATGCTCTAAAAATTCCAGATGTATCCAGCAACTCCCAAATCCAAAAAGTTCTTTACCTGTGACAGAGATAATTATAGACTTTGGAGTTATTGTTTTACCAACATCTGGCAGGAAGTGAACTTTATATAGCCATACGTATGACTCTAGCTGTGAAGCACCTCATTTGATTTTTTCCTTATGTATTCCTATCTGTAAACTTTATTTTACAAATAAGAAGAAAGTATGCTGCAGTGACCAGCATCAGCCCCATTGAGCCTTAGCATGCTCAAACTGGTCCAGATGCTGATATCTAACCTGTTTATCATGGCATCCATCTGTTGTCACTCTCTAGGCATTAGCAGAATCACTGTTTCAAATACGGTGGGTTCACACATTACACTAAATCATGGATGGGCAACATCTGAGTGGCAGGGCCACAAGAGGTCATTATGATGCTACCAGAAGGACAGGGCTGGTTTCTTTTTTTTTTTTCCAGTTGGTTGCAGGGGTTGGGGACTGGGGTGGAAGTCACAAAGAAAGAAAGAAACAAGGAATATGAACAAGGAATATCCTAGGTCACATTCCCAATTGCATTCTAAGAGCTACAGTTAATTTGCCAATAATTTGCTAATATCCTATAGACTCATCTGCTGCAGTTTTCCACCTGATGAATTTTTTGCTGTTGGTTATCCATGGCTGGGCCAAGATTCTTCTTCTCTGAGAGAAGAACTGAACAATTCCCCACTTTCTCACCATACCAGATGCCTGAAAGATGTCATCACCTAGAATCAGTGGCCTCAGTGTTCAAATTAAATGAGAGTTTAAAGTCTGCTTGTTCTGCCACATTTTTTAATCCAAATATAGATAAGGAAAGGATAAAGTTCCATTTTCTTTCTTTTGTCTATTCTTTTACTAATATTAATATTTTGCCTTATTTCCATTTGTTTCATTGAAATAGTTTACTGAATGTACATTATATTCTGTGATTCACGCCAGTGTGACTGTTTTTCTGACTGCTAATCTGTTTTACGCGCTCAGTTTACCACAGGACTTCAGGAAGATCACCTCATCCAAACCTTTGCCCGTTTGCCTTATCCTTACAACCTTAGTCTAGATACATTTCATGTAATATGTCTTTACAAAGCCATCTCAGCCAGATTATAGTCCAACACAAAGACCGAGAGAGAATAAGAAACCATATAGCAGAAGGGCTTTCTCCATTCAGCAAACATTAGGATAAAATAACTCATGTGATGCAAGCAAGTGAATCAAATTGCTCAGGAACACCGTCATGGCTTTTCTTAAAAAAAGGACGTTGTATAATGATCAGTTAGATTTTGAATTAGAACAAGACTATCCTGCAGCCTTAGAGGGGAAAAGTGTTCATGTTTTAGCTAAGAACATTCCTGCTTAAGATTCACTGACCCCAGCCATTATACCCTCTAAGTTATAAAATCAGTTGAGGAGGGAGCCGGGAGCTATTTCTGAACTCAGCGTCATTCAGTGGAGGAGCCAGACAAATTAACCATCTCGACTGCATCCAGCTCTTCTGTTTCAAAATTGGTGTTTATGATTGTTCTAGAGAAATGAGAAATTACAACAGCTACCCTCCATCTGTGAATACCTGTTAGTATAATAATTCCTGAATTACACATCCTCTTGTCAGTTCAAGCCAGGATCAATACAAATGCTTTTCTCTTGAGTTCTTCCCTGTTTTTCGGTGACTGTCTTATTAGGGACAGGGGCCAGTGCCAAAATCAGCTCTGTTCCTGCATTTCTGGAGAACATAAACAGCATTTGGTCTATAGACCTTATCTATAGATCTTAGTCACAAAAGAGTTGCATTGTTAACCAATATTTCTCAGCCCTTTCTCTTTACCTTGGCTTCCTCCAAGTTTCAGTTGTTTACACCTGGTTGCCAGGCCCTGGGCCACACACAAATCATCCCAGAAGCTACCCCCACATTTCCCCCCAAAGGATACTTCCATTCCACAATGGCAATGCAGGCCTTCCGCACTGGGTTCTGGAGGGTGAGACACAGCAGAGAGCGGGATGGCCTGGGGGGAAGTTCCAGGGCAGCTTTCTTAGCCTTTTCCTTCTGTTGCTTCTTCTTCTGGCTATCCTCATGGGCAGACGTGGGCTCCATAATCACTCTTCCTCTTGCCTCCTTGAGTTGGACTTGTCTTGCCCCCTCTGCCTCTTTGTCCTGCAGCTAGGCCCCCTTCCCCAGCCCTGGGGCAGCTGAAGCCCCCTCTGGATCTCTTGCTTTGGTTGACCCAATCTTCTCAGTGTGGTGTGGGCTGCGGGGCTGGCAGTGGCCCTCCCCCAGACACAAGCACACCAAGCATGAGTTTATAATTAGCCATCAGCCTGGCTCCCAGGGCTGTCAGATTTCCTGAGACAGCAAAAGGGCCTCAGCAGCTGTTCCTTCTTCATACTTGATGCATTGGCATTTTTGAGCTACCAATCCAGGTCAGAGGAAGGGAGGCGGGCTTCTTCCATCAACTTAAAGTCAAATGGTTTTAATTCATATTAATTCATAAGTTAGGCCCTTCCCACCATCTTTTATCTTTAAGACCACACTAAACAAATAGCCTGAAATTGTCTCTGCCTAATAGCCAGACCCATAGTGAGCCAAGCAGATTCATAGTGAATACAATCTTCCCCAGAAATGCCCATAACTCATTGCTATTATGATAGAGTTTGAGGGTTAGGATATCAAACCCGCACCCCTTGTTCTAGGCAGGATCACTTTATCCTGGAAACACAGCTATCCAGTCTCTGAACGGAAACATCCGGGGAAGGGGAACTCACCACCTCTTTAGATAATTAATTCCACTGTTGAACTGCTCTTACTGTTAGGGAGTTTTCCTAACACTCAGTTTCAGCTTGCCTTTTTGTGACTTAAATACATTATTCTGTGTCCTGCACTCTGGGACAATGGAGAACAGATTATGGTTTTCTCTATGTAACATCCTTTCAGCTATTTGAAGAGGGCTAGATAACTAGGCTTAGACTCTCATACTTTGGGCACATCGTCAGGAAAGACTGATCTCTTGAAAAGGACATCATGTTTGGTAAAATTGAGGGCCAGTGGAAAAGAGGAAGACCTTCAGTGTGATGCATTGATACAATTACCACAACAATGGATGCAAACATTGGAACAGTCAGGCACATGGTGCAAGACCGAACAGCATTTCGTTCTGTTCTACATAGGGTCGCCATGAGTCGTAAACGACTCGACTGCAACTAACAACAACAAATACCCTTTCTCAGTCTTCTAGGGTTGAGATTGATAGCAAAGAGGGAATATCACTGTTCTGTGAAAAAGTTTAAATCTTCATGGCCAGGTAAATTACATCCCAGGTTATTAGAGGAAGCAGCCAAACCCTTATGCATTATCTGTCTGAAATGCTAGAAAGCAGGTAAAATACCAGACAACAGGAAGAGGGCAAATATTGTTCCTTTCTTCCCAAAGGAAAAGAAGAGGATCCTTGGAATTGCAGAATTCAGTCTGACATCAATATCCAGGAAGATTCTAGAATAGGCCATTACTGTGCAAGCACCTTAAAAACAATGCAATAATTATCAGAATTCAGGTTGGATTGGTCAACAAGTCTTGCCAAATGTATTTAGTAGATTTCTGGATGTCATAAGTGTAATATACCTTGATGTCAGAAAAGCATTTGACAAAGTATCCATTATTCTGATTAGCAAGCTGAGTGTGGGCTGGATGACTTAACAATTAAGGGAATACATAGCTGGCTTTCAAACATATCCTCAGCCTGCTTATCTGTGGGTTGTGGTGAAATTGAACTGAGCTATTAAGTAGGGTGTCATATTTTTTATCCTGGGTCCTGTACTTTTCAACATTTTTATTACTGACTTGAGTGAAAAGGTGAAGGGAATGTTTATCAATATGTTAAGACACAAAATTAGGTGAATAACTATTACTCTAAAATACAAAACAGAAAAGGGCTGGAAATAACACAATAAAGGTGACAAATGCAAATTTCTTCACTTTGGAAACAGAAATCAAATGCATAGGTAATACCCATCTTACTGCAGTGACTTTGGGTGGATAACAGTAAATAAAACCAAAAATAACAACAATCCAACATAATTTTTAAAATGTAATAATGATAAATATGTAGTATATCAGAGGTCCAAATAATTCCCTTCCATCTTACAGATAAGTAACAAACTGACAGACAACAGGCAGCTAACCAACAAGGTTCACCTAACAACCTGGTCCCAATGCTTGAGGGGGAAAAAAAACAGGTCTTTGACATTTTACGGAAGGTCAACAGGATCAAGGCCATCTGGATCTTGGGGATGATGCTGTTCTGCAGGGCAAGCTCTGCTACAGAGAAGGCACTTCTCCTGGAACCCACAAGATGGCACTGCAAAGGGACCCAGAGTATGCCCACCCTGTTAGAACTGGTGGGGTGAGCAGAAACGATCAGAGACAGGCAGTCCCTTTGTCATATATTGTAGGGCTTTATAGCTATTAACCAAGACCTTGAATTGTACTTGTAAGCTCACCAAGAGCCATGCAGTTCATGGAGTAGTGGTGTTATATGAATGTATCATGGCATGCCCAAAATTGCCTGTGTTGCCACATTCTGGATCACCTGAAGCTTCCAAATGCTCTTCAAGGGGAGTTCCAAGTACAGTGCATTGCAGTAGTCTAAAAGGAAGGTGACTAAGATGTGAGTGACCATGAGCAGGGCTTCCCAGTCCAGAAATGGGCATAACTGATACCCAAGATGGATTTGTACAAAGGACCTCCTAGTCATGACTGCCACCTGTTTCTTAAGCAGGAGCATTTTGTCCAAGAGGACTCCCAAATTGAACACCAACTCTGTCTGGGGGTCTTCAGAATTAAAGATGGAAAGTCTCCAGATCTGGGAGGCCTCAAAATCCATATCCACTTAGTCTTGCCAGGGTTGAGCTGAAGCCTGCTTTTCCCCATCTAGACCCTCACAGCCTCCAAACACTGGGAAAGAAACTTTATGGCATCACTTTGGTGATCTTGGGCAGAGATGTACAATTGGATATCCTCAATATACTCATGATGACTCACCCCAGGTTGGCAAATGACCTCATCCAGGGCTTCATGTGGAAGCCAAATAGGAGGAGGAAGAGAATAGAGCCCCCAGGCACCATGAGTATAGCAAGGGTCTAGAGTTAGACTTCTCCTACACTACTAATTCCAACTGGAACTGATCCTGAAAAAAGGAGGAGTACCACTGTGTCATGAGCACCGTTGCGCTGATTGTGTCAGCAAAACGGCACACACAACAATACAGGGAAACAGGGGCAAAGGATTAAAAAGATATGAAAGCAAAGACAAAGGCAAGCAACAGACACCGGCAACAAGGTAACGACTCCATCCGGAAAAGCCATTCAGAAAGATACATTGTAACAAAGGGGGAAACTGACAACGCCTGAGCACGAGGCATGCCTGGAGCTGTCAAAGAAGCACGAAAGATTACCGCCCGGCTCAAAGTCATCACCGGCCGGAGGAAGAGGATTAAGCAAACGCCTGGGGCAACAGCAGGGGCCCCGCGACCCCTCACCCACCGGCAACGGAACATTCGGGGCTTGGGGCTTACACAACCCAAAGAGGGGGGAGCGCTGACCGGCGCGGGCTATTTAAATCCCGTACCGGCGCGCTCCCTCCACTCTCAGCTTTTCACTAGGCATGCACTATACTTTAATAAAACCAGAACCTGATTTCTCCTAAATTAGCATCTGTATTTTATTGGGTAGCAGGCAGAGCCTGACAGAAAGCTGAGAGTCACGAAACCCAACCTCGCCAAGCCCCACCGGACGGAGACAAGCCACGGGAGGAACCAGACGGCGAGAAGCAGAACCGGGAGCAATGATGGAGCCGGCAAACCGCACCCAAGATGGACGAGATGGTCAGCAAGTGGCGGAGGTGACCCGACGACGGCCGGGGGCGACATACCCCACCGGAACCATGGACACCCTCCTCGCCCACCCCACTCTCCAGTCTCGGACCCAGCAAGAGGCAGAGGCGACCCCGCAACGGCTGGAGACGACACACCCCACCAGAGCCACGGCACCCTCGCGGCCCACACCGCACTCCAGTTCCGGTCCTGGAGCTTCAGCCCAGCTGCAAGAAGCGCAGCAGAGGACGAAGTCGCAGACCAATCACTCCGTTACTGGGCCGACGGGGTAGAACACCGGATGGAGCCACCCTACCCGAATTTGGAGCTCACCTACCCCGAAACACCGACCGGACCATTCCCAACAACATCGCGGCCAGCTGACAGGGACACGCAAGCCAGGCTCACAGCCATGGAAGCCCAACTATGGGACCTAGGAGCCCTGTTACAGTCCCTGATAACCAACGGACCCTACAAGACAATGCCAATGCAGGTACCCACCCCAAACCAGACCCCGAACGGGAGAGGGCATGCCCGCATGCAAGTCACAGCGGCGAGTGCATCCACGCCGGCAGAGCCCACGAGCCAAAGCACGTGGAGGGGCGACCCACAGCACGCGAGGTTCCCAAGGGACTTTTCAGTTACCTTCGACGGGAACCCCACGAAGCTGTCCTTCTTCGTCACCAATGCCAGAGAATACATGGCCCGCCACGGACACTACTTTGATTCAGAAGCTGAAAAAATCTCAGCAGTAGCCATCAAACTGCAAGACAGGGCGGCGGACTGGTACGTCCAGCTATACGAGTCCAAGTTCCCAGCCCTATCAAACTTCCATACTTTCCTCGCCGATTTGAAACACTATTTCGAAGACCCAATGGCGAAGGAGAGGGCGAAGTGCGCACTGCAAGCACTGAGACAGGGCAAAAGAACTGTAGCCGATTACGCCCTGGAATTCAAAGCCCTCGCGGGCAAAATCACCGAGTGGTCAGAGGCCACCCTCACCGAAATGTTCAAAAGGGGACTCAACTGAGAAGTGCTTCAATGGGCACTTTACCGGGATGACCCAACCTCACTTTATGAATGGATTTGCCTCGCCGGCAAAGCGGAACATGCACACCGCACGTTCCTGCTGTCGACTGGAGACTACAAATCCCCGCCCTACCCAAGAGGACCCCCCATGCACACGGGTCCAACCGGACACGCGGACCAACAGCGGAGGTTCGCCCGCAGACCATGCGCAAAGTGCGGGAAAATGGGGCACAAGGCAGCAGACTGCTTCGCAAACAGAGCACGGACCGCACACCCCAACCCGCACCGAAAACGCCACTCAAACCAGCAAACCCACCCCCCCGGCGACTGACAGGAGCTTTAGCAGCCCCAGATGAGGACGCGGACGCCTACCTCGCTGGGGACGACAGCGACGCCCCGGCACAGCCGGCGGGAAACGCTCCCCGCCTGCTCTAAGTCGCGCCGCGGAGCAGGTGGTGAAAAAGGGGCGCAACACACACAGAGAGAATGATGACAACTCCATCTTGACAGGGAAAATCAGACTCACCTACGGCCCCAGAGCCACCGTGGCTGAGGCGTTAGTGGACTCTGGGTGCTCCAGAAACCTGATTCATCCTAACATCATTGCGAAGCTCAAGCTGCCTTGCCTCCCCCTCCCCAAACTGCTGGCGTTCCATCAACTGGACAGCTCAACAGCGGGGGGGGGGGGGGGAACCAGCCACACAACAGACCAAGACTGTCACCCTAACAATGGGCACCCACAAAGAACAAATATCCTTTGTGGTGACCCAAATCGGGAAACCCATCATAGTGCTGGGCATACCATGGCTAGCAAGCAACAACCCACGCATCGACTGGAGGAAACGGACCATCCAATTCAGTGATGGCACATACCAAGCTCCAGCACCGGAGAAGGTACCAACCCCGACAGTAAGGAGGGCTGAGGGAGTCGCCCAAGACAATAACCCAACCCCAGAAGGACTACCAGACCAATATGCCGACTTCACAGACGTCTTCGGAGAGGAGGAGGCGGACCAACTACCCCCCCACCGCAAGACGGACTGCAAAATTGAACTACTCCCAGATGTCCCCCTACCCAAACCAAAGATCTACTCCATGACCCAGAAGGAGCTGGCAACCCTCCGGGAGTTCATCGACAAAAACCTGGCCAGGGGTTTTATAGAGCCAGCGAATTCGCCCGTCGGAGCGTCCATCCTTTTCCGAGAAAAAAAGGACGGCACCTTACAGCTCTGTACTGATTACCGGGGACTCAATGCCACATCCTCCTCCAATAAATACCCACTTCCCCTCGTAAAGGACATGCTCGCCCACCTGTCAATGGGCTGCGTGTTCTCCAAACTCGACCTCCACGAGGCATACTATAGGATCCGAATCAAGGTGGGAGACGAGTGGAAAACAGCCTTCAACTGTCCCCTCGGCGCCTTTCAATACAAGGTACTGCCATTTGGGTTAGCGGGGGCCCTGGGGGTGTTCATGCAACTCATCAACGAGGTGCTACATGAACACCTATTTAAAGGGGTACTAGTGTACATAGACAATGTCCTCATTTACACGAGGACACAGGAAGAACACGAACGGCTGGTCAGACAAGTACTGGACAAATTAAGGGGGGCTAAACTCTACGCCAAACTGTCCAAGTGCGAGTTTCACAAATCGCGCTTGGACTACCTAGGGTACCGAATCTCCGGCAAAGGTGTGGAAATGGACCCCGCGAAAGTCCAGGCAGTTTTGAATTGGGAACGCCCACGCAATAGGTGCCAACTTCAAAGCTTCCTGGGATTCGCAAATTTCTACAGGTCCTTTGCCAGGGGGTTCACAGAGATAGCCCTCCCCCTAACAGATCTACTCAAAACCAAAGGAGTTGGGGAAACACGCAGAGTCAAGAACCCGGGGGCCATGCTTAATTGGACTCCCACATGTCAAGCAGCATTTGACAAGCTGAAAGCGCTGTTCACAACGGAGCCAATCCTTGCACACCGGACCCAGAACGGCCGTTCGTAGTTCAAGCCGATGCATCTGACTTCTCCCTGGGTGCCATACTGCTTCAAAAGGACCCCACAGGAATCCTTAAGCCATGTGCCTACCTGTCAAAAAAATTCTCGGAGACAGAGAGGCACTGGCACGTATGGGAGAAGGAGGCGTTTGCGGTAAAAACGGCACTGGAGACGTGGCAGCACCTGCTGGAAGGGACCACCCACCCATTTGAGGTCTGGACAGACCACCGCAACCTTGAGGCACTCCGGATGCCCAGACGCCTCAGCCCGAAACAGGTCAGATGGGCCCAGTTCTTCAGCCGGTTTAACTTCCAGTTGAAGTTCATACCAGGCAAGAAGAACTTCCTGGCCGACGCGCTCTCCCGACTGCCCCAAGACAAAGAGCCCATCCCTGATATGGTAGGAACGGTACTATCCACCTCCCAGCTGGGGATGGCAGCGACCACCCGGAGCAGCGCACGAAGACAGCCCAACCCCGCAGCTCAACTGACTGCAAGCCAACCCGGTCCTAGACAGCGCCGACCGCAACTACCAGGGGGGATACGGGCAGACCTCATTGCTGCCCTGAAATCCGACCCCTGGCTCCTAGCCAACCCCGCCAAAGTTACAATGGAGCAAGACCTAGCATGGGGAGAAGGCAGACTATACATCCCCGCATCACAGCGATGGGCGATCCTCAGCAGATCACACGACAGCAAGCAGGCTGGACACTTCGGATTTCTAAAAACCCTGCACCTAACTGGGAGGCAGTTCTGGTGGCCCTCTTTGAGAAAGGACATCAAGGAGTACGTAGCATCTTGCCCAGTGTGCGCGATGGCCAAACGGCCACTGGGAAAACCCCAGGGACTGCTGCAAGCGGTGGTGGAGCCCTCCCGGCCATGGGAGGAGATCTCCATGGATTTTATAGTCGATCTACCACCCAGCCAAAAGAAAACAACCATTTGGGTGGTGAAAGATTACTTCTCCAAACAGGCGCATTTCATCCCCTGTGCAGTGATCCTGACCACCCAACAGCTGGCAAAACTCTTCCTCGTACACGTGTACAGGTTACATGGATGTCCTGTACGCTTGGTGACTGACAGGGGCACACAATTCACCTCGAAGTTCTGGCGGGCCTTTTTAAAACTGATTGGGACCCAACAAGCGCTATCCACCGCCTGGCATACCCAGACGGACAGAGCCACGGAGATCCCCAATGCCACGCTAGAACAATTCCTCCGCTCGTACACCAATTACCACCAGGATGACTGGGTCGATCTACTCCCGTTCGCGGAGGTTGCCTACAATAACGCCATTCACACGAGCATGGGGAAAACCCCATTCGAGGTGGTGTCAGGTCGCGAATTCGTCCCCATCCCAGAGCTGCCGCAACCCCCGGCCCCCCCAATGGGTGCAAGTGACTGGGGACAGAAGATAGCAGACTCGTGGCCAGTAATCACAGAAGCGCTGAAAGAAGCACAGACAGCCTACAAAGAGCAGGCAGACAAGCACCAGTGCCAGCAACCGACATTCCAGGTAGGAGATATGGTCTATCTCTCTACCAAATTCATAAAATCACCCCAACCCTCTAAGAAACTGGGCCCCAAGTACATTGGGCCGTTCTGGGTAACACAAATAGTTAACCCGGTCACAGTACGCCTGGACCTGCCACACAATTTAAAGAGACTTCACCCGGTATTCCACTGTAGCCTGCTAAAGCCAGCAAGTCCCTCCCGGTGGCACCCTAGCACGCCCCCCCCCCCCCGGTGATGATAGACGGCCAGCAACATTTCGAAGTGACAGAAGTACTCGACTCGCGCAGGCAGCGTGGCACTCTACACTACCTGGTGAAGTGGAAACACTTCCCCCACCCAGAATGGGTTGCTGCCCGACACGTCAAGGCACCGGACCTAACGCGCGCATTCCACACTGCTTACCCCGACAAACCCGTGGGTTAACCATTCGGAAGGGGGGCAGTATGTCATGAGCACCGTTGCGCTGATTGTGTCAGCACAACGGCATACACAACAATACAAGGAAACAGGGGCAAAGGATTAAAAAGATATGAAAGCAAAGACAAAGGCAAGCGACAGACACCGGCAACAAGGTAACGACTCCAGCCGGAAAAGCCATTCAGAAAGATACATTGTAACAAAGGGGGAAACTGACAACGCCTGAGCACGAGGCACGCCTGGAGCTGTCAAAGAAGCACGAAAGATTATCGCCCGGCTCAAAGTCATCACCGGCCGGAGGAAGAGGATTAAGCAAACGCCCAGGGCAACAGCAGGGGTCCCGCGACCCCTCACCCACCGGCAACGGAACATTCGGGGCTTGGGGCTTACACAACCCAAAGAGGGGGGAGTGCTGACCGGCGCGGGCTATTTAAATCCCGTACCGGCGTGCTCCTTCCACTCTCAGCTTTTCACTAGGCATGCACTATACTTTAATAAAACCAGAACCTGATTTCTCCTAAATTAGCATCTGTATTTTATTGGGTAGCAGGCAGAGCCTGACACACTGTAACACCTTGGCCCCCACTCTCAATTCTCCAAGCTGGTCCAGAAGGATACTATGATTGATGATATTTAAAACTATTGAGAGACCAAGGTGAGTCACTGTTCCCATCTCAGTCCCACAAAAAGATCAAGTGTAATCAATGTTGTTTTAGATAAAACATTTTCTCTGGAGCCCTCTGGAGCTACCTAGAGTCAACCACCATCTCAACAACCTTCCCTAAAAAGAGAAGGTTGGAGACTGAATGAAAATTGTCCAGTTCTGTTGGATGTGCAGATCTCCTTATGCCCATAAAGCATTTCTGCTCCATGAACTGCACTAATTACCACTAGCTTCAGTGTACAATTCAAGGTGCTAGTTTTCACCTATTAAGTGCAACATTGCATAGGGTCTGGTTATTTGAGGGACCATCTGTCTCTGTGGTTTCTGTCTGTATAATCAGACAGAATTGGCATGCTCTGGATCCTGTTGAATAAACGATATCATCTAATGCAATCCAGGAAATGTGCCTTCTCTGTTGCAGCATCACCCTCTGGAACAGCACCCCTCAGAAATCTGAACTGCCCCTATCCTGGTTGTCCTTAAACAAGCCCTGAAAACCTGGCTCTCTTCCCAGGCCTTGGGCTAGGGTGGTTGTCAGGTCCCTTTAGGCTTAGTGTTGAAGAGGGTTTTTATTGTCCTCTATGGTTTGCTATTATTTTTTTCCTGAGATTGTGATGCTTCTTGCCTTTTTTAATTTGTAAGATGTCCAGAGTAATTCTGCAACCAGTCGGCCCTAGAAATATATCTTATAAACAAGCAAGCAAACAAACAAATACCTTGTGCCATAAGTAGGAACTCAGGTCATGCATGCTTTCAAGACATATCCCATCATTTTCTGGTTCCCAGGAACATGTACTTCTGAGATATGGTTGCTGATTATTAAATTACTTAATGTAATCTGGGATGAGACTTCTCCTACTACAACATTTTGAAGTGGCTTGATGCATATTGGCCATGTGACATGTATTATGTGGTTCTTCTTTCCCATAAACTTTACTAAAACATCAATATGAAAATGAACAAAGAAACCAATGTTAGGCTGAGTGTTTTTGTTTTTTGGTGCAGAGAAAGGTAAAGAGAAGGAAGCAGATAATATTCCATCCCTGAAGTGCGGTTGCCTTCTGAAATCTCCTGGAGGAGATTATTTAATGGGGGCTGAAGAGGACATGACCTTGTACGCCAGCCTCTAACTTGTGGATTTATTCCCAATAGAAATTTAAAACCTGTATTGTGTGTCTAAATCTGAATGGACACATGCGTTCCTCACTTGCTAGTGGCATCTAAAGAGGACTCCCATGTACTAAATAGACAGCATAGATCAATCAGCTTTGCCCGATGTGGTGTCTTCTGTGATGGGATTACAAGTTCTACATTCCTGGGTAGTGTAGTCTGGAAAGACAGAATCACTCTCATTTCAAATATCTCAAATACTTTTCAATGCAGGCTGTTCTTTGATTAATCTGTGACTCATTTAGTGACATAATGTTAAATGACAAATGTGCAATGCATGTATACCCTTTGGTTAATAAGATGGCTTGATTGCAATAAAGGTAATTACTGGTCTTATATCAACTCCTTTCTACGGCTTTATTTGGGAAGACTGACATTTGATACAAATATAAACCAGTCTCCTACTTTCTAATGAAATGTAATACATGCTGACTGGATCACTGACATGTTGACGCTGACTATCACATCAGTGATAGAAACATTTATATATGGCTCTCTCAGAGGGTTCAACACACTTTACAAGGGTTAGTCCATCCTGAGAATAATCCTTTAAAATAGATCAATTATTTTTATGACCATATTGCAAGGAGAAGGACTGAGATAATGATAGCTTGTCAAAGTCTGGTTAGTGAGCTTGTAACATGGTGCGATTTGAGGGAATGGAGAGGGGCTTTCCAGCAACGTTGGGTCCGAGCAGGGGTGTCTGCAAGGGATGATAAATTCAAGATGGCATCTGCAACAGTGTGACCAAAGCGCTAACTACTTTTTGTGTGCATTGTGGCTGCCATCTTGATTTTGTTTACCACACCCTGTGGACACCTTTGTCTTCAAGGTTCCAATAAAGAGAAGAGCTATAAGCATAATAGGGCCAGCTATTGTAGTTAGAAATAACTGAACTCTCTAAAGTAGAGGGGCCTCAAGGGGCATTGGTGGTACTGTTATGATATCACTGAAGTAGGTACTATAGATCTCAAATTGATGGATCTGGTTTTTCTTCTAGTCCTTGGTCACAGATGGGGTGGGGGTGGTGGGTAAATTTGGAACCTTGAGGAGCAATTTTGCTCCACAAGAATTCCTCCATAATTTTTAAAAAATCACCTCAATTTTGCCCCACAAGAATTCCTCCATTTTTTTTTTAAAATCACCTCAATTTGGGGGGTTTGGTATTCCAGGTTTTTAGTGGATATCACATGTGCTTTAAGCCCCTGCAAGATTTAATAATCATGTTTTGTCCCTTTAAACTCCCCGCCTCCTCTGAAAAATAAACAGCTGTGAAATTCTCAGCCTTGCTCACTTTGGGTACCTACAAACTGGGTGCTGGGACTGCATGAAATGCGCATGAAACGTAAGACCATTAAATCTAGAGTCTAAATTCACTAGCTGTACTACTGCTTTCTATTTCACACCCACGCATTGAAATAAATGAAATGTTCATGCACTACATGCCTAGGAATTATTTGGTGCAATAAACTCTTACAGCTGAAGTTGCTTCTGAGCAGTGCTGCTTTGGATTTTTCAAATAATTTTGAATTCCCTTTCTCTGGCTTTTTGCCCTTTCTCTCCCTCTTGCCAAATCTATGAGGATATGTCATGTTGGCTCCCTCTGCCAGCAGCAAATCTAGGAACAGAACCAAGAAAACCTACTCTTTCCCACACCGAACTACACTGTACTAAACCGTACACTATGTTGCAGGGCAAACCACAGTGTGGTCATTCATCACTGCTAAATGGATCATGTAGGCAGCTTCACTGCAAAAGTGCCAATCAGCCCCAGACCAACTGTCCAAAAAAAGTGGAAGAACTATGGGCATTTTGATTGGCAGCCAGATGCATGAGAAGTGGAGTGGAGGAGCCTACAGCTGTTCCAGTCTGTCACCTTTAGCAAGAAGGGAACCCAAAGCTCTGTTCTAAAAGGGTAAAAAGTGTGTCCTTGACCTGAATGTTGTGCAGAGCAGCATTCATCTTGTCTAGAATCTCCAAAATCAGGAGCAAAGATGGAAGTGAGGTAACCTCGTAGAGTTTTTTCTTAACTCCCTTCCCCAGTAAACACTCTTAATTATCCAATCCCTATGCATACACCCAGTGTGAGCTCAGCCCACACTTCTATAGTGATTCATTTGCTTACAGGGTGTCTGTTATTCCTAAAGAGCGCTTCCCCATTTTTCATACACGCACACCCATTGCATGTATTCAGGGCAATTTTTTAGCAGTAAGAGAGATTATCAGGATGGATTGGTCTGTGGTTTTCATCAGTGAATAGATCTCAGAATCAATCAGGAGAATATGGACTATAATCTGGAGCATCTGTACAGACCAGGATGTCATTTTATGGACTAAAAGCAGCAAAATGAGATTGGAGTGAAACTCTCTTCAGAAAATAAATGTTTGTGTCTATTTACAGTACATCTAACTCTGTCTCTGATTGATTGTGTGCCATGAAGTCGGTGTAGACTCTTAACAACCATACAGACAGATTTTTTTCAGAGGGATCTGTCCCCAACCTGGTCCTTCAGGTCTTCCAGTGACGCATCCATTGCCACTGTAATGGAGTCCATCAAATTTTCTACTATCCTCTTCTTCTCTTTCTGTTCACCATTCCCAGCATTATAAACTTCTCAAGATAGCTAGATCTTTGCATGTGTCTGAAGTATAATATGAGTCTGGTCATTTGTGCCTCAAGTGAGAACTCTGGGTTGATTTGTTCAATGATATATTTGTTTGTTTTCTTAGCTATCCATGGTATTCTAGATAGTTTTATTAGAACCTTTGCTGATTCTTCCTCTGTTGCTTGCTGTATTCTCTAGGTGTTCCATCAAGTCCTGTAGTCTTCCGACTTGGCAACAACCAGAGTGCTGATTTAACTTCATCTTTTAGTACTAGAAGTTCTTGTAAGTAGGGAATATCTTCTAAAATAACTTGGATGTTGACATCTTTGCTGTACAAAATTTCAGTATACTCCTCTCATCTTTCTGTGACCTTCTTGAATCAGTTCCCATATTCCCACTGGCATCTTTTAGTATACCAATTCAAGGTTGGAACCTCCTTCGGAGCTTAGAGAACTTTTGGAAGACTTTCCTTGCTTTTGCATGTCTGTTTCCATCTTCAGTGTCTTCACAGTAATCCTGCTTCTTGTCTCTCTTAACAGCTCTCTGAAATTCCTTGTGAAGTTCCTTCCTGAGATCATTGTCTTTCTTGGCTTTGGCTTCTCTTCTTGGCAATCTCCATGGTTGGTTCTGACATCCAATTTGCTTTCTTCTTTTTCTAGATCTTTGGCAGACTCTTTTCACATTCCTCACTGACAACTTCTTTAAGTTAATTCTCTGGCTCTCTGTCAATGAGATTGAGGACTCCAAAGCACTTCCTGAAGTTGTCCTTGAAATATTTATTTATTTATTTATTTATTTGATTTCTATAGCCACCCATCTCCGCAAGTGACGCTGGATGGCTTACAACAATAAAACTATAAAACAAAACAATTACAATTAAAACAGTTAAAATATAAAATAAATATACATGGCTGCCAAGTGAGCAATATATGGATGTTAATACAGCCAAGAGACAGGACCATCCACGTGCTCGAGGCCCCAGGCCTGGGCACAAAGCCAGGTCTTCACTGCCTTATGAAAGGCCAACAGGGTCAGGGACATCCTAAATTCTGGAGGGAGGATGTTCCAGAGGGCAGGCGCTATGGAAGAGAAGGCACACCTTCTAGTTCCTACCAACCAACACTCCCTGGCTGATGGGACCCGCAGCGTACCCAACCTACTAGTTCGAATTGGACAGGCAGAAACAACTGGGAGAAGGCAGTCCCTTAGGTAAACCGGCCCCAAGCCATGAAGGGCTTTAAAGGTGACAACCAGCACCTTGAATTGCACCCGGAAGCACACTGGTAACCAATGCAGCTCACGTAGCAGTGGTGTTACATGTGTTGAGTACCTGATACCATTTACTATCCGTGCAGCTGCATTCTGTACCAGTTGAAGCTTCCGAATGCTCTTCAAGGGCAGCCCCATGTAGAGAGCATTACAGTAGTCCAGACGGGAGGTCATGAGGGCATGAGTGACTGTGAGCAAAGCCTCTCAGTCTAGGAATGGGTGCAGCTGGCGCACAACCTGAAGGTGTGCAAAGGCCCTCCTAGCCACGGCTGCCACCTGCTCTTCAAGCAGGAGCCGTGAGTCTATGAGGACCCCCAGATAGTGCACCAGGTCTGTCTGGGGCAGTGCAACCCCATTCAGGACCAAAGGTGGAAAAACCTTGGCACTGGGAGGCCCACAAACCCAAAGCCACTCAAAGGTGTTGGAGTCAAAGTTAGACTCGGTTGAATTCATGCTGAAAAAATTGTCAATGGGCTGGGGTTCGCCTGAAAGAGGAAGGGAAGGGTCCCACTGCAGACATTCCACCCCACCATCACCCCTAATATCCCCCAGAGGGAGAAGCAGGACCCGGCGCCGAGGAGAGGAGAGGGGCCCGAGGGTGACAATTTCGAGGTCCCCTCCGGCAGGGAGGCGCTCGCTAGGGGCCGTGCCAAGGGCTGAGCAACCAGAAGCGGCGAGACCCCCACCCTTCACAGTAAAGTTTGATGGGGACCCTACCAAATTGTCCTTCTTCATAACCAATGTTAACAGTTATATGGAGGACTGGGAACAGGGGTTCCGGTCAGAACGGGGCAAAATAAACGCCATTGCCACCAAGCTCAAGGGGAGGGTGGCCGATTGGTATGTACAGCTGTGCCAGACGCCGCGGAGTTAGAAGACTTCGAGGAGTTCCTGTGGGCATTAAGGCAACATTTTGAAGACCCGTTAGCTCAGGAAAGAGCGAAGCGGGCATTAAAGGGACTGTACCAAGGGTCACGATCCGTGGTGGATTATGCGCTGGAATTTAAAGCTCTGGCTGGGAAAGTGGAGGATTGGTCCCAATCCACGTTAGTGGAGATGTTCAAGGATGGACTGGAAACTGAGGTTCTGAAGTGGTCCCTGGGGTGAGAAGACCCAAAAACCCTGTATGACTGGATTCAGCTGGCGGGCAGCGCTGAGCATGCCCTAGAGACATTTGCCCACCGAAGATCGGCGAGGTATGGGAGATTCAGTAAAGGGTCCCGCACCCTGGCTCCTCCAGGGAGATCCAGCCAACGGACCTGGGAGGAAGAGAAGGAGTGACGCTATGCGTGAGGCCAGTGTCTGTGGTGCAGAAAGGAGGGACACCAAGCAGCGGCGTGCCCGAAGGGAAAGACCAAGGACCGGCCGGGAAAGTCGTCCAGGAAATCTCCTTCTCTACCGAGAAAGATGAAGGCGGCGCTGGCGGAGGCTGAACCGGAGGAAGTCCCTTTCTTTGGGGATGAGGAGGAGGCTGTTCTTAATCAACCGGCGGGAAACACCAGCCACCTGCTTTAAAGGGCGCCGCTGGGCAGGTGGAAGAGGAAGGGCGCGATCACGCTTCGGTGAGTGGAAACTTCCCTACACTGACAGTGAAGGTGAAATTGGGGTCCCGCACTCGAACGGTGGAATTGTGGGCGATGATTGATTCGGAGTGTTCTAGGTGTTTGATGCACCCTGACATGGTGGCTGCGTTAGAGTTACCCACATTCCCTTTGAAACGTCCTATGATCTTCACGCAATTGGATGGATCTACAGCGGGAGGGTCGCCTGTGACTCTTTCCACAGGGTTGGTGGCGTTGCAGATGGGCAGTCACTGGGAGAAACTGCCTTTTGTGGTGGTGCCTGTGGGGGGTCTGTTTGTCATTTTGGGAATGCCTTGGTTTGTCCAACAAAACCCCCATATAAATTGGGTGCACAGAACTGTGACATTTGCAGATGGGTTCTACAAAGCCCCTGAGGGGGATGATACGGACGATGGGACAGTGGGGAGGGCAGCAGCGGCAACTCCGCATTTCCTCAACGGTCCGCTAGACGGGCTACCGGTACAATACCAGGATTTTGCAGATGTGTTTGGGGAAAAGGAGGCTGATCAGCTGCCACCGCACCGAAAAACTGACTGTGCCACAGAGTTTATTCCTGATGTGAAACTGCCGAAGCTGAAAATCTATCCTATGTCCCAAAAGGAGCTGGCAACGCTACGGGAGTTTGTTGACAAAAATCTAGCTAGAGGTTTCATTGAACCAGCCAGCTCCCCAGTAGGGGCTCCTGTGCTCTTTAGACCAAAGAAAGATGGAACTTTGAGACTCTGTACAGATTTCCGTGGATTGAACGCAGTATCAATATTAAATAAATATCCGGTACCGTTAATCAAAGACATGTTAGCACATCTGGCGAGGGGGAAAATATTCTCCAAGTTAGATCTGAGAGAGGCATATTTCCAGATTCGCATTCGGGAGGGGGATGAATGGAAAACTGCGTTCAATTGCCCTCTGGGATCTTTCCAGTATAAAGTATTACCTTTTGGGTTGGCAGGAGCGCCTGGGGTCTTTATGCAATTAATTAATGAGGTCTTGCATGACCATTTGTTCAAGGGGGTCTTGGTGTATTTGGATGATGTGTTAATTTATACTGAAACCATGGAAGAACATGTAGAACTGCTCAGACAAGTGCTCAGCAAGCTGAGAAAGGCTGAACTGTATGCTAAATTGTCCAAATGTGCTTTTCATAAATCTCAAATTGACTATTTGGGCTATAGAATTTCAGACAAAGGTACTGAAATGGATCCAGCTAAGATTGAAGCCATTTTGGCATGGGAGCCACCACGCACACGTAGGCAGCTCCAAAGTTTCCTCGGATTCACGAACTACTATCAGCAGTTCATCCAGGGGTTCATGGAGATAGCGTTGCCCCTCACTGAGTTACTCAAAACAAAGGGGCAGGGGGACACACGGAGGGCAAAAAATCCGGGGGTGTTGCTCAAATGGACGCCCGCATGCCAGGTGGCCTTTGAAAAGCTCAAACAGCTATTCACAGATGAACCTATTCTACAGCATCCCGATCCTAACAAACCATTTGTGGTGCAAGTGGATGCCTCTGATTTCTCCATTGGAGCGCTCCTGCTACAAGCAGATGAGTCGGGATGTTTGAAGCCTTGTGCTTACCTATCCCGCAAATTCTCTGAAACAGAACGACGGTGGCATGTTTGGGAGAAAGAGGCTTTTGCTGTTAAAGCTGCTTTAGACACCTGGCGCCACTTGTTGGAGGGGGCTACCCACCCTTTCGAGGTTTGGACTGATCACAAGAACCTCGAAGCGCTCAGTGCACCTCGTAAGCTCACCCCAAAACAAATCAGATGGGCTCAATTCTTCACCTGGTTTGACTTCAAATTAAAATTTATTCCGGGAAAGAAAAACTTTCTGGCTGATGCACTTTCCCGCAGACCCCAAGATTCCAGTACTGTGCCTGATGTCGTAGGCACACTGTGGATGGAGCCACAATTGAGTCTGGCAGCTGTGACTCGCAGCCAGACTCACGCACAGCAAACCGACGCTTCACTTTCACCCTGTCCAGGATGCTTGCCAATTTCCTCAGACTTGCAACAACAGTTTCTTTCCCAATTGAAATCTGACACTTGGTTGCAAGCAAATTTACACAGTGTTACTTTTGACCGCGATTTCGCTTGAAAGCACAATCGTCTTTATGTGCCTAATGCTTTGTGCAAAGACATTTTGCTCCGTTCCCATGATGACAAGCTGGCTGGGCATTTTGGGTTTGTGAAAACACTCCATTTGGTCAGACGCCAATTCTGGTGGCCAACACTAAGGCGTGATGTTAAAGACTATGTTGCATCCTGCCCTGTGTGCGCTGGCTCCAAACGGAAGATTGGTAAGCCCCAAGGGTTGCTCCAGCCAGTGGCCAGTCTCTCTCACCCCTGGGAGGAAATCTCTATGGATTTTATTGTGGATTTACCTCCAAGCCAGAGAAAGACTGTAATCTGGGTTGTAAAAGACTTTTTCTCAAAACAAGCCCATTTCATTCCATGCACTTCCATTCCCTCAGCACAGCAACTAGCCCGCCTCTTCTTTGTACATGTGTACAGGCTCCATGGGAGCCCCTCCTGTTTGGTGACTGACAGAGGCACACAATTTACTTCCCAATTTTGGTGGGCTTTTATGAAATTGGTGGGCACTAAACAAGCGCTGTCCACTGCATCGCATCCTGAGACTGACGGATCTACAGAAGCGCTTAATTCCACACTGGAGCAATATTTGCGTGCTTTTGTTAACTATCAGCAGGATAATTGGGTCGATCTACTGCCCTTTGCTGAAGTCGCCTACAACAATGCCGTGCATCAGAGCACTGGGCAGGTGCCATTTCATACTGTCTTTGGTCGAGATTTTGTGCCCATTCCTGAACTGCCTCGACCAACCTCTCCTCCTTTGTCCCCTGCAGACTGGGCAGCACATCTGGGCGACTCCTGGCCTAAAATTCAACAAGCTCTAGCCGATGCACAAGCCGCTTACAAACGCCATGCTGACACCAAACGCGCACCTCAACCGCCTTTCAAAGTGGGTGATAAAGTTTATTTCTCCACAAAATTTATCAAATCCCTGCAGCCCTCTAAGACATTGGCACCCAAGTTCGTGGGGCCCTTCCCTATTGTGGCTCAAGTCAATCCTGTTACTTTTAAATTGGATTTGCCTCATAATCTTAAATGTTTGCATCCCATTTTTCATTGCAGCTTGCTCAAACCGTTTCACCAATCGGATCGCTGGCACCCACAGCCATCACCGCCTGCTCCCATAATGATTGATGGCCAGCAACACTTCGAGGTCCAGGGGATTCTTGATTCTCGGCGCCTTCGTTCTACCCTGCAATACCTTATCCGATGGAAACATTTCCCTCATCCTGAGTGGGTGGCTGCCCGCGATGTTCACTCCCCTCTTTTAGTGGCCCGTTTTCATGCTGCCTACCCTGCCAAGCCTGCTCCTTAATTTAGGTTTCTTTAAGGGGGGCGGTATGTCATGTTCATCGTTCCAATGTACTGAATACATCATAACGTTTCGCATGTCAATTTCCTGATCCGTGTCTCACGTTTGCTGGGAGATTTTCAGCCGTGCCAGGCTGTAATCTCCTTACTGTAACTGAGGAATGTATGTTTGGGTTATTGCATGTGTTCAAGGTTACTTTCTCAGGCCGATGTGTGATGGTTGCCAACACCTGGGAGGGGGTGGTTGCTAAGTGGGAGCTAGGGCAGGATTGGGTTTGAAGCGAGGGTTTTTAGTTTGTATTTGGCGCGCTTTTGCTCATTCCCAGCTTTCTTTGCATTTGCACACTATTCTTTCAATAAACCAGTTTTCCTTAAGCACCTGCTTGTGAGACTGAGTCTGTTAGAATAGGCAACCCTTACAAGACATGCCGGTCAAGACATCCACGGTCAAGACATCATACAACCTGGTCAAGACATCCATGGCATCACTCAGGCGGTCTGGGGTAGAGATATAAAGCTGAGTATCATCAGCATATTGATGGTATCTTACCCCAAACCATCAGATCACCTCCCCCAACTGTATCATGTAGATGTTAAATAGGAGATGGGAGAGAACCGAGCCCTGAGGCACCCCACAGAGTAGGGGACGTGGGGTGGACCTTCCCCCCCCATCAACACCGACTGGAACCGACCCCAGAGGAAGGAGGGGAACCAGCACAACACTGTGCCACCCACCCCCAACTCCCGAAGCCGGTCCAGAAGAATACCATGATTGATGGTATTGAAGGCCACTGAGAGGTCAAAAAGAGTGAGAATGGTCACACTGCCCCCATCCTGCTCCTGCCAGAGGTCATCTAAGAGTGCGATCAATGCCATCTCAGTCCCATAACCCGGTTCTACTCTCAGTCACTCATGCCCTGGTCACCTCCCAAATGGATTGCTGTAATGCACTCTATATGGGGCTGCCCTTGAAGAATATCAATTCAAGGTGCTGGTTATGACTCTAAATCATTACAAATTGTTATTATTTGGTATATGGCCTCAGCCAAACAGAACTTCAGCTGTATACTAGACAATGGCATTTTAGCAAATAAAAACAAACGGTTGACCCAAAAACCATTTCTATATTCATTCTAAATGTCAGCAGCTATGCAACAACTTTCATGTATAGGAAATACAGCAAAAGCCTAAATTCATATTACATTTTTTCAATTCATTCACTTTTTAAAAGAAGCATTGGCAGGAATATCTTGTTCTCTGCATACCCTCCTTGTACATTATTATCCTTTATTGCTATGTTTGAGTACTCCAGTAGATGTCTCCACAGACTGGGAGTTTAAAGTTTGCTTTACCCCTCCTCCCCACTTCCAGCTGATGTGAAACATCATAGCAGGCATTTGACTGCTTTGGCACCCAAAGGGAGAGTTTTAATTCTGCAGAAACTCTCGTGGATAGAATGCACTATTGTATGTATGTGAGTGTGTGCACACATGCACTTTTGCGTCAGTCTTGACTTCTGGAAACTACATGGACAGGTCCACAGATCTCATTTATTTAGTTAACTTACTTAGATGGCCAAGTATTCTGTGAGAATATCCTGTACAATCATATCTCTAGCAATTTGCAAACTACTTGGTTGCAAGATAGAAAACTCCATAAGGAACTCATCCCATAAGGCTTTTCCAGATTAGGAGCCAAGGAAGTTTCAAAGGGATGGAAAGATGTGTTACAGAAAACAGTAATAGCACTTTCTACCACCTTCAGCAACAAAGTAAGCTCAAAAACATCACCAAGACATATTTGAAAGAAATTCTCAAGTAACTTAAGAGTATGGTTGAAAAAAGAGTATCTTCTTTCATAGGGAAAAAAAAACCCTTTGAGAAACTGCAAGACAAATTTTGGCACAACGTTAAGTAGATTCCAACCTGGTCAGTACAGAGAAAGGAGAGGGGGTCACAAGCCATTTTGAGGGAGGAAGGGCAACAGTAGCAGATCAGGGTGCTCTCTCAGGAGAGGATTGGCACTGGTGCTTTTTTCTCACTACGAGATCATGGCTGCAAAACTTGGTATGGATATTAGATGGCAGCAATGAGAGTTTTCTGTATCTCTTTGATGCCATCAAGTGGTTGTTTCAGAAGCCACTAAACTGCCAGTTGCTGAGAAATTTGTTCAAGCAGTGAACCCAGAATGAGAACAGAAAGGGATTTATTTTCTCAGACACAAACAAAAGGAAGACCTGTGCAGAAAAAAATGTATGTGAAGAAAAAAAATGTATGTGTTTGTTGGGTTCCACCTTCCACGCATTAGCCCAACATGTATACATGGAGCAGAAGAAAGAAGAGGATGGAGAACATTAGCAGAGGTTCATAATCACCAGTTGGTTTTTGTGGATATGAACTCTCAAAGAAAATACTATAAGAATCTTTTGGACTGTTATACTTTAATAGTAGAAGGCATTCCTGCAAAGTTTAAGTTAGACACTGAGGCTAAAGCAAATGTTCTTCCAGTTCATTATTTAAACAAGTTAATAGCCTTTGTAAAGTTATTTCTTTCTGATGTTACATTGGTTGCATGGTGATTTTAGAATTAATTGTGTGGGAGAACTCACTTTAAGGGCAATTCTGCACTGCAACCTAAGCTGTTTCTTAAACCAGCTTTAGAAATTCCAGTCCAGATTGCAGTGGGTTGACAATGGGATGGCTGGTATTTAGTCTGGTCTATGGCCACTGCAAGATCTGACTGGTCATTCCCCTGCTTCTTGTCCTTCCCATCCATGCAGAGAAGACAGGCTTCACCGTCTGACTCCTGCACAGACCAATCTACCAGGGCCTGCCTTTTCCTTTTAGGGACTGTTCCTTCCTCACTAGTCACTACTCTGATGCTTCAATAACCAAAGCAACGGAGGAACAGGTTGGTCTTTGGTTCCCTGTAGGTCCATGGAAACTTTGTAACAAGGAAGAACTGATAATTCAACTTCAGAGGAACAAACTAGCAACATTTCTAGTTGCAACTTAAGGGAAGAAAAGGGAAGCTTTGCAGTACCATAGGCAGGGGCCAGGAAAATAAGGGGAGCCTGGACAGAAACTGAAACAGTCCTCACTGGGAGATGCAAGGGTTGAATGGATGAGTTTTTAAGGCTGAGGACAGTTCATTGACTTATCAGGCCACTGTTAGATCAACTGCAAGATTATAATAAACATGGAGAACATAGCAGCCTGGGCATAGCAGCCCAGGATGAAACACCTGCCCTGGGCAATCATCAGTCGCTGCAAGGAAGAGGACCTGCCAGGCACTGCAGTCAGTCAGAGTTGGGTCAGAAAACAGCAGCTTTGAATCAAAACTAGAAAACATGGGCACACTGTGCACTTGCAAGGAGTTGCACTCAAAGTAGTGAGTGACTAGTACTCCAGTACTGAAGTTTTATGATCCTAGTAAGCCAATTGCTATTCAAGCAGAAGCCTCTAGGGATGGATTAGTAGCATTTACTGCAGGAATATGGTCCTATCTCATATGCATCACAAGTTCCTACTAAGGCAGAATAGAATTATGCCCAAATAGGAAAAGAGCTCTTGGCTTTTTGCCATGAATAAATTTCATCAGCACAATTATGGGGTATAGGTAGGAGTACAAACAAATCATAGACCACCTGAGGCAAAAGTTTTCTGAACCTCCTAAGTGAACAAACAAAATAATTGCAATGCGCTGTTTCACTTGCGGAGGTATGATATGATCCTTCAGCATATTTCTGAGAAGCAAATGTTTATTGCAGATATATTATCTGTAGCAGAACTGCCCATACGGAGGAGCTAAATGATGTTGTCACAGATTAAAATGTGATTTATTCAGTTAATTCTATCCTAATGTTGAAGCAGATAAGTTGATTCAGTTAAGACATCAGACAAGTCAAGATGCTGAATTGCCTGCCTTATTTAGATTTGTACAACAGGGTGGCCTCAATGGGGAAAGCAGTAAGACCTGCTCTTTGCTGATACTGCCAATGAAAAATGGATGGTTTGTTGATGATAGGAGATAAGGTCGTTATCCCTAATAATATGTGGACACAAATGCATACTTATCTTTGTAAGTTGCATCAAAGTATTCAAAGAATAAAAGTAAGGCCACAGCAGGTTATATATTGGCCAAGGATGTCTAAGCATCTTGAGGATCTAATTGAGCAATGAAGGATTTGTGTGTGTGTGTGTGTGTGTGTGTGTATGCAAAGATTAACACCAGGATTAACACCAGATGAACAATCAAACAGTACATTATACCTTACTCAAGGAACTATTAACTCAGGCAATCAACCACGCAGCAAACAACAGCCCTATCAAGGAACTCCCAAGGAAAGAATAACACCCCCACCAATACAAGCAGGGCAAGCCACAGTATATTACCTGAGAGCAAAGCCCACTCCCTTTTCGCACTGAAGATGTTGCCTAGTCTGGCAATGAAACGTCTGCAAGAAAACAACAAGGCTCAGAGAGCACCAAGGACTCCAGAGTATCATTATAATAAGAACATTATATAAAAGGCTACTTCTTTCTGGCTATTATACTTTATGGAGCTGTATTAAAATAACAAGAGAACAAGATGAACAATAACACGGCTTTTCCTTATGGCAAGGCAGGAACAATATATACCACTTTTAATCTCAGATGGCTATGCTGTCTGGGAACAGTGAAAGTTCTTATTCCATACAACTGGAAAACATTGGGTTAGGGAATTCTCTTGGAGCTACAAAATTAGTTATATAAATGTTGGGATGGAACTTGTTTTCACTTCATCCCTAAGTAACAAAAAGTGAACTAGGAAACAAATGGTGCTTAGGTCAGAAAGTGTGTTTTCAAGGCAAACTGGAATACTTGTACCATACTTTTTAAAACAAAACATTGTGATAATGACAATTGAATATGGATTGTGTGCAAGTTTAGTAAGGTACTTGGGCAAATATACCCTGTTTTTTTAAAATAAAAAATAGCTACATTTAAAAAAAACCTTCAGTATCTCTTAAATATGAAGAACATTCAGTGATATGTCTTCAGGATGTCTCCAACATCATTATTATATTGCAGCAACACCTGCTCTATTATTCACATTGCACTTCTGGATATAAGCTCCTCTTACACAATTCATATATATTTTAATCTGTTTGGGAACTATCAGACCTTTTTCAAAATAATTTCATTTGCAGAATCTGTGAAGTATGTTGGGACTAACATACAGTGCATCTAGCAAGGTTCTTTAAGACTGAGGAATAACCCCCTCTGCAATTATTTGTGCAGTGTTTGAAACATTTCTTTGTAAGTAATATGGCAGCAAATAAACAAAGGAATTCAGTTAAGAGTTTAGATATCTGTGAAAATCTCCACTCCTGCACATGCTGCAATATAAGAGGTTGTATCCCTATCTTTTATGCTGGAGGCTATTGTAAAGAGCATTTGAATCACTACTTGACATGTTATTGCATGGTCATCAGCTTTCAGTTCTCTGCACAGGAAAAAATGGCTGTTCAGAATCCAGCTAGGTCACAAGCTCTGTTTTTTTTGGCTGGTGGCTTTCTAATGTCTTATCAGTTGGGAGTAGCACAGGCCTTGACCTGGCACCATATGAAATTGTTTACCAAGTTTTATGGTTGCTCAGATGGAGCACTTGTAGGTGGAGCCTCAGCCTATGACATTGATCTAGATAAGTCATTAAAAGTAGTGGTTCAATTGATATACCAGGACAAACAGCCCCACAGGCCATAAGTTGCATGTTGGCTTTGACAGCCTCCCATTATTTTTACCACAGCCCTTTGCTGCCATTCCTCTGTTGCTAGAAGTTATCAGCTGGGTATTTAAGAGGTTGTGGTATTACCCTATGGAAGGTAAAAGGATAAAGTGCTGGAAAGAGATTGCAGATGACGAGGGATTGTTGGCAGAAAACATTATACACGCAAATGAGAGCTATTACCTCCTTTAGATATATGGGATTTCTAGCAAAACAAGGAACAAAATGAAAGCATATTGCAAAAGATGAGAAGTGAATTGAAGGATGGGAGTGAAGATTCAGCAGGAGATTGTGGTACTTTTACTGCCTCTTCTCCATCTGTCCCATTTGCTTTGCTTCTTTTTAGTTTGAAAAAAGAAAAATGCTAGATGTGTAGAAGAATCTGCCTTGCTCTGTATGTGTACAGACACACATAACAGGGAGAGAGAGCAAAGTATGAAAACTCAGCCCCACAGTATTTATGCCTACCCTAGCCACAGCCAGGTCAGCTGCTTTAGATCTTCAGTGCTCAGCCAGTGCCTCAGTATGGTAAGGACAAGCCCTTTGGGAATTGCTTTTTACTTCCCATCCAAAATATACAACCATACAGTGTCACACTTCTAACTTGCCCTGAAACGTATTGATGTACTGGCAGTAGAAATTGGTTCCAACTATAGTGGAGAACTGAAAGTTCTGGTCATCAATTTGGGTTAGGAATAAATGCCATTTGGCACAACAGACTTTAGAAAACATCTAAAAGCCTGTTATTATACAATTAATGGACAGCCAGTTTAGTTTAGTGGTTAAGGCACCGGGCTAACTGGGAGACTGGGAGTTCTAGTTCCATCTTAGGCACAAAGCCAGCTGGGTGACCTTGGGCCAGTCACTTTCTCTCAGCCCTAGGAAGGTGGCAATGGCAAACCACTTCTGAAAAACCTTGCCAACAAAACTGCAGGGACTTGTCCAGGCAGTCTCTGAGAATCGGACATAACTGAGTGGATTAAAAAAAAAGAATTATTGTTGAATGGTCAAGATAATCACCACACTGGTTTTGACAGTTCAGGGGGAAAAAGTCTGGGTGCACTCACCAAAGGGAAAAGCCAGCAAAAAGAAAATAATTATATGAAGGATCAGGAGATAGTGTTGGTACTACTGGAAAGGGAAGGTCACCCTGCATTTTTGATTATCTGCCATCAGGTCAGTGTCAATTCTTAGTGATCATACAGATTTTCTTCATGACTATCTGTCCCTAACTTGGTATTTCAGGTCTTCCAATGGTGTACCCATCACCACTGTAACTGAGTCCACCTTGCCGCTGATTGTCCTCTTCTTGTTCCTTCCACCTTTCCCAGCATTAGAGCCTTCTCCAGAGAATGACCCTGAATAGCCCACACTAACCTTATCTTTCTTCATGATTATTGTTTTCTTTTAGGCTGAAATTATGTCTTTACAAGTCCTGCTGCAATACAGCTCTTTTTCCTATGTCTCCTACTGTTGGATTTGTGCTCATCTACCCATCCACTTCAAGAGAGGGATTCTGGCACGGGCAAAGTAATTCAACACATCAGAGCCAATTCAACCTTTTAAAGTTGGTTTGCCAAAAATGCTACTTGGGATGCATTAAATTGCAATGTGACAGAATATATTCATGTGCAAAATGTAGGCAAGGGAACTTGGTATACTGTATATAGCGCAACAGGACTAGCTATGTACAGAAATCCCAATGTGCAAAGACTAATGCTATCCAATATGAAAATGGCGCTGAATAAACACTCACATAACAATGGGTACACTGCCTTAGTAAACCTTTATTCTGTATGAGGACAGAGAATTCAGAAATCCCTCTTCTGCTGGAAGGGGACCTGTTACATTGCCTGCCTACCCAGTTCCTCCTACAGTACTCAAGTAAATGTTGTACATTAGGCAGCACAATAGTATAAACAGAGCTGAAATTTTCTTCTGTGATCTAAGTGCCCCTTTGGAACCTCAATGGCCTTACCAAGGTTCAGCAAATTGAGCTTTATTTTAGAAGAGGTGGCTAATTTAATCTTTAGGGCCATAGGTTTATACAACGAGGCCACTGTTATTCAATCACATTGCAGTACAAATTAATATGCTGGATATATATATTTCCAAAGAAGATGGAGACAAACAGGGTACTATATGCAAATCTGGGCTGCTAGTACGTCACTGCATGGGGATGCTTGAGATGATTGGTTCAACCGATTATCCAATATGTCCTCCTTATATATGTAGTCATAAATTTATTGTGCATTATAGTTACTACTTTTAAATTATTATTTATGTAACTGCTGCATGTCATTAACCCTTAAAAATGCTTTAATCTCTCCTTCCTGGCAAGGGCAAACAAGCAGGATTGTGAGACCAGGCTTGTGAAAGAACATTGTCATGGTTGTGAAAAGGAATTTGGAGCTGACCCTGGGGAAGATACGAAAGAGCTGTTAAAGAGGAAGGAAGGAGTGAGCGGTTAAGGAGGGAAGAGAAGAGATTACAGTCAAGAGATTGAAAGGAAAGTGAGCAAGAAACTTCCCTGAATTTCTTTAACCTACGATCAGGCAGAAAGGAACTTGGAGAGGCTTTCAAGATTCTGTTATTATACCCTACAACAATAAAGTAGCATTCTTGGATCCCATTAGCGTCTGTTTCTTGATTTGGCCTACCGTGAAGGGCTGATATCAATCTCTAAAGTCTCTCCAAGCCTTTCTCTGTAAAGAAAGAGAAAAATCTGTTCTAAGGGCTCTTCTTTATTTTAGTAGAAAGGGAGCCATTGCGAGCCTGCGGAAGGAGGTGGTCTGTTCCTTGTGACTCATCTGCTGAGGAGAGCGAAAAGAAGCATCAGAGCCTGGCGAACCCGTCCAGATGTTCCCGGGGGCCAATATCGCCAGAATGCGACAAAACGAATTGTTGAATGAATGAATGGACGGAGAGATTTGACGGTCTTCTCCGGGGATTACGTTTGTGATCTCTGGGCCGCTTATTCTGCAGTCTCCTGTGAGCTATTCCAGAATCCATCCAAAGGATAACTCAAACTCTCCAATTACGGGCATCAGAGAAGGAGCAGTTTCTTAATTCACTTCGCATCAGCATCAGAGAAGCCGCAAACTCCAGACTGAGTGTGACGCTACCTAGCGACGCAATTCCTTTCAATCGAAAAAGACACGTCACTCACTAACCAACACTTCCTGCCGGATCCGATTAGAAGAAACCCCGCCCCAAACCTGAAGCTGCTAAAGTCCCGTGGCTGCCTGATCGCGCGTCTCGCGAGACTGGGCGCTGTAATACCGGCGGAAGTGGGAGTCTGGTCCTTTTTCCGGTTAAGCGGGACGTCAACATGAGGTAGGTCTAGATTGAGTCCTGGGGCCTTAAGTAAAATCCGCCGCCATCCTTGCTCTCGGGGTCCAGTTGGGTACCGTTGAATGGGGGTCGCGGATGGCGAGCGAGTGGAGCAGGAGCAGAACCGCATGTCTTTCTTCTACGTGCCCATCTTAACAGTCGGTCTTGCGGATTAAGTAGCCCCGAGCGCCTTATTCGCCTACCCATGATTCAGATCTTAGATCGCGGTCCAAGGCTGTTTCTGCTGAGCTGCCTTCCATTGAAGCGGGCTGCTCCGGTAGGTGATTAATTCAGTAACCAAAGAGCAGCTTTAAGGCGATCCCCTCCCCCCTCCAGTGGAGTCGGGCCCGACTGGGTTCTGTATTAAAGTTGCATAGGTTGTTACGGACGACGTGGTTCTTCTGGGTAGCGGAATTGCAGAGCAGTGATTTTTCTGTGCGGTTGCTACTAGTCTCGGATATTTAAAAGAAAGCATGATTTGTGTTCGTGACACGACTCTCCTTAAATATGAAGGAAAACGAGCCATATCAAAGGGAAACTTCTTTGTAAATCGCATATTTGGGGGGTGTTACTTTTCTTTGAACCCCAGAAACACATTCGTGTGCATTGCTGGAATCTAAGTCGATGGGGGTTTAAATTGGGATATTGTGCTTTTCCACAGCAGCAAAGTCTCCCGTGATACGCTGTACGAAGCTGTGAAGGAAGTCCTTCAAGGGAGTCAGGCAAAGCCACGCAAGTAAGCTTTCAGTAGACCTGTTGAATAAAGTTATTTGAGTGAACTGCAGACCAGAGTTTGCTACAGCTGCAGTGTGCATATCACTGCCTTGTTGTATAAAGAGAGAGAGGTTTGCAGTTGGCTGAATTCCTCTGCAGTTAGAAGAAAAAAGGAGCTGCATTTGATCATAGAGTGGAATGTTTGGGGGATGAGAAGACAGATTAGCAGGAGCTGGAATCAGCAAGGCCACTGTGACATCCTGAACCTTTTGGAAAAACAGTACGCCTTAGTCCTTCAAGAAGCTCATCAAACAGTCCATGTTGGAAAGTTCTCTATAACAATATAAGGCAGTAGTTCAACTACATCTCTTGGATAGTGTCAAAATCAATTTCAACTGCAAAGTATGGTAAACATGATGAGTATTCCACTTTGTTTTCCTATAGGAAAAACATGGGTGAACTTCCTGTACCACCCAGCATCCCACGCACGCTATATGCATGTTCACAGAATGAACATTCACATTTCCATTCACATTTGCCACCAGGGCAGTGTATGCATTGCACACTGGGGAAACAAGTGCCATTTCTCCCTTCCAAGAAAAATGTGAACAGCCCTTCCATCAGTTGCAAAGATTGCAGCAAATCAGGATAAAAAAGTAGTTTTTCAGTAAAATGGGAAAAGCCGAATGCTTTGGTGTTTTATATTAAAAAGCGTATCTTTACAGTGAACAGAAAGCTATTTTTTTTTGGTTAGTCAGTTTTTGGTTAGATTTTGGAGAAAAGTTCTATAAGCTTGCATAATGAAAACAGGTTGTTTGGAGTAATTCATGGGGTAATTTGCTCATTTAGTACTGATCTGTTTGTGGCTGACTGCTTTTGTTTAGAAAGTAAAGTTCACTTTAAATGAAATAACCATTTTATGTATTCAGTGCCCTCTAGATGTTTTGGACTTCAGGTCCAATTAACTACAGTCATAAACTTGTACTCCGTGTAGAAATTGTAATCCAGAACTTCTGGAGGTCATCTGGTCGCTTTCTCCTAAGGTTCTCAATTATCCTCAACTTTTACCCAATTATGTACTCTGTTTTCTTTGCCTAGGTTCTTGGAGACTGTGGAGTTGCAGATCAGTCTGAAAAACTATGACCCACAAAAGGACAAGCGTTTTTCTGGCACTGTCAGGTTTGGCACTGTTACTGTACCACCCAGCCTTCTGCTTGCACCCTTCTCCCTCTTAGAAGTCTTTGAATTTGGTCTTCATTCATACAGCCTGTTGGCTGCTGAAGTCTGTGGCAGCCGGGTGCAATGCTGAATTGCCAGGGTAGTTCAGTTCACCTCACTGTATGAAGTGGGTGTGGCTGGACGGACCCCTACCCTGGGTCTTAAAACATGAGGGGAGGTGTGGTGAGGCTCTTTTGCTGATCCTGCCGATCATTTTTAAGAAGCCAGAGGTAGATCCTGGTGGGCAAAGACGTACTATCTGGCTGGTAAGGTTTGTCAACACCAGTTTTGAGTGTTCTTTTGCCATTTTGTATAACTTTTATCACAACTGCCACCTTCTATCAACAATCTTTTTTTCTTCCCAGGCTCAAGTCTGCTCCAAGACCTAAATTCTCAGTCTGTGTCCTGGGGGATCAGCAGCATTGTGATGAAGCCAAAGCTGTTGACATCCCACACATGGATATAGAGGCCCTTAAAAAACTGAATAAGAACAAGAAGCTAGTAAAGAAACTAGGTGAGCAAAATAACAGAAAGGTATCCGAAATGTTGACATCAGATAAAACGGAATTATCTCTTTGTTTTCCTTACCATTTAGGTGCACTGCAGTTTAACATTCTTGTGGCTACTAACATAGTGAAAAACAGCATGATATAGTCACTCCCCCCCAAAAAACCTGCAAATAAAGAATGTGAAGCAGAAGTACATAATCTGAGTCCTGGGGCTGAAAAATTAAAGGATGGTGTCACAGATCGCATTCTCAGCACCTCATTCTTTTAGGGAGTTTTCTGGGGTGATGAGTCTTCCCTCAGCAGTTGGTTCTTGATCTTATGAAGAGATGTGGTTGACTTAAAAAGCTGTAGACAGGTGCTAACTTTTCCCACACTCCAAAGTACTTTTTGTGGAATTAGATTTGAAGTGCTGCGTAGTCCCATTAAAATCAGACTTGTAAATCTAAATGAATCTTTGTCCTTAGTGTTGTTACCTTTGTGCTACATACAGTGGCTGAGTTTGATCCATGTTCTGCAAACTGTTGCATCCCTGATCTCAGACAACATTGTACCCTAACAATTGTGCTGTTCGTTCATTGCTTTCCAATTACGTTATGCTGTAGGAGTTTTCCTGCAAATACGTGTTACTATCTCCAGCACTCTAGCACAGAACCCTCATTTTAGTAGCCTCAGTAAGTAGCCCCGCCTACTGGCCTTTAGATAACTATTTAAAACAAAATTATACTGGAGAATATTTTCTTGATTTGGATGACTTAATCTATTGAGCCATTTTTATTATTTCATTATCTTTCATTTGTTGTCATTTATGTTGTTAGTCTATGTAGAAAAGCACTCTGTAGTATAAATTTATGCAAGTGACATAGCCTTCTAGCATAGTGCAACTTGTATCCACAAATCTAAATTTCGTCATGTATGCTGATGGGTTTGGAACTGCTGACATGATTGTTTTTGTGGCAGTAGTTGTGGAATATCATTATTTACTAAGACATGTTTCCTTCCTGTGATGATGAAGATTCTGTCCATTCTAGACCAGTGGTTCTTAAACTGGGGGTAATTACTTCCAAGGGAGTATTCGGCATATCTTGAAGGTAATGAAGCCATTCATAATTGCTTATTTGTGAGTCGAGGATCCAGTTTGGGACTGCTGGTGAGATGCTTGTATAAAACAACAGACTCCCCCTTTTTTTGTGGGGGTAATGATATTATTCAAGACCAGGAAAAGAGGTGATTGAGTCATACGGTTTAAGAATCACTGTTCTAAGTCAAGTTTTAGGAACACACATGAACTTGTAAGCAAACACTGAAAATTTTTTATGTTGGCCCCTAACTAAACATAATACAGTGATTCTGAGGGCAAGTTGAATCCCTTTTGTGCCTGAGAGAAGCACAGTTGAAGTGTTGCTGGGCATGCAGAATATACTTTTTTTTTTAAAGAAATGTATAGCTAGAGACTACACACACACAAGTCCAGCTTGTTGCATTCCATATTGTATATACCTGTTTGCAAATATTTGAGATTAGTCTTGCGTGTTCTCAGTGCCATGTATTTTTTTTTTAATACAGCCAAGAAATATGATGCTTTTCTGGCCTCTGAGTCCCTGATCAAACAAATTCCTCGAATCCTGGGGCCAGGACTGAACAAGGCTGGCAAGTTCCCTTCTCTTCTCACTCACAATGAGAACATGGTGGGCAAAGTAGATGAAGTGAAATCCACAATCAAGTTTCAAATGAAAAAGGTATTTTTTAACTCCTTAAATTTGGCAGTATATATCTTTATTGGAAAAAATAATTTCTAGTATTCTCTAAAGTAAAGCAGGCCCACAAAAAATTATCTATCTGAAGAGCTGAATAGGGAAAGAATATTTACTTGTGTCTACTGAAGTGGGTTTCCTCTACAAAAATTAGTAAAGTGTAGGAAGAAGGCAAAAGCAACATAAAATTGATTTACCTTTTCTAATTTGAACAATGGTACCATATTTTTATTAAAAGAACTGTACTGTACTCTTTATTAAAAGAATAGTTACTTGATTCCCAGAAACACTGCAGTTGTTTTCCTGAAGGAGTTTATATCCTTTCCACAGTTTCAGCCATTTGCATCTTTCCAGTTCTGTGGAAAATTGTACATCCTGGGTCTATCAACTTGAGATTGATTTTGCTAGTGAAAAATAAAGAAATAGGGAAGCCTGGCAAATACCAGGCCAACCCTAAGGTATTGTCCTTAGTTAGGCAAGACCTTACTCTCCAGTGTTGATACTGACCTGCAACTGGTCAGTTTTCCAAAGGTCACGCTACTGAGCTCTAATGATGACTTGTCAGATTATCTTCTTCAGTTTCTCTTCCTCTTCCCCAGCTTCTTCTAACCATTTCTATTCCTGTTTAACTGTCAGAACAGATTGAGTATTTTCTTGTGTTCTTCCAGGTGCTGTGTCTTGCTGTGGCAGTTGGTCATGTGAAGATGACTGAGGATGAGTTGGTCTACAACATTCATTTGGCAGTCAATTTCCTTGTATCTTTGCTGAAGAAAAATTGGCAAAATGTGCGTGCCTTGTACATCAAAAGCACCATGGGGAAACCCCAGCGCCTGTATTAATGACAATATAGATATAGATATATTTCAGCTAATACAGTTCTCTTTAGCTAATTTACTAGTGTGCGGGTTTTGATTTTTATAAAATCATAGTACATGGAGTCCCTGAATATTTAACTCTTTCTCTTAATCTGAGAATCCTTCAATGTGTGTAGTGTCATGTTCAAACAAAATGATACACTGGACTTCAGAAAAGTCTGGCATACCATGAACTGGTATACAGTACTTATTAAAGGATATTTTGCTCTCCCCTAAGTGAAGGAATACAAGGTTTCATGTGTCCAAACTAGAAATCATGACATTGTGTCTCTCATGAGCAGAAAAGCAGACTGGGTGTAGTATTGGATTAGACCAAATGTAGCTTCCTTGTTGGAAAAATATGCTAAAAAATGTCTGGCTTTTTCAGCATTTTTGTTATCAGAGAATCAGTAAGTAGCAGAATATGGGTTGTGCTCGCGGCTTGTTTGTGGTAAACAGAGTCTGCAGAGCATGAGAATGTACAGTTTCCTCAAATACCAGAATGGGGGGTGGTTTCATTGAAACAGTCTTGCCTATAAGAAACATTAATTCCTGAAAGACCAGGTTACTGAAGGATAATTGAGGGTAATTACAGAATTTAATTCAGTTTCTGAACTTGAACAAACTTTCAGTTTGTGAAAGAATTCATAACTTCCTTTTCAATCTGTCAAATTACTTTCATTGACTTCTCTGTATTTAATAGTTCAACTTTTCAAATACTTGAGAAATGAGATGACAGGAAAAGGCTCAAGCTTTAATAGGAACACTGCTTCATACTGGCTTGGTTTGTGCATAAAGCTAACCAGTAATACATTTTTGGCTTAGTGCAGGAATAGGCAATCTTTTGATGGCCACAGTCAGTACTTAACAGTTTTGGAAGGGACAAAATGAACAGGTTGGGAAGTAGGTAGAAATACACATTGGATGGTGGGGGGGGGAGTTAAGTCTTATTAAATACCTGTTTCACCGCTTCTCATCTGAAAGTGGTAGAAAACTGATCTCAATTAGCAGTAAGAACCACTGAAAAGGGCTTGGAAGGCTCATGCAGCCCTGGTCTTCAGGTTGCCCACCTTGAGATTAGCATGACACACAGCAATTCATCACAGTTGGTGCAAAGCATGGTTGTAAAAAATCCCTGGCTTTTATGAGGTGTGAACACGAATCAGGCTTGAAACATAATTTTTCTAGATTGATCTCCAGAGGTAGTTTTGCATATGAAGCATATGCTGATTTATTAAATTGTGACTTCTTTTTGGGGGGGGCAGGAAAACCTTTTTACCATTTTTCTATTGTATCTGAGATGTTGCTCCAGCTGAAGGGACCAGTTTTCCTTTGCAATTGCAGCAAAGAGCAATCTCTCAGCTCTTTGGTTTTCCCTACTCCAGCAAGCAATTTGCTGGAAGAGGAGATAAACTTTATCTTGATACTTTACATTAGCAGGGATAGAATAAGATTACAAAACATCAGCATCAGAGCATACTTTGACTTGGAAACTTCTTTTGCACAGAAAGAAAATGTTAATTGGCTGTTAATACCTAAAAAATGAATACATTGTTTATTAGCATCATAGGTGACAATCTTCTATATGCAAGGATTATATTACAAATCTACTGAAATGCACCTGGCTGCAATTTACCATATTTTATTGAATGAACCTGGCTGTAGCAGATTGATTGGTCTCCTTGTTTAGGGGGAAAGAACCCTGCACTTTATGTGGGCGAAGTTGGGGAGTGCAAGACATTCTGAGCATGAAACAGCTCTGTTAAGCTCAAACCAGAACATCTGTGGGTCTTCTGAGCTGGCTGTTCTTGAGCCATTTCAAACTTGTTTCAAGTGATCTGGCTTTTGCAAGTGCTCGAGTGTCCTAAGAAGCAGATGGTATGTTTTCATTGTATCCCCCAGATATTGTAAGTAATTTTGGGTAGCGACTATGATAACAGTATCTGGTTCCAAATTTCCTAAAAACCTGATGTCTCATATCCATAGTGTGGTTATGGATATATTGGTACTTGGGAACCTGAGAATGATTGTCTCTTTTTGGATTGCTTGCTTTTACAATGCAGGACCACCTAATTCTAAAAATCAGTCAAAACTTTATTTTCTACATGTCACTGAAATTTGGGTTGTTAAAACAAAATGGGTCTTCATATTGTTCACAGTTGTTATATTGAAAAGAAATGTCTCTAAAATCTGCTTTTTTTAGAAATGGAACTGGTATTTACAGACAGAATAATTAGAAAAGAAACAATCTGAAAAAGCACTTAATCTTAAGTACAAAGAAAACTTACAAGGGAAATTTTTATAGTCTTCAGATTCATTTTAGCTTGGAGATCTTGTAAAATTGCATACCACTGGGGCACAGAATGTAATGGGAAATTGAAGAGTTGCCTTGCCTTGGGCCTGATATATTATTCTGCTAACTGTAAAGAGCTACGCTTTAGTCTAATGTGCAGAAATACTCTGTTCAGTGACAGCACATGGCAGCATCTACAGTAGCTGATCTTGGCTGATACTGAAGAAACAAGTTCAAATCAGGATGAGAAGCCATCAGGAAAGCTCATGGCTGTAGGCTAGATTGGGGAGCTGAATAAACACTTTGTAAGGAAATACTTGCAAAAGACATGTTGGCAAGAAAAGTACATGCTGACAGAGTCACTGAGAGTAAAGTTTTATCTTGGTGTTTCAAAACTTAGCAACACCCAAGTTAGTTAATTTGAAAGGTCCCTTTCAAACTATCTTCCAATCTAGCCCTTGTAGGTGGATTGAGACCGCAACTCCCTGGTATTCATGTCTGCTTGGTCTTATTTCCAAAGCCCGCTGCAAGAGTTCATTTCAAAATTATGATAAGAAATACAGTTTTCCTGCAGTCATCTGCTCAACAGATATCTCAGAAAATGAAAACAAGAAAGGAAAATAAGTTGGGAAAGGGAGGGGGGGAGCAAGCACAGAAAGGTCCAGTGGGGCTTAAAAGTTCGTGAACCCTTTTGAATTGTCAACGTTTCTGCATAAATGTGACCTAAAACATCTGTTCTCCACACAAGTCCTAAAACTAGATAAAGAGACCCAGCTTTGAATCATTTTCCTCGATAAATGAATGAGAATAATGTTTTGGACTAATTTGTTTAATTGGGTTCCCTTTATCTAGTTTTAGAACTTGTGTGGGGAACGGACCACATTTATGCAGAAATGACAATTCAAAAGTGTTCACAAACGTTTAAGCATCACTGTAATAATGTGTTCTGCATTTTTGACTCTGGCACCTCCCACTATTTGCATCAAACCCACCTACACAGCTGCCCCCAGAGATGATTCCTGAGGAAATGTTTGAGAGAAAAGTATGCTTAGCCCTGGCTAAAAAGCATGAGATAAATACCTTTTGCGCTGTCTGTGCAATGTTCCAATAGTTACAAGGTCCCAGTAGTTTTTATGAGCATATCAAGTGTCATAAATTTAAACCGAACTATATGGTTAGAGAGAACTGCAGAAAGCTTCCAATAGCTAACCTCATGGTGCGACCAGAGGGCGTTTTATAATGGGGTTTATGTCAACGATGTGAAGATCAACTATACATTTCAAGGTTAATACTTGCAACCTAAAGCGCACAGTGGTAAGCTTCACTATTCTGATAGAAATGGCAGCAGCATGAGAAAAAGTCAGGATTCTGGAAGAAAAGCCGGCAAGTCATCCCCATTTGCTGAGATGGTTCCGGGAGGCCTTTTCACCTGAGCAAACTGAAGTGTTGAGTGTGTGACATTGGGAACCAATGAGGCTCCTTGTGACATTGGGACATCACTGCAGCTTAAGTCTGATTAAAAGCAGCAAAGCTGCTTTAAGGAAAGATGGAAATAGTACAGGGAAGTTTGTTGGAAGCAGTAGATGCCTTGTGGCTGTAATCCAGTGACAATGAAATTAAGTCAGGAAATGGGCTTTTGATATTTTGTTCCCTGCAGAAGAATGCAGGGTCAGTATACCCCAAATGTCCTATAATTTCCTTTGTATTGGAGCTGCCTGTGGATTGTCACAAGAGAAGAGGAAAACTGCTTTCCCATTAATTTTATCTTGTATCAGCCTTTCCCAGCTGTTCTAAAAATACATCTCCAGTTATCCCCAGCTAGTATGTCATGTCAGAATGGGAGTTGTAATCTAACCAATTTTGAGAGTACCAGGTTGGGAAAGTCTATCTGCATAAATTTGCATATCAGCGGTACTTCTGATTTTAAAGTTTCCAGCAATAGATTTCTGTTTGGATTCTGCACACAACTATCACAGAAGCAGGCATTGTCTTAGAAGAAGCGTTCTCATTTATGTGAATGAGAAAAAGAAGTAATGCTTCTCTTAAGATAGCACTTTTCCATCCCAGTCTTTGCTAGTTCTGCATTTAATTCTTTTTAGTCTGCTGCCCAGTTATTCTGGATCATATTTATCAACTAAACTTTGCAGCCTCGTTCAGTGAATGCTCAGAGGCATTCTATATTTTAGGAAGGAGCTGTGGCATTCTAGCAGGTTAGAGATGGGTATTTTGTTGAGCATGACTAAACTGGGGCTCAGTTAAGCTCTGATTGGGGTTACTGGGTGAACAGCAGATGAGATGTCTCAGATGTTGATGTGATTCCAAAAATGATAAGCTGCTAGAAACAACAGTAATGTTCTTTACAGGTCTCCTATCATGGTATTCCCAGCCTTGGCAAAATATTCTCTTGTTCTTTGAGCAGCAGGATGGGATTTTCTTTCTGCAACATGAGACAGGGTTAACTCTTCGTTCAAGGTTAACCTCTGTTAGCTTACAGCCAGAAAGAGCTAAACCATCACAAGCAGGCAGTGTTTACAAGACAGCCGTCATCCCTCGTATAAACAAGGGGCTTCTCCGGGGGCAGTAAAAGTGCATTCCAGAGAGGCAAAGCCTAGCTAATAGAGCGTCTGCCTTAGAGCTGAAGGAGGAGCAGCCCGGGGACCTGGTCTTCAGAAGTCGAGCGGCTCTGCTTAGGGGCAGGGCAGAAACTGGTGTGGCTGTTGCTGTTTGACTTGGGTACCTCCAGAGAAAGAGGTAGACCCTTTCTGAGAGCATTCCTCTTTGCTCAAGCTTACACTTTTGGCTCTCTGCTTGACGACACTCAAAATCCTGTTTAGGGTAAGTCAGTTATTTAAATGTTTGATATACAAGTGGGGAAAGCAGTGCACAAAGAACGGAAAGTCAACAGGCTCTGTCTCTCTTGCCCTCTTGCAATTCATGTAAAGGAGTTTTGAAATAAAGAATATCTTTCTCCAAGAGACAATGGTGTGCCAAATAAAAGTTGTCTTAAATATGCTGCCAAAATACCTACATTATGAGGCCCGAAGGGAAAAAATAACAATGAGCAGAAAAAAATGTCCAAAGATTGTTGTTATCCAGAGCAAAATACCAAATATTAGACATCTAAGTGTTCATGTTCTGCTTTCCTTCCTTTCTTGTGATTTAATTGTTTTTATTGGTGAGTGTGTTTTATGCATCATGGATTTAAATGGCAAGTTGTATGGCACTTTCTGAACCATACAGTAGAATTATTTTCAATAACCAATGTCTCTTTCGGATTCTCTAGAAATCTCTGTGCTGACCTTTGAAAAAAAACAGATTGATGTAGCCCAATCTGTTTTAAACACTTTTTGTTATTTCCAACTGAACTTGTATGATGATACAAATGCAGATTATGTTCAGTAGTCAAAAGGGAGTCAGAATTCTTCCAAACATGGATTGACTTGGGATGAACTCAAGCGGGTATGAGGTCTATAGAGGAAGAGATCTTCTCTGGGGACTGAAAAGCATAATTTGATGGTGGTAATAACAAATCCCTGAATTAAGCCATTGCTTCTTTATCATATTCCTTACTTTGAGGGTTAGCGCTTGGGAGCCTGGAATGATAGCAAGAGGCTCAAAGAGAGTATTCAGCAGCCCCTCCTTTCTCGCTGCTTCTGGCTTGCCTCATGCAGGCTGGATTATAATTGGTCTGGATTACAGCTGCTTTCCATGGGACAGTTTTAAAAGAGGCAACACTCCTAGTAGCTTCTCTGTTACAATGATAATACATGGGTGTGAGAAGGAGCAAACCTAAACAAGTACTTGGCACTCTCAGAAAACAGAGATGCCCCATCAGCAATGGTGATGGTAATGCAGCTCAGAAACACCTTCTGCGGCCTTCCCTCTTGCCTCTGTTTTCCCCATTCTTTCAAGACCCCTGGGGCCCTGAAAAGAAAGACTGGCTTGAAGGTAAGTCAAGGCAATAGCTCATGGTGGGTCAGAAGCTCTTAAAAGAGTAAATGGTACTTTCAGCGATTCTGAAAAAAAATTTTTTGAAGAAACAAAATGTTGAATGGAACATAGAGGTACTATATGGATTCTGTGGGTGTTGATGGAAGGATCATGGTATTCATAGCACACAGTTACTCATATATGGCTTCTGTTTCTGTGAATGCATGGCTGAGATTGGATTTTATTAACTCAGCTCCACCACTGCCAGCACTGGTACAAGGCTCCTATTGGCTTTCTGGACACATCGCCCATCCTGAGAAAAGAACAGGTCTGAATGTGCATATGATTAAATGCATGCAATAAATCAGGAAGTATATCCACTCCAGGCATTAAAGACCTGTTTTTTTCCTCAGGCATTGGGTCTGGGAGAGGTATGACCCGTTGCATGATTTTTCCCCCAGCACTTTGTGTTTGTGTTTTATTGTTTGGATTATACTTTATATTTTGCTCTATTAGGTGGTTTTTACTGATTCTGTTACATGCTGATTATGTACACCTCCCTGAGTTATGCACTGAATAGGGTAACTGTATATATAGATGAGATAGAAATAGAGACTCCTTGCAGCTGAGCTTGACTCTGCATGACTTCATGGATGCCTCTGTGTTGCCTTTCTCAGCAACAATATGGAAATAATTTACCATTGCCTTCTTCCAGGATTTTTTTTTTTACTTCTCAGTTTAATCTGAAGCCATAGGAGTTCCTGCTGGTCTCCCATCCAAGTGCTAACTGTCCCTGATTAGATTCTATCAAATCAACCAAGGTAGTTAGGTGCTGCTGCCACCTGCTGTGATGCTGGGACAAAAATTAAGATGGTGATGACTGTCTCTGTTGAGTCTCATAGTTTGAGAGTTGTTAAACTATGCAGCATGTAGGAAGAATGGAATGAAAACATTTTCCTCCTATGAAATAAACATGATTTTTCCTAAAAAACCAACCTTATTTTTTTGAATGTATTTATTCCCAACTATTTTGTCTTAAAGTGCATTTTCCCTTTTCCATGTAGCCCTTTCTTCATTTGGCTTCTGCATTCCTATGTTTGAACTCCTGTTTCATCTAGCTTCTGTATTTATCTGGTTGCTTAAGCACTGCAGCTTTTCTTCTGCATTTTCAAGGCTCCAAAACTGTCTGCACATGATGCCCTGATTTGCATGTCAAGCTGCTGCCCCGTAATAAATTGCCATGTAGGGAAGCTATCATGGTGAGCAATTCTGGCCAGCTTCCAGGTGATGGCAGTTTTGTGTGGGAGGCCTAAATCTCTCTCTTTTCTCCATGGATCAGCTTTGAACTGAATGTAGCTAGCAGAGCAGTTCATCAGTCTAGCTCACTCAGTTTATATTCCTCGACATGGAAGCATTTAGCAAATCTGCCCATTAAAAAATAATGTCTCCATACATTTCCTTGTCTCCTCTCTTGGTTCTTTTGCCCATTCTTAAACAAAACAAACAAGTATATCAACAGAATCTTTTTGCATTTGCAATAAGTGCAAATTTGCTGCCTATTAGGAAGTTCCGTTCTATACGGAATAGACTATTCATTCCATCTAGTCCATCATTGGTCTGTACTTACTGGCAACACTGCCTGGAGATGCCAATCTGGGACCTTCCACAGATAAAGCGGATATTGTACCACTAAGCTAAAGTTGCTGCCTTTGAAAAGAACAATGTCTGATGGAGCAGATAAAATCTCAAATGGGATGCAAGAGAAAAAAAAATCCACTGACAAAGTCTAATGGCAGTTATCAGTGCTGAAAATTAAATTAATAAATGTAAGTGATCCCTGACATTTAAACAGGGATCATATATCTGGAGGTGAAGGACTGCACATGTATGAAGTGGTAAACAGTGAAAGACACAGTATTAATTGATTGGTTTGTTCATGGTTTGGATATTAGTTGGGAAAGTAGGTCAGTTAATGTCTGTTCTGCCAGATGGTCTAAAAGAAAGACAGAGTAATCCCAACCTCCCTGGCCTTCTAGTGGAGGTGGATATTACAGAGGACCTGTGCCAGTGGGTTGGAGGGAGGGATCTGTAACCACTCCTGGGACCCCCATTATTATCCCAGAAATTGTGCTGTTCCAAGGATGTTGGTGGGGCAGCCCTCCATCCAATGAATCCAATGACTGTGTTCACATAAGATGATCTGAATCAGGCCCCTTTGCTATACTCCCTCTCTTTCTGTATTTCAAGAGCTGTTGGGCTAAAAATCTTGTTAATGGCATGAACTGTCTGGACTGTAGAAGTGCTAGGTGATCGCTATTTTCCATAGTTCTTCCCCCAGCTTACTTAAGGAAGTTTTATTCAGATTCCATCCCCTGCCTGTTTCTTTCATTACTGAACATAAATATTAGATGTTACAGTTTTGCAAGGGGGGGGGGAATGAGGCAGAATATTAGTGACAAGGGACTGGTAAAAGGGCAAACAAAACCTGCACAAAAATGTATTTTTTCTCTAGATAACAACAAACATCAGTTTCCTTTTTTTGTGCCTCAAACCAGAACTAAGATGGCTTCAGGACTAATCTGGAGATACAACATCTGAGGCTCTCGTCACACCATATGCTTATCATTAATTTACTCACATATGAATTAATTCTGTTCTGAGTCTGCACAGCACATTACACTGTGAACTGTCCACATGTGTGAGTTTACTGTGGTTTATATGGTATCATGCTTGGACAGCTATGTGAGAAAGAGAATTTAAGAATCTCATGGCATATCCATGATGCAAAACTTTAATGCAGTCTTCCTCAGCTTGGTAGCCTCTGGTTATGTTTGAACTACAACTCCCAGAATTCTTAGCATTCTGGAGTTCGTAGTCCGCATCAAGCTGAGCAGCTGAATCAAGAATAGACTCAAACTGTACTGAGCAATGAGTGTTCTAGGTGGCATGTTTTGTTCTAACTGCTAAATTTTACCATTGCTAGCAAAACTAGTACTCCAGTTGCACTCAGTTCTTTGCTTATCCTTTCCACTCAGTTCTGAGCCTTCTCCAGCAGATGGCCTTGTCATTTTTTTTAAAAACTCCTTTTCCTATTTCCTGGACTAGAGAAGATGCTGATTTAAGAGAGTTAGCTTGGGGTCTGGAAGGGTGTTAGTAAAATGTGATCAATCAAAGCCTTTCTGTGGTTTTGTGACTCACAGATCTTTGGGAAATACAGTTAACAGGGAGCCCCTTCAGCCTGTTTACCAGGGAGGGAAAGGGCACAGCAGACTTGGCAGCATTGGCTGTCAGCCTGGTCCAGCATAGAGAATGGCAGGGTACTGCAGTGGTAACATAGCTGATTCCATGCCAGCCAGTGCCATGGAGTTGGTGAGGCTTAGGAGGGAAAGAAGAACTGAAGGATACCGACTGCATTCCATATGATTAGATCACACTGCAGAAGCGGGTTCAGCCTGAAGCAGCCCCTATGTGCAAATACCCTGCCAGATATTCCAAGGTTATCTCTCTTGGAATGGCAAATCCCATATTGTTTTAACTTCTCCACTCGCCCACTTCATTAAGGAGGTCATCCCCTTGCTGGTTGAGCTTCATAGTAATTAATCAAGCCTAATTGTCCTTTCAGCCAAGAAATGCAGATACAGCATCTGAGAAGTCTGGACAGACTTGTGCTATCTTTGGATGCAGGTAAGCAACCTGGGCATGGAAGGAGTGGTCAAGAGCCCTGGGGTAGGGAAGGGGCTGTCTCCTAATTTTATGGGGTGCTAGCTTTATATGGTCTGTTAAGATTGATCAAAGCTTAGTATTGTTAGTGGCTGGTCGGCCTTCATTGCTCAAAAGTCAGCAGCTTTCTTGAGTTGCTGCCTTTCCACAGATGTGACTGCAACTCAAAGTGTGATTGCCCTTCCATCTAGTAGAACAATCACAAGTCTTGTGCTCAGGAACCCTTCAGGGTCCTATTAAATGGGAGAAAGAATGCAACATACTCTTACTTCCACATTCTCTTCCCACTCTTACCTGTTTCTTTCTGTCCTGGCTTACTGCTGTATCATTTCTCAGTTACAACAAAGCCAGGATCCTGCCACAATTTTTCCTGGATGCAGTGGCTGCATGAAATAAGCCCCTGTATGGTTATTTCTCACTGCCACCTTAACATCAGCACCACTCCTTTTTTATTCTTCTGCCCTGTGTAAAGCATTTTCACACCAGAACACCTTGCTTTGGTTACTGGCTAATGCTGGTTTGGAAAGTCTTCATGCTAGAGGGAAGATTATATCATCTCCTTGAGGTAGGCCAAGTCAGGAAACACCAAAAGGATTCCAGGAATGCTACTTTAGGATCTAAAAACAGAATCTTGAAAACTTGTCAGAGTTTCTCTCTGCCCCATCTTATACCAAACAAAACCAAGACAGGGTTATTTTGAATTTCTTTCTCATGCTTTCCACTTTCTCAGGACTGAATTGTGATTTGTCCTCCCTTAAAGGCTCGTCTACTCCTTCATCAAGGTCATCTCTACACGCCTTTACAGATTCATAGGTGGTGCTACATTTACCATGATGACATGTTACTGCTATTTCAAGATGTCTCTGATTAAAATAAAAATAATTTGTGGATTCAGCACATCTAACTGTCAGTTGTGTGGTCACTCTTATGTGATCAAGTCTCAAGAACACCATGCCGCCATCCCTATGCTAGCTAGGAATTCTGGGAGCTCAGACCCCAAAATGTTTGGGGAACATTAGGTTGGAGACGGCTGACCTAAGATTTTCTATTTGCTTTAGACTCTGTATACTGTCAGCCCATTGTCCTATCAGCAGTGGAAGCACTCACCTGTCAATTCTCTGTATAAAGGACTCTTTAGGTACTTTGATAACTCACCTTTGCTCTGCATATTGGAACTCATATTGTTCCTTCTGAGTGACTGGAGGAAGCCCACGCAGCAAGGAGGAACATGAGGAGCTGCTAGCTCTCTCATTTCCTACTCATGAGCCCTCTAGCATTCTGCTCTTGTTCTTCATAAGATGCACAAAGCATATGGATGATGCCAATCCTGTTGCCAGATTTTGGGTTTGGGTTGAAGGGGAAATATTCTCATGGGTGCAACAGATAAAAGCTGAGAAGAGTATGATTCTTTCTGTACTTGTTCCCCCAGAAACAATGGCCACTTCAGAAGGAGAATCAGAAAGAATGGTTAATGACAGAAGCCAAAGCGTTGATAGCAAAACCAAGGTAAGTAAGACTAAAATGGTTGTACCATTGCTGTCTTAATTTCAAGAGGGGATTCCCAGTTTTCTTCTAGTGCTTGTAATGATTGCAGGGTGGGGGAAATGCTTCCAGCGAATGAGGTACTGCAAGGTGCCACGAAGCCTGTGAGAATCAAGGACCTCCTTCACTTCAAAATGTTGTTGTCCGTCAATCATAATCGGTGCAGGAAGTGTAGGTTGCAGATGCCACCGATTGGAGTGGTTGACAGGCTTGAGCAAGCTGCAGTGAAAAACAGGATGTAAACGTCTAAGATTGTGTGGCAAATCCAATTTAAACGTGACAGGGTTCACAACTCCCACAATGGGAAAAGGACCAACAAATTTAGGAGCCAATTTTTTTGAGGGCTGAGGAGACTTAATGAACTTGGTGGAAAGGTAGACCCTATCACCAACTTTTAAAGTAGGTTGGAGGGCCCGTCTCTTATCAGCATGCAGTTTATAGGCAGACTGGGCATCTGCCAACGCTTGTTGAATTACTGGCCAGGAATCGGCCAGGTGTGCAGCCCAATCAGAAGCAGAACAGGGTGGTGTAGTGGATTGAGGCAGATCAGGAATGGGAACAAAATCCCGGCCAAAAACAGTACGGAAAGGGGTGTGCCCTGTGCTCTGATGGATGGCGTTGTTGTAAGCCACTTCAGCAAAAGGCAGGAGATCAACCCAATTGTCCTGCTGATAGTTGACAAACGCTCGCAAAAATTGTTCAAGGGTCGAATTAAGAGCCTCTGTAGATCTGTCAGTCTCCGGATGCGACGCAGTGGACAATGCTTGCTTAGTGCCCACCAGCTTTAAAAATGCCCTCCAAAACTGGGAAGTAAACTGTGTCCCGCGGTCTGTGACCAAGTGAGAGGGGCTCCCGTGAATCCTGTAGATGTGGACTAGGAATAGACGGGCTAATTGCAGACGGAATTGAGGCACATGGAATAAAATGGGCTTGTTTAGAAAAGTAGTCCTTCACCACCCAAATCACAGTCTTTCTCTGACTAGGAGGCAAATCGACAATAAAATCCATGGAGATCTCCTCCCAAGGACGGGAGGGACTGGCCACTGGCTGCAGCAAGCCTTGCGGTTTGCCCCCCTTCCGTTTTGACATGGCACAGACAGGACAAGAAGCAATATATTCTTTGACATCACGTCTCAATGTAGGCCACCAGAATTGCCTACAGGTGTAAGGTTTTCACAAAGCCAAAATGACCAGCCACTTTATCATCATGAGATCTACTCAAAATCTCCCTTCGCAAACTGTCAGGGACATAGAGGCGGTTCTGCTTCCATGCGAAGCCTCGGTCAAATGTAACATTGTCTCCATTTGCTTGCAACCAAGTGTCAGATTTCAGTTCTGAGAGAAACTGTTGTTGCAATTGCGAAGGAATCAACGTTCTTCCCCAGCCGATGAAACTGAAGCTGAGGGCAGCTGTGCCCGAGTCTGACTGCGAGTGACAGCCTGCAAACCCAACTGGGGTTCTGTCCACAGTGTACCCACAATGTCAGGTGCCTGGACCGAATCCTGGGGCAGGCGGGAAAGCACATCAGCCAGGAAGTTTTCTTGCCCGGAATGAACTTCAATTTAAAATCAAAGCGACTGAAAAATTGAGCCCAACGGATTTGCTTAGGACTGAGCTTACGGGGCGTACTAAGCGCTTCCAAATTCTTATGGTCAGTCCAAACCTCAAAAGGACATTTGGCCCCCTCTAAGAGGTGGCGCCATGCGTCCAAAGCAGCCTTGACTGCAAAAGCCTCTTTTTCCCAAACATGCCATTGCCTTTCCATCTCAGAAAATTTGCGGGACAAATATGCACAGGGCTTCAGGCAGCCCGCAGCATCCTCCTGCAACAAGAGCGCTCCAATGGAGAAATCGGAAGCATCCACTTGAACCACAAAGGGTCTAGTGGGATCAGGGTGTTGCAGAATAGGTTCAGCAGTGAACAGGCTTTTGAGTTTGTCGAAAGCCAACTGGCATTCAGGTGTCCAACTGAGCAATGCTCCCGGGTTCTTCACCTTCCGTGTGTCCCCCAGCCCCTTTGTACGTAATAAATCAGTAAGAGGCAATGCAATTTCTGCGAACCCCTGGATGAACTGGCGATAATAGTTGGAAAAGCCAAGAAAACTCTGGAGCTGCCTGCGAGTACACGGGCGCTCCCACTCCAAAATAGCTTGAATCTTCGCAAGGTCCATTTCAATACCCTTGTCCGAAATTCTGTACCCCAAGTAGTCAAGCTGAGTCTTATGAAATTCACACTTAGAAAGTTTAGCATAAAGCTCAGCCTTTCTCAGTTTGCTAAGCACCTGTTTCACCAAGCGCTCATGTTCCTCCACCATTTCAGTATAAATCAAAACATCATCCAAATAGACCAGTACACCCTTGAACAAATGTTCATGTAACACTTCATTGATCAATTGCATAAACACCCCGGGTGCCCCCGCCAAACCAAATGGCAAAACCTTGTACTGGAAAGAGTCCAGAGGACAATTGAAAGCAGTCTTCCACTCATCCCCCTCCCGTATACAGATACGGAAATATGCTTCCCTCAAATCCAGCTTAGAGAAGATTTTCCCCTTGGCCAGATGTGCTAACATGTCTTTTATTATTGGCAAAGGATATTTGTTTAATATCGAAACCGCATTTAATCCGCGGTAATCTGTACAAAGTCTCAATGTCCCATCCTTCTTCGCTCGAAACAAAACGGGGGCGCCCACTGACGAATTTGCTGGTTCAATAAAACCCCTGGCCAAGTTTTTGTCCACAAATTCCTGCAGCGCTGCCAGTTCCTTTTGTGTCATGGCATAGATTTTTGGTTTGGGCAGTTGTGCATCTGGGACCAACTCTATTGCACCGTCAGTTTTTCGATGAGGTGGGAGTTGGTCTGCCTCCTTCTCACCAAACACATCTGCAAAACTTTGGTATTGCTCCGGCAAGCCCTCCAGTGGGGTGGCAGCGAAATGTGGGGTTGCTGCCGCCGCCCTCCCCACTGCAGCCTGCGGAGCGTCATCCTCCCCAGGGGCTTGATAGAAACCATCCCCAAAAGTCAAAGTCCTGTGCACCCAATTTATATATGGGTTTTGCTGGACCAACCAAGGAATCCCCAGAATGACTAAAGGACCCCCCACAGGTGCCACTACAAACGGCAGCCCCTCACGGTGGCTGCCCATTTGCAACGTCACCATGCCCGTGGAATGGGTGACTGGCTTCCCCCCCGCCGTAGAACCATCCAGCTGGGTAAAAATCATGGGACGTTTTAGTGGAAAACTGGGTAACTCCAAAGCAACCACCACGTCAGGGTGCATCAAGCAACACGAACACCCTGAATCGATCAAAGCCCACACTTCAACAGTTCTTGTGCGGGAGCCTAGCTTCACTTTCACTGTCAGTGTGGGATAGTTGCCACTCATTGAAACATGGTCGCGCCCTTCCTCTACCACCTGCCCAGAGGCGCCCTTTAAAGCAGGTGGCTGGCGTTTCCCGCCGGCTGGAGTATATTGGGCTCCCCCTCGTCCCCGAAGTAAGGAATTTTCTCCACTTCAGTCTCAGCCAAAGCCGCCTTCATTTTCCTGGGTAAAGAGGGAGATTTCCCTGACGACTTTTCCGGATGTTCCTCGGTCTTTCCTTTTGGGCACGCCGCCACTCGGTGACCTTCCTTCCCACATCGGAGGCATTGACCCTTCGCGGTAGCGGCGCTCTCCTCTTCCCAAGCACGTTGGCCAGACTTTCCAGTGAGTGCAGCAGTGCGGGAACCCTTGCTGAGCCTAGCATATCTCATCACCTTCCAGTGAGCAAAAGGTTCATGGGCATGCTCAGCCTTCCCTGCCAGCTGTATCCACTCATATAGGGAATCCGGGTTGTCTCGGCCAAGCGACCACCTTAGGACCTCCATATTCAGACCATCCTTAAAAAGTTCTATTAAAGTGGATTGGGACCAATCCTCCACTTTTCCAGCCAAAGCCTTAAATTCCAGAGCGTAGTCTGCCACCGATCGTGGCCCCTGGCACAGCTCCCTCAATGCCCGTTTTGCTCTTTCCTTAGCTAACGGGCCTTCAAAGTGTAATTTTAGCGCCCACAGGAATTCCTCGAACTCCTCCAGCTCAGGGGCCTCCGATTGACATAACTGCACGTACCAATCGGCCGGCCGCCCCTTGAGCTTAGTGGCAATGGCATTAATCTTGGCTCTTTCTGAGCGGAAACACTGTTCCCATTCATCCATATAACTCCTTGCATTGGTAAGGAAAAACGACAGCTTAGTTGGATCTCCATCAAATTTAACAGTAAAGTCCTTTACCCCCACTCCGGGCGGTCCCTTCGCCACAGCTGGACGGTTGGGCTTCCTCCTAGCCCCCAGGGATCTCCGCTCTCGAGGAGGGGACCTTGAAATTCTCACCCTCGGTGCTCTTACTTCCTCTCGGTGCCGGGTCCTACTCCTTTCCTCTGGGGAAGGTGGGGGCGAAGAAAGTCGAATACCTATACTGGACTCCTCTCTCCTCCTCTCCCGTGGACCCCAGTCCATGGACATTTTCCGAAACATAAATTCTAAGGACTCCAATTTAGCCTCCACCAGTTTTATATGATCAGGGGTTTGGGAATCCTCCTTTCCCTCCTGCCTCACCATGGTTGGGGACAACGGGTACCGCTGCTTCCAAGACATTCTTGACGTCCCTGGTAGGGTTCCCTGTGTCTCATCCCAGGTGAGCAACTCACCTGGTGACTCGCCAGTCGGTTCAGGGGCTCTTTTACCTCCAACCTCCTCGTCTCCTAGGCTGAAGCTCGACCCCTCCCGAACTTCTGAAGTCTCTCGAGGAGGAACTCTCTCCGTTCTTATTACTGTAGAGTCGGGTTCCCCCTCGCTCGATTCTTCACTTTCCATGGTTTGTGGATTTGGTTTGCTCATTGCTAGCACTTCCCCTCACAAAATAAATCTGGAAAGGGGCTAACGGAAAAATTTTTTGGATTCTCAGCTTTATGTAATGATTGCCTATCCCAATAGACTCAGACTCACAAGCAGGTACTTAATGATATCTGATTTATTAGAAGAATAGTATGCAAATACAGAGAAAGCTGAGAATGAGTAAAAGCGTGCCAAATACAAACTAAAAACCCTCGGCTCAAAACGTAATCCCTCCCCTCACCCTGCTGTTGCAAACTCCCCTCCCCCCAGGTGCTGGGAAAGTAACCTTGAACACAATGAGATAACCCAAACACATTCCAACCCAGCAGCCAACAGATAACAACTCCACGAGATGGAATCCTCCTCCCTTCCCAGATGAAACATGTATCAGCGAAATGACATCGAAACGTTACGATGTACCAGCAACATTGGAATGGCGAACACGACAGTGCTAAGTATTGATCAGGCCCCAAATGGCTTAGTTTTGGCTTTAGCAGCATATGTGCTGCCTTCAGAGTATTTTCCAAAACATGTTTCTTCAACCTGGTATCTTTCAGATGGGTTGACTGGGCATTCTGAGACTTGTAATCCAAGATGTACAGAGAATACCAGGTTGGAGAAGACTGTCTTGGGGCATATCATTCAACTGGAATCTCTCTTGTTTTATTGTACCAAGATGTGGGACTTGAAACAAATACACCAATGTTCTAAATGAAGAAAGTATAAAGGATCTTTTTCTCTTCAACTGGTGTTATTGATTACAGCCCACTCTGATGGGTATAGTTGGGGCATGGCCATTTCCCCCTAGATAACCCCATTTCCCTAGGAAGATCTAATCCATCTTGAGGAAGAAATGTATGTCTACATTTCTGTTGCTTGGTTGCAACTACTCTTCTTCCTTTGCAGCCTTCTGTGGTGAGATCCCAAGAGCCAGCAAAGAGGAATAGCTCAGGGAGCAGAGTCCAAGCAGTGCACTTCAAAGACAGTGGTGACAGCGATGAAGGTTGGTGAATGAGTCTTTGTTGCTGGACTTACCTTGTGTTCTCCTCCCTTTTCATTGTTGCCCTTCGATATATTCTGGTTTTTCTTTCCCCTCCTTGTTTTTATTTCATATTCAGTATGTCTTTCAGAATTCCACCCATCCACTTTCTTTTTCTACAGTTCTCTTCCTTTCCTTTCCTTTCCAGTTCAGTTTTCCCTTTTATTTATCTATTTAATTTATGCTCCTAGATTTCCAGGAATGACTAGCATTGTTTACTTCCTTTTCTTCCCAGTTCCAACTTTCCCTATCTCCAAAAGATTAGCATGTTCTCCATTTGCATGTTCCCCACCAGGACCTTTCTTCAGGTGTGCTCCTCCAGAATTAGAAAATGAATGCTGCAGGTTAACCATATACTGAAATCGCTATTGAAATAAACACCATAGGCATGTTCTTACGCTGTTCAGAATGGCTATTTAGTCTAGGAAAAAGGATCCAGATTTATGTATTATCTAGATGATTTTCTACTGTAGTCTGTGTAAAAAAAATGCCCAGATTTGTTTATTACATAACCATCCACTAACAAGAATTGTTAGGGCAAATTTTTTTTATCAGCAATGTAACTTAAATTTCAACCGCTTTTGACTAGTCTCCAGTTACTGGCCTGCCATACCTTTGCATTTTCTAGCCAGATAAGATAACCTCAATGGACAACTAAATGTCTTTATTTTTTTATCTAGTTCTAATGTGTGCTGTTTCCACTTAATTTTTTAAAACTTTCCTTGTCTAGAATCAGATTCCTCTGAGGATGCACTGAATACCTCACTGGTGGAGCTTTCTGTGCTTCAGAGGCTGGGCTTGCACAGGTAGGAGCCTTCCACATGTCTGACAGAACTCTTTCATGTGCCTCCTTGCTTGTCTGTTTTTTGTGAGTGGGAAGGGCTCCATAAAATATGAGATCTATTCCTAGAGGTTAGCCTTAAAATGGCCTTAAAATTCAAATGGACACAACTGAACTCCAGTAACTGTTGCCTTAGCAACAGCATCTCTGAAACCATTATAACTTATTATAAAGTCTCTTTCCATATCATTTACAAGATATTTCCCCTTGTAAATTTGAGTTACTTATTGCACTTGCATCCCTCTGAACTGTACCAATTTGAGTATGTTTGCTCACAGGTTCTGTACATTGGAGATCAAGGCTGCAATAGCGGGGGATGTTTTTCTGCATTCTCTCCAGCTTCATGGGTGAAGTTACCCAGGTTGGAAGATACAGAACCTCCCCTCTGCTAAACTGTTTGAGCTTTGCCAGGTCACTAATATCCAGTCTGTATGATTTTGTACTTTCTTTGCAGGGTGGCTTTGACGGAGCAAGACGTGGAGGTGAGTGCTACTGTCCAGGTGGCTGGATTCTTTCTAATTCATAGCATTTCAGCTTTTTCAGAAGATATTCTGAGGCTTATTGAGATAGCTGTTATAAAATCATAGGTTTCATGGCTAGCTTGGAGGCCTATTTTTCTGACTGGCAGAATATTATGTTGTTCTGAGACCCAACTATGTCTGTGTAATATTGCCCTTAGCGAGGAACATTTCTCCTCATCAAAGATGTTTGCATATTTTAACATTAAGTTGAGCTTCCATAATAATCTTGACTTGATTGGCAAGTTCTACACACCAGAGGACCTGAATGATTTAAATTCCCTTTTCATTACATTACAGTGTCACTAGAGAGCATATAATGAATAAATGCATGTTATTTGTTCTGACACCAGACATTTTCCAGCAGGGAAACAAAGCACTTGTATTTCAATTTCCCAACAATTAAACCATAATAAGTTGTTGCTTGGAGAACACCACTGTTTTCTTAGTTAAAGCGTATGAATCCTAAGAACTGTCTGAGACAATTAGTAATTTGAGATGACCAGGTCATCCTGAAAGGTGACATTTCATATCAGTGTCTTTGATTCAGTCTTAGCTCCTGGCAACTGCCTGGACAAGTCCATGCCGTTTTCTGGGCAACATTTTCAGAAGTGATTTGCCTTCTTCCTGGGGTTGAGAAAGAGTGACTGGCCCACAACTGGCTTCTGTGCCTAAGGCAGAACTAGAACTTGCAGTCTCCCATCTTGTAGCCCAGTGCCTTTAACCGCTATACCAAACTGGTTCTCTGCTTTTTTGTTACAGCATGGATAAATTTCATGCCGGTTTAACACAGAAATACAAGTACGTAGACACATAGGCACAGCATCTTGACTTTCTCTTGAAACTTGATTGCAGACAAGAAACTGACAAGAGTCAGAAAATCTTAGACTATCTTTTCTGCTTCCTCCAGGAAATTAGAACATTTGACCTAGTGTTTATTTTGGCTTAGTGTTATTCATTCACTTTCCCCAAAATGTTTTGATTTTGAAACAGGGTTGAATATGCTTGAGTTCCATCAGTAGTGCAATTTGGATGATCTCTCTCTCCTTCTTTGGCAGGCAGCTTTTGCACACTTAGCCCTGGCTTTCCGTTGCGATATGTTTACCTTGAGGCAGCGAGTGCAGATAGAAGAACGAGCACGGAACACAGCAGAAGAGAATATCCAGCAGGAGTTGGCAGAATGTCGGGCAGTGTTGCAGGCAAGTGAAGTTGTTTTGACTATTTCTTTTGCATTCCTAAGGATGGTAGTCTAGGGCCATGGTAATCTAGGGCATCTAGGATGGGAATCTAGGGCATTGGACTTCCAAAATCAAAAAAGGGAGAGGACCAGCAGTTAATGGGTTGGATCCAGACTTATTGTACTTTTCCTATCAATTTCATTAAAAGCTAAACCATAACTAGCTTGCCTTTTTGATTTTGTTGGGACCCATGTTCAGTTAAGATAGTTTGGTTAAAACATAAGGTGTACAGTACTATTCAGCAAGTTATGCCTGAAGATTTCTGGAAATTGGGCCAATTTTTGTTGTATTGCATTGGTAATGAGTCCTGAGAATTGTCTTTTTTGTGTGAAGTCCAAGTCTTAGTAGGCATTCTTTCAGTTAATCCAGGAATCTCTGTTTTATCCCTCAAGAAGTTGGATCAGGCCTGTATGGACCCCAGGCGCAAGGAACTGGTTGAATACTTACAGAACAGCCTAGCAATTCTGGCAGAAACAATTGAACGGGCAACAGGTGCAGCAGAAAAATTAGGAGCTGTCCATCAGGTGAGTGTGTAAGTTAGGGCAATTAACTCTAAGCGAGAGACACTGAAAAAACATTCTTATACTATTTATGCTATCTGTGGATATTGCTATAAGTGAACAATCTGAAGTATAGATATTACATTCAGATTGATTTAAACAAAAGCAGATTGAGTCTCATCTATAAAAATGACTTGGGACAAAGATTTCCTAGTAGTAAAAGCTAGCTGTTCTCCCCAGACAAACAGCACAGTATGGGCCACAGAAACTGACTTTACTAGAAAGTGTACACTGAGATAGTATGGAGTCTGATGCATCTATTCTGTTGATATGTTTCCAAGAATTTGGGTAATGTTTTTCTCAGCAGCTCTGAAACTGGCGAAATCAATGGCTGTGAGATGTTTAGTGCATATTCCTTATCTACAGTATACATTCTCACCTTCTTTAATATTTCTGTCATTTTAACTCTGAATTATTGGAAAGGTGAATAGATTTCTGTCAAGAATTTGCAAAATCATGGAATCTGCATATATATATCATTTGGGCAAATAAGCACCCAACTTGGTGCAGATTCCATGATTTTGCAAATTCTTGACAGAAAACTTTCTGATGGACCTTTTCCTACAGTGATCCTGTGTTTGATGCTGCTGGATAGTTTTATATGATTAGGCCACATCTGAAACAAAACAAATTAGATGAAGTAAAATTGAAGAGAAAACTTAATGCTCTCCCAGGACTAGGAAATCTCCAGTTCGAACCTTAGTCCCTGTATTCTCCTTACATGGTTTTAGGCAAGTCACCATCTCTCTGCTTCCTTTCTCCTGCAATGTGGGCTAATAAGACTGCTTTAGCAAAATGTAGCATTTTGAGACTCTGGAAATTCTAAAAAAGGTAAAATGTCCTTTTGAGTCAAGCTTAATTGCTATGTGACTTCATGTCATTTTCTTGGCAGCAGTAGGGAAGTGTTTTGCTGTTGCCTTCTTCCACTAACCAGGTCTGACCTCCCTTTAGAGTAAAAATCAGCCATCTAGTAGGGGATGGATATGTACCCCAATGCAAAATATTAATCATAAAATTCATGAGCTCAGTTAATAATGGTGTTCATTAGTCAATGCGAAAAGAAGTTAGGGTTGAAGCGGGTGAACCTGTTTGCTGATCTCCTTAAAGAAGGCTGGGGCCTTCATCATAGTTCCCTTTGTTACTCCACTCCTTGGATTCATTAATACCTTCCTGTCCTTCTTGCAGGAGGCTCGCATGAGTCGGGCCACAGAAGTGATGGTGCAACATGTGGAGAACCTGAAACGGCATCACCTGAGGGAGCATGCAGAATTGGAGGATATGAAGAGGCTGATCCAGCAGAACTCCCGAAACCGGCAGTTAGCAGAAAACAGGGGTGAGATTGGCTCTCTGGGCAGCCAAAGACCCCAGAGCCTCATGAGGTCCCCAGATCTCTTTCTTGTAGCCCTAGAGTTCCCTTGGACCATGTCATCTGTAAAACATCAGTGGCACAGTTTCCCCCATTTTGAAGCATGAAACGGTGTAATACAAGGCCTACCACCTTTTATTATTAAGCATCCACTGTGTCCATCCTCAGCCACTGAAAAGTTGCCCACTTTGGGACTAGGAATTGTCCTTCCAGCTCCTTAGAAAAGAGCCTGGGATAGAAATAAAAGAAATTGAAACAGCTGATGTGCAAGGAGGAAGGAACTTTGGGTGCAAGAATACCACTTATTATCACTTGCCTGAATTCCCAGGAGCAGTGGGGGAAGGATTAATTTTTATCTGTTTGAGGCTCCATATCTCAAAAAATACCAACATGAGTTGGAAAGACACTTGTTTCTTGATCACATGTCAACAGGTACCACAACAGTGAAAAGCTTTCTGTTCAATCAGCTGTATTTTAAATATGCCAGAGGTTTTTTATATTCCAGCCCTTCTCTACTTCTGCTCTCATAACTGAAAATCAGAGGTGTATTATGGGGGGGAGGGGGGGAGGTGTCCAAAAGGTCAAGACAGCACCCATGACTGTGCAATAGAAGTCCCACCCCCTTTGTTAATGCATGGCTTCAATTGTGGGATCATGGTTGCCATCTTGACTTTTTGGACACCCCCCTCCACCTCACAGATATCTCCGCAGAAATTCTATGCATTATGTGCAACAGTAAAGCTGTTTTTTAAATTGACTTGAAGGTCCCTTTGACATGATGGTCCATCTAATAGGGAAAGTATTGAGAAGGCTTGCTTTAGCTCTGGCCTGTTTTCTCTTGGAAAGAAGCTTTCCTACCTCTCAAGGTTGTGTAAACTTATTAAAGATTTTTAAAACCGAGCCCTGACTTCTGTAGATTCCATCAATGAGACATATAGAGGACCAGCACTTCAGCAGCAAGAAACAGCTGTAGTAATTGGATCAGAGCAGCATGACAAGGGAATCTCCCTCCCTCTCTCTCTCCCTCCCTCCCTCCTCTCTCTCTCTCTTATGCTACAGACTGAAATGGATATTTGCTTTGGCACTAATTTCTCCCTTTAGTTGATTTGATGATTTCCCCTTCCACTTATATACCAAGAAGAGGATGTTCTACAGGATTGCAGCAAGACAGGAAAGGGCTAAAAAAATCCTATTCCTTTAATTTTCTCTCCCTCTTTCCCAAGCTGATGCAAATGTGTTTTAAATGTGTTGCATTAGAATTGCTTTAATATAGCTCTGTCAATGAGAAGCATGAAAAGGAGCATGCAACTTTGGCTGGTTTCCCCAGCATGATTAACATTTCTCTCACAAAAAAAAAAATGTGTGAAAGAATAACTTTCAAATAATCTTATTATAGTTTACAGTGGCAAGCTGTACTGGGAAGGAGAGATCCACAAACCAAAACTTTTCCGGGTTCTTGTTTAGGTGCTGCCACTCCTAAATTCTGCTGATTAGGACCCTAGGCACCAATATTCCTTCCATGTCCTTGTTTTCCACAAGATCCACTCTTGACATTACCAAATAATGGTCTGTTCCACATTCAGAACCTCCATTTGTGCCACACTATAAAATAAGTATTTTTTAATTGTCCAGATTCAGTGGCCACGATTACCCACTTCAGAACAAAACAGTTCTTAAAGTTGGCTTAAGATACTAGCTTGTGAGTCAATCATGGAGCCAAAATTAATTGGATGTATTATATGCCCCTTAATGACCCAACAGGAACATAATCTACTGAGAAAAGTTGAATGTCAAACCATATTCAGTCTACCTGATTTTCTAGGGTTTTAGACACTGGAGTTTCCCAACTCTTTTTGGAGATATCACGGAGAGAATCCAGCACCTTCGAATTGTAAAACATGTACTTGTTCTCCTGGGTTATGGCCCTTCCCATAAGAAGTTATCTTTGTCTCATAGATGATGGTGAGCAGAGACTGAAGTATCCTCTAGCACGAATTTTTCAGCAGGTAAGGAAGATTAGGACTGTGGGGAGTAGTTCTCAGCTGCTCCATGGAGAACACTATCCATTGCTTTAGATGGTGGAAGGGTTACGGAAAGCAGAAAGCCCAGTCATTGGGCTTCATCATTTCCAGAGGATAGCCGAAATTATCGTCTTACCCTATAGTTGGGCAGGGCCAATTTTGATGGTCTTTCAACTGTTGCTCAGCAAAAAGATCTCATTTTATTTCATGTCCATGTTGTTGGCTTAGTTCTGACTACAGGTATTGGGTGAACCCATGCACTGTGATTTGTAAACCAGAGTTTAGTGTGCTGTACAGATCCAGATACTTGCATTTTTGTACTAAACCATGAATAAGCAGAACATAGCTTAGCATGATATGTGAACCCTGTCATTATATGGCCCCTGGCAAATGAACTGCTGACTAGATGTCCTAGAATGGTGCTCAAAGCAAAACCTTCTAAGGCAGAATTTTTGCAGAGAAAGTATCTAGGAGAATACCAGGATGAGTTCAAAAGCACCCAAATGCTAGCCAGATTAAATATTTAGAAAAGCCCAGTGCTGTTGTCTAAATAAGAAAGCTTATTCCTTTATTTCGTTGCAACCCACTGCCTGGACCTTACCTGCAGATTTTTCCTGATACTTAAATATGCAGATGGGCTTGACTTCTCCCTCTATGAAAGTCGCAGATTCAGGAAAGGAGTTTGGAATATCCTTGAGGGAAACATGACCCCCAAAGCACCGTATCCAAAGCTGTAGTCATGCTAATCAGAATTCTTTGCATCCCAGGGTTCAGCTCGGCGTCGAGTCAGCATTGCAGTTTTACCCAGACAGCTGATGGTAAAGAATCCCTTCTATTACTCTGGGCTTTTGCAAGAATATAGCTTGCTGAGTGCACTCTATTTCCGTTACCAGTTGTCCATCCTTCTCATCCTTTCTAGGCCAGTTCTGAATTCATTTAAAGCTTTCTAGCCCAAAGCCAGAAAACTTACTATTAACATTATCTCATTCTCTCCAGAACGTTCTAGTTCCCAGCTGGAGAATAATCTTAAACTAGGTAGGTCAGTTTTCTCCAGTCTGGTGCCCCCAAGACATGCTGCATTTCAATTTTGAGAACTGCCATACTGGTGAGAATTCAGGAGGCTGAAGTCCAGCACGCTTGGAGGACACCAGGTTGGGAAAGTCTGATGGATGGAGATGGATGGTATTATCTGTTGACTGCATGCTTTCTTTGGGCATTGTGCTTCCTACTGGATGCCTCTTCCCCAATCAAGTCAAGCTTTACTAAAGGTTCCCAAGTGGTCTTCCAGATGAAAAGCATGCTTTTAACTATTCCAAGGCATGCACTGTCCCAGAATGGGTTCCTGTCTTGCAACTGCAGCTATCCAGTCTCCTCTCTCCCCAACCTTAAACTTCTAGTAGCTTCAGGGTTTTTTTAAAAAATTATTTATTTAATTAAGTTGCCCAAAGATAAATTCCTAAGCATCTGCAAAAGTGACACAAATTGGTGGGAAAAAAAAGTACAAAAGAAGCACTCTATTTCCTTTCAACCTAGATGGGTTTTTTCCCTCTCCCCATGCAGTCCATATTTACAGTACAGTACATGATTCATTGCTCTGGTCTGTGCAACTTCTGGGCTTCTGTTAAAATGCATCATTACTGAAACAATGTGTTGCGCAAGTTCCTACCTTTTCTGCTGGCTTGAAAGAGCCATAGCCACAAGCACCTTTCAGCCTTATTCAGCACTCTTGATGTGGCAGGTTCATTCTTCCTCTTCAGATCTCCAGCCCAGACATGTAAATATATCTATAAGCAGCCAGGAATTCTCAAAAATGGGGGGCCTGGATCGCTTGTGTGGTCATAACCCCCCTTTCATACTCTAGCACTCCTTGGAAGCCAGTGAACGCCTACTTAAAGTTAGAGTAATATGATGCTGAAAACCTGAGTTCCCTTTAACTGCAGCCATTCAGCTCTATTTGTCATTAATTTTTGTCCCTGTCATCTCATTGACAGTGGGAAGAAGTTTCCCCCTCTGTAACGAAAGAATCATCAGCCAAGAATCATCCATGCTGTCAGCCCTTTGAGGTAGGCCAGGCCAGGAAACAGACTCCACAAGAACAACTGAAAGTCTACTTTATTATTGCAGGGTATCATACTGGAGTCTTGAAAGCCTGGCAGAGATTCTCTCTCCCACGTCTTACAGAATCAAGGCAGGGTGATATTGAGTTTCTTTCTCACTCCTTCCTCCCTTTCAAGGCTAAGCTGGTGTTTATATAATGGCCATTGAATAGCTTCTTCAAGGCCACCTCCATACCCCTCTACTCCACCTTGAGGATTTAGCAGGTTTTATAGGGCAGTGGTTCTTGAGGGTCCCTGAGACCCTTGCAGAGGGTCCGCGCAGTAAAATAAACATTTTAAGTTTTCTCAGTTTTAATTTCTAATACAGTAAACATTGATAGATATTTCCCACATAAACCAAAGCTCTTTGGGGTCCTCAATCATTTTTAAGAATGTAAAGGGGTCCTGAGACCAAAATGTTTGAGAACTGCTGGCATAGGGAATTGGGATAGCTTTTAGTTGCTCATATTTTCCAGCTTTACTCCATGAGGACCAGAAACTTACATTAAAATGCTCATTCTTGAAACTACTTCAAATCATACAAGAGTTGATATAATTATGGAATTGTATCATTACCACGGAATGGCAAGCCAGCCGCAGCTTCTTTGCCACACTTCTGTTTGTGTTCACAATCTTCTCTGGTTATCTTTGCAGCAGTTTCATAGCTCTGAAAATGGGCACAGCCTTGAGGGAGAAGTAGTTAAGCCAACAACAGTCAAAGAAGAAAATCCAGAAAGGTAGGGATCAGCTAACACAAGGAACTTTGCTCGTCCACTGAGAACTGTTTTGGCTAGCCCTTGGTGTGATGGTTTCTCTTTGTTTCCCCACCACAGTCAGTCCCATTTCTCCCAAGAAGACGCTGCAGAGAATCACCCAATCCTGCATCCAAGCCCTTCCATCTTCTCCCAGCAAAGCCTGCAAGGAGCAAATAGCAGCCACTCTAGCAGGGAAAGAAGCCATTGCGCAGAAGGGTAAGGCATCATCCAGGCATCCTTTCTGCTAGAAATCGGCTGCATTTGGCCTCTGAGTGCTGTGGCAGGCAGGTGGGTGTGCTCCAGAAGGAAGCAGCTCAGGGCCAAGAACTGAATGAAGCCAGGCCGAAAACTACATATGCATTAATTTTTAATGTAATAAACTTAATCCTACGTACTTAACAATTTTCCCTTTCTGACACATTAACCACTGTAATTTGTTTGCTCCAGGGTTGTACTCAAGGCTTTGGAGGTAGGAGATGTAGCTCTGGGACCTCCGGTTGAGCAGCCTTAAACTAGAGCCAGTCATAGGAAACCAGTGTGTCACTTTTCTTTTGAGGGATAGCAGGCCCTCTTAAAATACATCTTTTTGTTTCCCAGATATAACTATACAATTTTATTTATTTCTGTCTTTATTTGTTAGATTACTGTCACGTTACCTCAGGCACTCAAGATGGCCCAGAAGCTCTCCCTCTTTCAGTTTGGCCCACAACTGGTTTAGGTTGGACTGAGAGTGGCTAGTCCAGTCAATTTGTGAGCTCCCATATCTAGTCCGATACTTTTCCCACGATGGCGCACTGGCTCTCTGTAGGCAAAGTGGAGATATGGGTTTGTTTCACATTTATTTTTGCCATGGGTAAAATGGTTTCAGTGTGAATGCCTTTAATTAGGCCTTCAAAGTTTATCCAAAAGAGATCCTTTGGAACATGTAAGAGTATGAGTGAAGCATCTTTTTAAAGCAAACATATCTTTTTTTCAGGCTTCTGCATAAGCCTGAAAAATGATGTAGATACTTTAATGAATCTTGTTAAAGACAGGGTTGCTAATGACATGACTTATTAAGGCAGTTGAAAAAGGATGCAGCTACTTCAGAGGTGCTGCACTTATGGTTGCTTACATTCTGAAGCACTTCCTCCAGCTATTTTATCTTTTATTAGATATATTTTACTGAGCATTTTAAGGAGAAATAAAGAAACAAAAGGAAAAGGAGAGGCAAAAAGGAAGTATAAAACATTAATGAATCAATATTTTGTTAATTAGTTTAAGTAACTGAATATGCTATATCATTTTAAAACCTGCCAACCACTGTTAAAATCTAAATCATATAAATATCAACAGCAATACTCAACGCAGCATAAAGCCTAAAATATTAAGAATTTCAATCTGAGCAATAAAGCCTTTAGGTTAAGAGAAACCCAAATTTCAGAAGTGGTACAAGCCTGTGTATACTTCTGATCCAAAATGGTTTCCAAGTCCAGTTAAATTCTGTGACAGGTTTACTTTTGAAATATAAGGTTATTTTAGACATCAAGGTGTGCCAAATCATTTTCAAAGCATGGATATCCTGACCTGTGTACATCTCAGAGCTCTGATTGGTCTCCGGCTCTAAGTATTTATACAAAATTATTTCTGAAACCATTGGCCTTTGGCATGTTGTTTTTCTGGTGGGGGAAATAAAAGCTTCCTGCCAGTGCATCAAGCTGGGATGCAGGGCTGGATTAGCAGGTGATGGGGCATTGACAACCTAGCCATGGATTAGCACACAGATGCAGCGGCCAATGCTGCCTCTTTATTGTTACAAACATTCTGCGGTCAGGCTAGGAGACATGTATGTGGCTGAAGTTACAGATACTCATTTTATTACTCCTGGAGTCATGATGCTGCTCCAATTACTTTAAAATGTGAGAAGCACATGCTCAGAGTATACATTTTAATTTCAGCATAGGCATTTATTTAAAAAATAAGTCATGTGTGAGACCATAGGGAAAACCAGGTTAATCACTCTCTGTCTCTGGACTGTCTCAGAAATGGTACTCAGTGTTCAGAAGTCAGGCTCAACAAAGCTGCTGTTGTGAGCATTTCCTTCTGGCTTCCTTGGCCTTTTTAGCAAAGTTGTCTGTCCCCAGCAGTGCTATAAGCTTCTTTCTTTGGAGTTGACAGTAAAGGATCCCTGCTATCACCTTTCCCAGGAGAGACTCAGAACTTAGGAACAGAAGCCACACTGGCAAAAGTCTAGAAGATTCCAATGAAGGACTGGGTACAGAGGAGGCAAATAAGGCATGTGAAGAACTGGAAGAAAATGCTCTGCTGTGAGTGAATATTGTCTTCTATTCTTATCACCTGGGGTGGCCTCTTACCAAAGATTTTAATATTTTGCATTGGTGAGGATGGATACCAGCTCAGATGGGTTTAAAGTAGGAATGAGGGAGAGAACAGGCCCATAGGTGAAGTTACAACAATAGATCCATCAGTGTTTACTGTAGTAGTCGTGATGGCAATACGTGGCCAATGAGTGCCAGGAGCAAGTATTGTCCATGTCCTGCTTGTAGCTTTGTCTGAGACATTTGACTGGTTCCTCTAGGATGCCAAACGGAGCTATTCATCTGATTCAGCAGAGCTCCACTTATGCTTCTGTGGCAACAAAGAAGTTGGGATCAGGTACTGGGTTTAACTTGCTGAGAATATCCTTGTTTTATATTTTTAAACCAAGGTTCTTGCCCTTATGGCTAAAAAAAGGTGAATAGAAAATGTACAAATATGGAATTAAGCAATGTATGGGCTGTTGCATAATTTTTTATTTCTTTTGAGGGATACAGAACTTATGTTTTCTTAGCATAATGTTTTTCTTTGCTTTCATATCCACTGATGATGAAAATGGAGTCTGTAAATCTGGGAAACACAGATGAATACCCAATAGAAGAGAATATACGTAACTCAGGGTTGAACTGAAGTCCTTGGTGCTCTCTGAGCTTTGTTGTTTGCTTGCAGATGTTTCATTACCCAGCTAGGTAACATCATCAGTGCAAATGAGTGTGGGGTCTGCTCCCTGGTTATACACAATAGCTTGCCCTGCCAGTGTTTGTGGGCACGTGGTTTTCTCCTTGGCAGTTTCTTGATTAGAATATTGTTTTCTGCTTGATTGTTTTTCTAGTGTCAATCCTTGATTATCTGGGTGCTGGCTGCTGGAGGGGATGTGTTCTGGTCTTTTTTGTTTTCTTCTTAGCTTTTTGTTGTTTCTTTTGAATGGTGTGTAAATATAGTTTATTGCTATGTGTCTGTTGATGACTGATTTGTCTGAATGCCAATCTTCCAGAAATTCCCTAGCGTTTTGGGATTTGGCTTGGTGACTCAACATACCATGTAAGGGCTGTAACAGCCACTATGTAGGAGAGACAGGCAGAAGACTACCAGAGTGCATCCATGAACACCAGCTAGCAGTCAGAAGACACGATGAGAACTCCTTAATCTCACAACACATGGACAGACTCAACCACAGTTTCATCTGGGAAACTGTGAGCATCCCAGATGAAGGCAAATCCAAAAACACTAGAGAATTTCTGGAAGCTTGGCATTCAGACAAATCAGCCATCAACAGACACATAGAAATAAACTATATTTATAGACCATTTAAAAGAAACAACAAAAAGCTAAGAAGGAAACAAAAAAGCTAAGAAGGAAACAAAAAAGACCAGAACACATCCCCTCCAGCAGCCAGTTAAGCAAAGGTTAACACCAGACAAACAAACAGAAAACAATACCCTAATCAGGGAACTACCAAGAAAACCACACGCCCACCAACACTGGCAGGGCAAGCTACTGTATATAAACAGGGAGCAAACCCCACACTCACTCACACTGATGATGCTACCTAGTCAGGTAATGAAATGTCTGCAAGCAAACAGCCAAGCTCAGAGAGCACCAAGGATTCCACATATGAATATATTTTGAGGTTTGGGCTATAGGTCTGAACTTTCATTTTGAGATAAAGTATCAATTTTGATATTTAGTTGCACTGGATGACTCTTTTAAAATGTATTCTTGGCAGGGCCAAAAGTTCTAAACTGGAGCTTTCCAGAGCCTGGTTCTCTATACCTACCTACTACCTGGTTTTATTATGGATGTTTTTCCTGGGGATTGCTTGCCTTGTTCTAATCTGGATCGTGGAGCTGCAGAAACAATGTTCATTTACAACCTCTGATTGTTAGACACAGAAGGCACAGAACTTTGCATCATCAAGATCAGACTTTGGACAAATAAAAAAGGAAAACAATATGAATGTATATTTGTGATCAGTGTGCTCTAAGGACTTAAGACATAGTCCTACCCAGTCCAACTAGGTACTACGGTATGTCCCACCCATCTGAAATGTCCTGGAAAACTTCACAAATAGTTATGAATACTTTTTTTGAAGCTGAGATGGTTTTAGCTTGGTAAGTATAGTATCTTTGCTAAGGTGAATGAAAGGTGAAAGGTCCCCTGTGCAAGCACCGAGTCATGTCTGACCTTTTGGGGGGACACCGCTTTCGTGACATTTTCTTGGCAGACTATAGCATGGTGGTTTGCTACTGCCTTCCCCAGTTGTCACCTTCCCCAGCAAGCTGGGTACTCATTTACCAACCTCAGAAGGATGGAAGGCTGAGTCAACCTGAGCTGGCTACCAGAGAATCCAGCTTCTGCTGGGATTGAACTCTGGTCGTGGGGAGAGTTTCAGTTGCAATGCTGCTGCCTACCACTCTGTGCCACATGAGGCTTATCTTTGCTAAGATCTTATCTTTGCTAGGAGATACTATAATGCATAATGCTTACAACCCTTTATTAATATATTCATATATAGTGTTAGTAATTGTCATTGCCTGAAGGGACGCGGTGGCGCTGCGGGTTAAACTGCTGAGCTGCCGATCGGAAGGTCGGCGGTTCGAAACCGCGCGGCGGGGTGAGCTCCCGTTGCTCGTCCCAGCTCCTGCTCACCTAGCAGTTCGAAAACATGCCAATGTGAGTAGATCAATAGGTACCGCTTCGGCGGGAAGGTAACGGCGTTCCGTGAGTCATGCTGGCCACATGACCCGGAAAGTGTCCTATGGACAACGCCGGCTCCAAGGCTTAGAAACGGAGATGAGCACCGCCCCCTAGAGTCGGACACGACTGGACTTTACGTCAAGGGAAACCTTTACCTTTACCTTTACCTAATTGTCATTGCCTAAAAAAGGGGGTTCTTAACAGGGTACTTTATATTGCAGGAGTATGGTAGAAATATGTAACTGCATACATTACAGTACTGGGATTAAAAAAATATTTGAAATAGATCCACAATATGAGGGTGACACTGATCAAAGTCACATTGCAGATAGGAAAATGTTCTGAGCAACATTCCTTCCCACTAGTGGATGGTGATGAGGCTCAACCAGCCCAGAATTGCAATAACAATATTTGAGAAGGGGAGAAATAAACTGTTTCATTACTTGGCAAACCAAAGGCTATGACCCTATTGTATTTGGAAAACTGCATGAGACTGAAGCAAAGAAACATGTGTAAGATTTGGTTTCAACAATAGAAGAGAGTTTTGTCTCACCTGACAAATCCCTGAATGTAACAGGGTGGGACTGGAAAAGGATGCCTGCCTGTATGCCCTTCCCATTTGACAAATGCCATAATATTTATGTTGTTAAGAATTTGGAGGCCATGTCTTATTTACCTGAGGAATTGATGCATGTAAAAGATGGTGAGAAACCACTGAGAGTCAACAAAACTTTTCAGAGGCACTGAGTGACATACCAGTAAACCAAGCACATGTTCTAAAACTGGAACTTGGGACTGGGACAGGGGTGTTCCCTCCCCTACAGGTTATGCTGAAATGTTAATGTAATTGTACACCTCTAAGGTTCAGCTTAGCCAGCTTGGTGTAGTGGTTAAGGAGTCAGGCTAGAAACTGGGAGACCGTGAGTTCTAGTCCCACCTTGGGCATGAAGCCAGCTGGGTGACCTTGGGCCAGTCACTTTCTCTCAGCCCTAGGAAGGAGGCAGTGGCAAACTACTTCCGAAAATCCTTGCCGAGAAAACTGCAGGGATTTGTCCAGGCAGTCTCCGAGAATCGGACACGATTGAACAGATTAAAAAAAAAAAAGGTTCAGCTATTTCTAAGCCTGGCTGGAAACGAGGTTTGATTGTTTTTATTTTTACTACAAGAGGTATATTTTATTACAAAACAAGAGGTCACAACAGATAGTCATATACCAAGGAGTTAGAGTAGCTGTGTTTGTAATTTGTTCAGACTGTGGCTGAATAAATTCGGTACTCTTGAAAAGGGTGGTGAATCCCTTGCACCAATCTTTCCAATGAAATACCCTCCAGATGTGTTGAGATGTAACACCTTATGAACATTCTGCAAATTTGGGAATTGCCCCAGAACAATTGGACTGCATCAGGTTTGGGAAACCTGCCTTATACCAATTGCTGCCAATAAAATGGTGGCTTTCATAATTATTGTGGGTGTGACGCATTCCAAAAAAATTAGGGACAGAAATGTACAACTCTCAGACCCTTCCCTCTATTGTCAAAAGTGCTAAATCAGATGTGATAAATGCTGTTGTTTAAATGTGGTTTCAAAAATTAGGAGAATACAAGAATGGAAGAGTAGCCTGTTGGTACTTGCAAACATGAGATGGAGACATATATGACTAAAGTCTTATTCCAGTATCTGAAGGCTGTCAGGTCTGGATGGGAAGAAACATTCTGCAGCTGAACCGTAGGCAGAACTGCTCTCTGTCCATTGAGATTCTCAGTTGACTCCAGTGATGTCTTTCCAGGTGGTGGCACTGCCTCTGGGGTAGCAGGTCCATAACGTGAGAGTCCTGGTCACATGGCTGCTGGTGTACTAGCTGAAACCCTACCTGGAGCAAAAAGCCCTTGCAACAATGACTCTTGGTCTTATGACCAAGACTGAACTACAGCAACACACTCTACATGGGTCTGCCTTTAAAGGCCACTCTGAAAATACAGGTGGTATGTTTTTGTTTGTTAACTAGAGCTAGGTGCTACAAACATACTACATCTATATTTTGGCCCCTGTGCTGACTGCCGTTAGGTTCCTGGGTGCAACTGAAAGGGCTGGCTTTAATCTATAAAGCCTTATATGCCTTGGCACTGAGGTGCCTTCAGACCATCTCCTTAAACCAGAATCAACTTGTCTGATATGCACTACATGGGGAAAATTGTTGGTAGATCCTCACTGATACGAAATTAGGGGGCTGAGGCTCAGAGGAGGTCCCTTCCTGTTGTGGCTTGTTTAATGGAAGAGTCTTCCAGAGGTGGTTTGGCATGCCCCAACCCTTGATATCTTGGTTTTCCAGAAATGAGTCAAAATGGAGCTCTACTGGAGGACTTTTTAACTTATTAGGAAAGCATCATAGAAACTATTATATTTCTTCAATTTTAAATTAATGATACCATGCTAGGAAGAAAAAATATATATCCTTAACCATCATACTGTAGAATATTTTTCAAAAAGGACACTGAAAATTGTTAGAATTACAGTCATGTACAAATCTAATAAATAACACCTCCTCCTGTTCCCTTGCAAAAAGTATGTCAAGGCATGCTGCCTCTCAACACAGAGATAGTACTGAATCTTCAAGACTGATATCCTTTCATTTGTCCTCTTCTAAAGCCATCTAAAAGGGACGCGGTGGCGCTGCGGGTTAAACCGCTGAGCTGTCGATCGAAAGGTCGGCGGTTCGAAACCGCGGGGCGGGGTGAGCTCCCATTGCTCGTCCCAGCTCCTGCACACCAAGCAGTTCGAAAACATGCAAATGTGAGTAGATTAATTGGTACCGCTTCGGCGGGAAGGTAACGGCGTTCCGTGAGTCATGCTGGCCACATGACCCGGAAGTGTCCTATGGACAACGCCGGCTCCAAGGCTTTGCAACGGAGATGAGCACCGCCCCCTAGAGTCGGACACGACTGGACTTTACGTCAAGGGAAACCTTTACCTTTACCTTAAAGCCATCTAAAGTAATGGCCATCCCTGCTGTCTTGAAATAATGAATTCCACAGGTTAATTTTGTGCTGGATGAAGTACTTTTGCCTTTTCTGAATCTCCTTCCAGTCAGCTTCATTGGATGATCCTTGATTCTAGTGTTTTAACAAAGGAAGAAAAACCTCTCAGTGCTGTGAATGATCGTATGCTTCTTCATCACGTGCCTTCCCTGCCAGGCACCATTTTTCCAGGCTAAAGAGTCCCAAATGTTCTCGCCTTTCTGTATAGGGAAGGTGTCTGAGCCTCCTGATTATTTATAACTACAACAGCAAGGAAAGTAATACCGAAGATAGCAGAAGATCCAATTGGGATTTACACATACAAGGTGCTTTTTAACATACCACTGACCATTCCTCCTTTCTTTTCAAAGCCACTCATGATTTCACCTGCCTGTATTCTGGCAGGATATATTCTGTAATTCTCCATAAAGGTACAAATGGATATTAGTCATACAGCTCAACAGCTTTTAACTATCACCTTGTAGTTTTAAAATAAAAACAGACTTTTAACTCTTGAAACATAATGAGGTCTCAGAAGACAGATATTGACCAAAAGCAAGGTTCGGAATGCAAAGTTTCTACTGCCATGACTGTGTGTTTCATTTTTTGATTAAACAGTATATGGGAAATTATAGAGAAGATGTGCTTATTCTGCACATGCTATAGAATTCACTCTGTACAGTCCTATCTTTTGCTCAGAAGCTTCATTATTCTTGTTACCTTATGACTCTCCAGCCAGTTTAAGTGCTCGAGGCTGAAAAAAAAACGTTGCTTCTTACGGTAGTAAAGATGCAGCAGTAAATAGAAAAATCAACAAATTCTGTTTTTCTCTCTCATTCTCTTTGTTATATTGATACTGAGTTTCCTGTAATATACTGCTGCCCATCACAGTGACCACAATCATCCATTCTAAGATTAAGCTGAACTATTTATGGCGAGTGCTTTGAGATTTCTGGGAATGAATGATGATGTTCTATGCATCAAAATGGTACCTAAGTTCTCAAAGTGCCTGCAGAAGGTTTCACATGTGCAGGAAATCTTTTGAAATATCTATTGCTCTTCTTTCAGTACTGGGCAACAGTGATGAAAGTGTGGTTGCGTTTTACTGTCCTGCAACCAGGAGGAAGTGTTTGTAACTGTTTGTTTATTAATTAATTGCTCGACATGTGACCATTTCTTTAAAACCATTTCTCCCCCCCCCATACTCCACCTTTCTTCCCATAAAGCTCTCCAGATGGAGACCAGTCAAAAATAAAATAAAAACCAGTTAAAAGTGTTAACCTTATTCAGAGAAGGAAGATCTTATCTCTTTTCCTCAAGTCAGAAATGCCAGGATAAAGACAACGTCGAGGGTTTTTCTAAGAAATTTGAGAAATTGGGGAGGGGAGCTGCGAATCTTCGTTGAATTCCCCCCCCCCTTTTTTTCAGTATCTCTTATGTCGGTGCCTTTTTCTCTCCATTCTCGTTTTCAGTATATTGAAGTCAACGGCCCAGGAAGGGGTATTTGCGAGGAAACCCGAAATAGGGTCTTAACTCTTGGAGTTATACTTTAATTGATTAGTTGAAATGGATAGCACCGATCCCTCGGTCTCTTCCAAGCACCGAGCCATGCTTTCTCTGGGATGCATCACACAGGCACTTCTCTCCCCTCCCCTCCTCCGGCTCTATTGTCGTTAAAAAAAAAAAGGGGGGGGGCTCCCCAAAGGCTTCTTGAGGGGCGGACGCCTTCCAGCCCCGTCTGCTCCGCGACGGCGCGCGATAAATCCACTCCGACCCGCGACATCAGTACGCTTCCAGGGTCCTGCCCACGTCGCTCAGGGAGTTTTGAAACGCCCGGCCATCCACGAAGCTCCGCCTTCGCGGCGATGTGGCTCCAGTTCTCTCGCAGTCGGTGCCCGAGGCTTCCCTTCCGTCTCCTCCTCCTCGAGGAGCTCGGACGGACAGGCTAGGGAACCGCTGGCCCAGAAGCGGAGGGGCGCCTTGGCTGCTCGGGAGCTCCTCGAAGAGTGCACGGCCAAGCAGCTCCTTCCAGCCCGGAGCGGAGTCCCGGCAGCGGAAGAAGCGGCGCGCGGCGCGACACCAGCCCAAGAGGAGAACCGGAGGGAGGGGGGCTTTTCCGCCGCTTCACCACCCGGCGAGGAAGTGCCGCCTCTTCGTGCGCGCCTGCCTCCCAAGAACGACCGCGGGTAGGTCTGGACGTTCACTCTCGGGGAGTGGGATAGCCTGGAAGATGGGTCAGTAATAAAACAAGGTACCGCTAAGCATGTGCAGAGTGCTGGGTTCTTTCCCCCCTCCCCCCTCTCCCCTCTCCCCCCTCCCCCCCGAAAGGCAGTGTCTTGCGAGGCGAAGGGGCAGATTTGCTTCTTTTCTTCCGTTCTTTGCTCAGAGGGTGTGAAGTTTGCCAAGGCTAAAAACAAAGTCGCTGGCCAATTTCCAGTACCGGGCAAGAGGTCGGCAAGCGGCGAGCTTCTTCCTGGGAACTGGATCCAAGAGGAGAGAGACGTCTCTGCAGGAGGCGTCTGGACAAGGAAAAGGGCGCTTCTTGCAATTCCAATTTTGAGCCGAGAGGACTCCTTTCCTTCCAGGCAACGGAGGTTCGCCAGAATGAGCGGAACCTAAAGAACTGGGAGGGGAAGAGTTGAATTAAAGATGAAGGTCTTCGTCTGTACGCATAGAAGACTCCCCATTCTTACTTAATTCGTGGGAGGGGGCGGTTCGCCGCTGGTTGATGAAGCAACTTGGTTGTAAGCAGAGACGAATTAATTGATCGCAGAGCTCCACCCCAGCGTTCTCTGCGAGTAACATTTTTGATTCAGCAGAAGCGGAAAAACGACTTGATGTCCTGTTTAATTAGCTTCTAAGGCGGGTTACCAGCCCTCACGTCCAGTAAGGATGCCAAAAGTTGGTCTCCAGCTGGCTCTAAAGAGAAGTTATGGTCTGCAATATGACTCCTCTTGCATTTCCTCCTTTGTTAGAGAATTCAAAGACTACAGTAGTTGATTGTAGAATGATTGACTCTCTGGGCACCTATAAAATCTTCTCTCCAAGCTATTATTATCTAGAATTCATGCCTGGCTTCCTGGTGGGGTTCAACCCTGGCAGATCTTTACTTTGCTGATTTATGCTTGCCTTCAACCATTTGCCAATTCTTGCAAGCATTTGTATCTGGCACAAAATTCTGGTAGAAAGTTTGCCATTGCTGAATCTCTCTGCCTGGAGAAATGTCAGTTTCTGCCCACAATATACAGACATAATCAAGGCACTTAATCTCATGGACAGCTTTCAACAGAGAGTGTGCCATCATTTTTTATTTTATTTTATTTTAAAGATTTGTATGGCTGCCCGTCTTAAAAGCCAACTCTGGGTGGCTCACAACAACAATTTTCAATAAGTCTAGACAATGGGAGAAGACAGATGAACATCGTTCCTCTCTCATTTGTTGGTCCTGTTGCCTCTTTTGCACCATAGCATTTGTATCTGTATTTGTGTTAGTGGTAATTAGGCTAACCTATGTAAATTATGGTTTGTTTAACCATGATTTATTGAATAATCTATAACTATGCTGGTTGACATGACATGCTAAGGCATAAACCACAATTTGCAAATCACTGGCTGGGTTTATCTGATATGTCAAGCTGATAAAATACACTTTGCCTTGCAGTGATATATGACCCAACCAGTGAGCAGCAACACCATCTGCACCTTTTAGCAGCGGAAGCCTAAGAAAATTGGCATTTCCTCATTCTTACACTTCCTTCCTCTTGGGCTCGGGCATCTTAGATATTGAAATGAAATCAAGCTTATCTTCTATCTACTGCTTTTTAGCTGTTGTGAATGTCCCCAGGAGGAGAGAAACCCACTGCTAACAACAGAATATGCCTGATACAGCCTTCCAGAAGCTAGGTGGATTTAAAGTTCTCATCACCCCCATCCAGTATGGTCATTCCTGCTTCCTCCTAAATTGGGGTGACTCCAGCTCCCACTTAACAGTCTGGGCAGGTGGCCCACTTTTTAATACTGCAGCTACAGGGTGAAGTCAAAAGGCAAGGCTATAAGGCTCTGCATCTACTAATTAGTATTAGACTTTCCCAGAAGTCTTAACTCTCTAATAGAAAAACAAGTTCAATAAAGGTGCCTCTCTGCTGAGTGCTTGGTATTGCCAGTTGGATGCAAGGGGTAATGCTCAGCTCCCTTGAACTCACTTGAAACAACTCTTGGCCAAGTTGATAGCGTTAGGACCAAGTGAATGATAGTGTGAATTCCTTTCTTGTGTGTTAGCCTTGGGGGGCCTTCTACAGCAAAAAGATGGTTATGGGAAGCATATCCTTCTGTCTTAAAATCATGGATAAGACAACAGATCTCTAAAACTGCCTTTTTCAACCTGCTGCCTTCTTGTTATATTGGGATTACAACTTCTGTGCTGGCTTGACATTTTGGATACTGTAGTACCATGCTGGCTGGGGAATTCTGGAAATTGAAGTCCACACATCTTCAAGTTACTAAGGTTGAAAAATACTGCTCTAGACTGTAACTTTTCTTGAATTTTTGTATCCCAGGGTTTCAGTATTCTGGTTAATCCATCTGTGCTGCAGTTTATTTCTAAAATTAACTCTTCCCCAAGTAAAACTAGAAGTGTTGGCTACACCCTGATCTCTATCCTTTCTTGTTCCCACACTGAAAGAGAGGGAGGGAGGAAAACACCAGGTGTGTCATCATCACCAGATAAATGAAGATGAAATTCAGTGAAGTCTAATTATCAGTGATCTATTGATGAGGAAGTATAATTACTTGGGGGAAAAATGGGGGAAAAGTTCAGGAATTTGAATTTCTCCCCTGAAATTCTCCTGCATAGAATTTGGGACACATACAGCCATTTTCTCCTCCAATAGTTATCCATACTTCATTCTGTGAATATGAGGCTTCCAGATAAAGGGTTCTAAGGTTGGTTCATTTGGTACCATGGAGTCAGTCTCAGCTCCTGGTGACTACATGGAATACTACAGGCAATCAGTGAAAAGACTGCAGCATTGGTACAATGTGCTTCTATGCCAATCAGCAGGTGGGCTGATCACTGCATCTGCTGGGTGATCTTCAAAGCAGTCCCATGGAGACTGTATTTCAGAAGTCTAAGTGAGAGATGACAAGGGCATGACTGACTGTAGCAAGATCCCTTGCTTCAGGTGGAGTCATAACTGACCCACCAGCCAAAACTGAACATAGATCTTACTGGCCACAGCTTCTGCCTGCTGCTCTAGCAGGAGCCATGAGTCCAGAAGAACCTCCAGATTATGGAGATTATGGACCTGCTTTTTTCAGGGCTAGTGCCATCCGGTCAAGAGACACCACTGGAGCAGACAAAACCCAGTGGACAAACAGTAACTCTATCTTACTAGGATTCAATTTAAGCCTGTTCTCTTCCATCCAGATCCTCACAGCCTCCAGGCACCCAGACAGGACTTCAGTGGCATCACCAGTCTGGCCTGGGATAGTGATATAAAGCTGGGTATCATCATGGAGAAAATCTATGTGGTCACTAGGAGTCAAAAATGACTTGTTGGCACATAATCAATCAATCAATCAATCAATCATCAGCATATTGATTATACCAAAGCCCAAACCTTCAGAGACCTCTCCCAGTGGCTTCATGTAAATGTTAACTTGGATGGGAGAGAACCAACCCTTAGGGCACCCCACAAGGGAACAGCTATTGGGCCCATCTTCACCTCCCCAACTGGAACCATCCACTGACAAAGGAGTGAAACCTATGCAACACAGTGCCCCAATCCCCACCTCCTACAGGCAGTCTTGAATAATACCATGATTAATGGTATCAAATGCAGCTGAGAGGTTTGAAAGGAGCAGGATGGATACACTTGCCCAGTTCCCAACAAAAGTAATCTACTAGGGCAACCAATGCCACCTCTGTTCCATTTCCAGACCTGGTGAGAGGCAATTTCATCAGGGGGGCAGCAAACCAGGACCTCAATGGATTTACTTGCCAGATTTTCAGGAAACTCTCTAAGACCCTTCTGGAAGCCATCCCAATATATGAGGCATCTGGATCAAACCATTCAAGTAGGTCTGTCTCTACAGAAGACTTGGGTGGTAGCCAATCACATCTGGACCAAAAAGTGATCTGGCTATGGCAAACGGTTGGTGATAATGCCTCCCCCACCCATCCAGGTCACATAGCAACTGCTCAGAGGCAAAGGCAAGGTCCAAAGTGTGTCCACCTCAGGCCTGAAATCACCTGCGACGTGCCCATGGTTGCCATAGTGACCATAAAATCCTGGGCCTGATTCAACCTGGTATCCATGACATGGGGGCTGAAGTTCCTTTATAACACCAAAAGGTGGGTCTCCACCACCAGTCCAGCAACCCTAGCAAAGCATAGCTGAAATTTTTGTACTCCATGATCAGCTCATATTGTGGGTATGTGAATTTTTGCTTGCCAATCATCATCTTAAGGAAGCAGTCAGCCTTTACTTAGTCTAGGACTGATTACGTGGTTCTTCTTGCAATTCACGGTACCTAATGGTCTTCAGATCCAAAATTTGAAGGCATCTTCTTTCTCACGTTTTATAAGCATCCAGCTTTTACAGTGATACATTACTGCTGGAAAGACCATTGCTTTAACTAGTGCAATCTTTGTTGTCACAGAAATAGCCTTCTCTTCCAGGTTTTGTTTGGCAATATTACCTTAATATGTAACATTAATCCAAATATTTCACTTTTCATTTTTGCTTTTATAATGAGCTTTTCTAGGTGTTCTTTACTTTCAGCTAACATTAGCTGAAAAGTAATATTGTCTCCATATCTCAGTGTTACCCCATTTTATATTTTATGGGTGTATCTCTCTATCTTTCTATCTCCTATTTTAGTTCCTGCTATTATTCAGTCTTATCATTCTTACAATATTTTTACTACATAGCTTAAACAGATATGAGGATTCCATGCATCCTTATATTTTTCCCTTCCTTATTTTGAAGGGATTTTTTACATTTTTCCTCCAAAATTAGTTCCTATGAGATCTTAAGCAACACTTTTCTTGTGTGATGAATCAAGGCAATGCTTTGGTAACTTGCACATTTTCTTCAGCATAGTTATCTGCATCAATCTTCTTTACCCTCTAAACCACATGAACTTATCCCATCTTTGTTGAAACAGGGTTATTTCATTTTAGTTATCTTTTCCGTAGCTTCAGATTGTTCAGTGGGTATTTCATCTGTGCCTGGTCTTTTCATATTTGACAGCTGATCTGTTCCCTCTTACAACTCATCTCTTAGTGTAATTGGTACCTGAAATACTCTCTCTGTATAATGTTTCTTCTATAATCCCATTTGTAAAGGGTATCAATATGTTCTATATTTTAAATTAGATCCATGATTAAATATTCCTATCCTGGCTATACATTTTTCTGTGATTTTTCTGATCTTCTGTAAAAAAATTCTCAGGATTTTTTCTTATTTTTCTATGCTTTGTTTCTATTCTTGATTCAGATATTTTTCCATCTCCGTTCTTGCTTGACATTGTGTTCACTTGTTGCATGTCCTTGTTGCACAAGGCTTTCAGTTTCCTAACTTTTTTTAGCTTGTTCTGAAAGATACTTGGATCTTTTTTTCTTTGAAATGCTAGGACTATTTTTCACACTTGTTTTTTAATCTCTGTAGTAGCTCAGATCTTAGGTTCCCTTTTACGTAAGTTTATGTACTGAATCTGTTCTTTACGGCCAGAAGATAAGATCAGCGTGTGTCCCTCAGGTCAAATCTTTCTGGAAGGCAACCACTCTTTAATTTTCTAAATTTAACTCATCTATTTGACTCCAATAATTCATGGTCTGTTCCACAGTCTACACCAGTGTTTCTCAACTTCGGCACCTTGAAGTTGTGTGGATTTCAACTCCCAGAATTCCCCAGCCAGCAAGAAGCAGAAGATCAGACAAGCCGCCAAGGCTGAGAAACACCGATCTACACCTTGAAGTTCATGGTTGACATGATAGCACTTTTTCTTCTTCTGTTTTACCAGTTGTGTAGTTGCTTTGATTCTGATGTGCATCTGGTGATGTCCATGCATAGAGTCCTCAGTCAAAAGAGATGATGCAGATATTCTGCCTTTTCCTCTTCTTTAACTAATAATAATAATAATAATAATAATAATAATGCAACAAGAAAACAGGGGGTGATAATATACTTTTTAAAATTATGTGAACAAGACTGGGTGATTTGCATGCACACAAAATAAGCTTTATTGGGAAGCACTCTTTACTATGCCTCAAGATTGTGCTTTAACAAGATAAGTGTCAAGCTTGCTATCCCCACTCCACTAATAGTTTTTAAAAATTGCTATTGCTATTTCCTGATTTTCCAATATGGGAAGAGCATTCCTACATTACATATATCCAGTTTTTTTGTAATACCAATACGTTGCTTATTTTCTCTCCTCCACTTCTTAAACATTTAGGTTGTTTCCATAAAATGGTGACAAGATACAATGCTAAAGCTTAACCCTAAATTTTGTTGGAGATGCTTTTATGAATTGCACAAAAACCTGTTAGTGGTTAAGCTATGCTTTCATCCAGGATTTTCTAATTACATCTCCACTAAATTGTCATATTAGGGTTTGTATGTAATGCTAAACCATGATTTAAAACTATGTATGGGTCTGAGAGAAGCCTCAATCCTCCATCCCTTTTTCTACATAGCTACATAGAAGGAGGAATAAGGGAGGATACAGCTTCATTATAGCAGATTTTGGCTTGCAAGTATAAACCAGAAATTGTGGTTTAAACTAAGCTCTAAACGGTTACTCAACAAAGCATGGCCAAATGCTCTCTAGACGTGTCTTTTTAAACAGATGACTAACCTTCCTGAACCTCCCTTCCTCTGATGCATCTGAGAAAGTTAATAAAAGAACATTTGGAGCAGCTGGTCTTGCTCTTTTGATATATAGTAGCAAAAAGAGTTCCATTTGTTTGTTTGCAGGAACTGTTCTTTCCAACTTCATATTGGTTTTAAAAAATCACAAACTGGCA